>NC_052172.1:13735326-14035326 GCF_902713615.1 Scyliorhinus canicula
TTACACACTGTGTCTGTACTTACTGTATCCTCACTGTGTTACACACTGTGTCTGTACTTACTGTATCCTCACTGTGTTACACACTGTGTCTGTACTTACTGTATCCTCACTGTGTTACACACTGTGTCTGCACTTACTGTATCCTCACTGTGTTACACACTGTGTCTGTACTTACTGTATCCTCACTGTGTTACACACTGTGTCTGTACTTACTGTATCCTCACTGTGTTACACACTGTGTCTGCACTTACTGTATCCTCACTGTGTTACACACTGTGTCTGTACTTACTGTATCCTCACTGTGTTACACACTGTGTCTGTACTTACTGTATCCTCACTGTGTTACACACTGTGTCTGTACTTACTGTATCCTCACTGTGTTACACACTGTGTCTGTACTTACTGTATCCTCACTGTGTTACACACTGTGTCTGCACTTACTGTATCCTCACTGTGTTACACACTGTGTCTGCATTTACTGTACCTTCACTGTGTGTGCTCAGTGTGTCCGCAGTTACTGTATGCTTATTGTGTGTATGCCCACTTTGTCTGCACTAACTCTATCCACACTGTGTGTACGCTCACTGTATCTGCACATACTGTACCTGTACTCTGTGTACACTCACTGTTTCTGCATGTACTGTATCCGTACTGTGCATCTGCTCACTATATCTGCACTTACTGTGTCTGCACTATTTGTACGTTCACTATGTCTGCACTTACTGAATCCGCATTCTGTGTATGCTCAGTGTCTGCATGTACTGTATCCACAGTGTCTGCATTGTATCAAGCACTGACTGCATCTGCATTGTATCCAGTACTGACTGTGTCTAGGCAATATCCAGTGCTGCCTGTGTCTGCATCATATCTAGTACTGACTGTGTCTGCACCATATGCAGTGATGACCTCATCTGCACTGTATCCAGTGCTGACTGGGTGTGTACTGAATCCAGCTGATTGTGTCTGCATTGTATCCAGCACTCTTTATGTCAGCAGTGTAACCAGTGCTGATTGCATATTCATTGTATCCTGCAATGACTGTAGCAGCACTGTATCCAGCACTAACTGTGTCTACACTGCATCCAGCACTGACTGTGTGTGCCCTATATCCATCGCTGACTGTGGCTGCATGGTATACAGTGCTGACTGGATGTGCACTGATTCCACCTCTGACTTTGTTTGCTTTATATCCAGCACTATGTCTGCATGGTATCCAGTGTTCACTGTGTCTGCACTTTATCCAGCCCTCACCGCTTCTGCACTGTATGCAGAACTCACTGTATCTGTATTGTGTCGAGCACTCATTATGTCTACACTTTATCCAGCACTGTCTTTATCTGCACAGCATCCAGCACTCACTAAGGCTGCACTGTATCCAGTGTTCACTGTGCTTGCACTGTAACCAGTGATCAGCATGGCTGCATTGTATACAGCGATCACTGTGTCTGCACTGTAACCAGTGCTCATGAAGTCTGCACTGTATCCAGTGTTCACTGTGGCTGCCCTGTGTCCAATGATCAGTGTCTGCACTGTATCCAGTGTTTACTGTGCCTGCACTGCATCCAGTGATCACTATGTCCGCACTGTATCCAGTGATCAGTGTCTGCACTGTATCCAGTGTTCACTGTGCCTGCACTGTATCCAGCATTCACTGTGGCTGTACTGTATCCAGTGATCACGGTGCCTGCACTGTATCCAGCACTCATTATGTCTGCACTGTATCCAGTGTTCACAGTGCCTGCTGTGTATCCAGTGATCCGTGTCTGCACTGTATCCAGTGCTCACTAAGTCTGCACTGCATCCAGTTTTCACTGTGCCTGCAGTGTATCCAGTGATCACTGTGCCTCCACTGCATCCAGTGTTCACGGTGCTTGCATTGTATCCAGTGTTCACGGTGCCTGCTCTGTATCCAGTGATCCGTGTCTGCACTGTATCCAGTGCTCACTAAGTCTGCACTGCATCCAGTGTTCACTGTGCCTGCAGTGTATCCAGTGATCACTGTGCCTGCACTGCACCAGTGTTTACGGTGCCTGCACTGTATCCAGTGTTCACGGTGCCTGCACTGTATCCAGCATTCACTATGTCACGGTAGCATGGTGGTTAGCATCAATGCTTCACAGCTCCAGTGGTCCCAGGTTCGATTCCCGGCTGGGTCACTGTCTGTGTGGAGTCTGCACGTCCTTCCCGTGTGTGCGTGGGTTTCCTCCGGGTGCTCCGGTTTCCTCCCACAGTCCAAAGATGTGCGGGTTAGGTGGATTGGCCATGCTAAATTGCCCGTAGTGTAAGGTTAATGGGGGGATTGTTGGGTTACGGGTATACGGGTTACGTGGGTTTAAGTAGGGTGATCATTGCTCGGCACAACATTGAGGGCCGAAGGGCCTGTTCTGTGCTGTACTGTTCTATGTTCTAACTCACTATGTCTGCACTGTATCCAGTGTTCACGGTGCCTGTACTGTATCCAGCACTCACTATGTCTTCACTGTATCCAGTGTTCATGGTGCCTGCACTGTATCCAGCACTCACTATGTCTGCACTGTATCCAGTGTTCATGGTGCCTGCACTGTATCCAGTGATCAGTGTCTGCACTGTACCCAGTGCTCACTAAGTCTGCACTGCATCCAGTGTTCACTGTGCCTGCAGTGTATCCAGTGTTCACTGTGCCTCTGCTGCATCCAGTGTTCACGGTGCCAGCACTGTATCCAGTGTTCACGATGCCTGCATTGTATCGTTTTCACATTGCCTGCACTGTATTCAGTGTTCACGATGTCTGCACTGTATCCAGTGTTCATGGTGCCTGCACTGTATCCAGTGATCAGTGTCTGCACTGTATCCAGTGCTCACTAAGTCTGCACTGCATCCAGTGTTCACTGTGCCTGCAGTGTATCCAGTGTTCACTGTGCCTCTACTGCATCCAGTGTTCACGGAGCCAGCACTGTATCCAGTGTTCACGGTGCCTGCATTGTATCCAGTGCTCACTATGCCTGCACTGTATCGTTTTCACATTGCCTGCACTGTATCCAGTGTTCACGGTGCCTGCACTGTATCCAGTGTTCACTGTGTCTGCACTGTATCCAGTCTTCACTGTGCCTGCACTGTATCCAGTGATGTGTCTGCACTGTATCCAGTGTTCACGGTGTCTGCACTGTTGCGTGTTCATTGTGCCTGCACTGTATCGTGATCAGTGTCTGCACTGTATTCAGTGCTCACTTATTCTGCACTGCATCCAATGTTCACTGTGCCTGCACTGCATCCAGTGTTTACGGTGCCTGCATTGTATCCAATGTTCACGGTGCCTGCATTTTATCCAGTGCTCACTGTGCCTGCACTGTATCCAGTGTTCACAGTGCCTGCACTGTATCCAGCACTCACTATGTCTGCACTGTATCCAGTGTTCACGGTGCCTGCACTGTATCCAGCACTCACTCTGTCTGCACTGTATCCAGTGTTCACTGTGCCTGAACTGTATCCAGCACTCACTATGTCTGCACTGTATCTAGTGTTCACTGTGCCTGCACTGTATCCAGCACTCACTATGTCTGCACTGTATCTGGTGTTCACAGTGCCTGCACTGTATCCAGCACTCACTAGGTCTGCACTGTATCCAGTGTTCACGGTGCCTGCGCTGTATCCAGCGCTCACTATGTCTGCACTGTATCCAGTGTTCACTGTGCCCGAACTGTATCCAGCACTCACTATGTCTTCACTGTATCCAGTGTTCACGGTGCCCGCACTGTATCCAGCGCTCACTATGTCTGCACTGTATCCAGTGTTCACGGTACCTGCACTGTATCCAGCGCTCACTACGTCTGAACTGTATCCAGTGATCACTGTGCCTGCACTGTATCCAGCACTCACTATGTCTGTACTGTATCCAGTGATCACTGTGCCTGTACTGTATCCAGCACTCACTATGTCTGTACTGTATCCAGTGATCACTGTGCCTGTACTGTATCCAGCACTCACTATGTCTGCACTGTATCCAGTGATCACTGTGCCTGTACTGTATCCAGCACTCACTATGTCTGCACTGTATCCAGTGATCACTGTGCCTGTACTGTATCCAGCACTCATTGGCTCTGTACTGTATCCAGTGATCACGGTGCCTGTACTGTATCCAGCACTCATTGGCTCTGCACTGTATCCAGTGATCACTGTGCCTGCACTGTATCCAGCACTCATTGGTTCTGTACTGTATCCAGTGATCACTGTGCCTGTACTGTATCCAGCACTCACTATGTCTGCACTGTATCCAGTGATCACTGTGCCTGTACTGTATCCAGCACTCACTGTGCCTGCACTGTATCCAGTGATCACTGTATCCGCCTGGGAGCAGGACAGGCATGAAATTGCGTGGTGACGTCAGTGGGTGACGTCTAAAGCCGGAAGTCGGTGAAGACCCGGAAGTCAGATTTTTTGGTGGCGGTGGGGCAAGAGAGAAACAGCCGGGAGCGGAAAACACAGAGTGGGTGTGTCCGGGAAGGTGGTGGTGGTCGTGGTCCGGGAAGGGGGCGGGTCAGGGTGTCCGGGGGTTTCAGTTCAGAGTGTCCGGGGGTTTCAGTTCAGAGTGTCCGGGGGTTTCAGTTCAGAGTGTCCGGGGGTTTCAGTTCAGAGTGTCCGGGGGTTTCAGTTCAGGGTGTCCGGGGGTTTCAGTTCAGAGTGTCCGGGGGTTTCAGTTCAGAGTGTCCGGGGGTTTCAGTTCAGGGTGTCCGGGGGTTTCAGTTCAGGGTGTCCGGGGGTTTCAGTTCAGGGTGTCCGGGGGTTTCAGTTCAGAGTGTCCGGGGGTTTCGGTTCAGAGTGTCCGGGGGTTTCGGTTCAGAGTGTCCGGGGGTTTCGGTTCAGAGTGTCCGGGGGTTTCGGTTCAGAGTGTCCGGGGGTTTCAGTTCAGAGTGTCCGGGATGGGGTCAGGGTGTCCGGGATGGGGTCAGGGTGTCCGGGATGGGGTCAGGGTGTCCGGGATGGGGTCAGGGTGTCCGGGATGGGGTCAGGGTGTCCGGGATGGGGTCAGAGTGTCCGGGATGGGGTCCGAGTGTCCGGGATGGGGTCAGGGTGTCCGGGATGGTGTCCGGGATGGGGTCAGGGTGTCCGGGATGGGGTCAGGGTGTCCGGGATGGGGTCCGGGTGTCCGGGATGGGGTCCGGGTGTCCGGGGTGGGGTCAGGGTGTCCGGGATGGGGTCAGAGTGTCCGGGATGGGGTCAGAGTGTCCGGGATGGGGTCAGAGTGTCCGGGATGGGGTCAGAGTGTCCGGGATGGGGTCAGAGTGTCCGGGATGGGGTCAGAGTGTCCGGGATGGGGGTCAGAGTGTCCGGGATGGGGGTCAGAGTGTCCGGGATGGGGTCAGAGTGTCCGGGATGGGGTCAGAGTGTCCGGGATGGGGTCAGAGTGTCCGGGATGGGGTCAGGGTGTCCCGGATGGGGTCAGAATGCCCGGGGGGGGGGGGGGGGGGGGGGGGGGGGGGGGGGGGGGGGGGGGGGGGGGGGGGGTGCAGTGATTGTTGTCACCGATTTCTGACTGATTGTTTTCTATGCTGAACGTTCAGATTTGGAGATTATCGAATAATCCTCTAGCCCTGCGGGACCATGGCAGGTGGAGGTGGCGGGCTTGGCCTGGCAGAGCTGGCACAGCAGGTAAACCTCCACAAACCATCCAGAGCAAACCTAACCCTGTCCGCCTGCCGGTTCCCCCCTCCCACCCCCATGACCCTCCTCCCCATTCATTACCCCCCTCCCCATTCATTACCCCCCTCCCCATTCATTACCCCCCTCCCCATTCATTACCCCCCTCCCCATTCATTACCCCCCTCCCCATTCATTACCCCCCCATGACCCTCCTCCCCATTCATTACCCCCCTCCCCATTCATTACCCCCTCCCCATTCATTACCCCCTCCCCATTCATTACCCCCTCCCCATTCATTACCCCCCTCCCCATTCATTACCCCCTCCCCATTCATTACCCCCTCCCCATTCATTACCCCCTCCCCATTCATTACCCCCTCCCCATTCATTACCCCCTCCCCATTCATTACCCCCTCCCCATTCATTCCCCCTCCCCATTCATTACCCCCTCCCCATTCATTACCCCCTCCCCATTCATTACCCCCTCCCCATTCATTACCCCCTCCCCATTCATTACCCCCTCCCCATTCATTACCCCCTCCCCATTCATTACCCCCTCCCCATTCATTACCCCCCTCCCCATGACCCGACCCCCCCATGACCCGACCCCCCCATGACCCGACCCCCCCATGACCCGACCCCCCCATGACCCGACCCCCCCATGACCCGACCCCCCATGACCCGACCCCCCCATGACCCGACCCCCCCATGACCCACCCCCCCATGACCCGACCCCCCCATGACCCGACCCCCCCATGACCCGACCCCCCCATGACCCGATCCCCCCATGACCCGATCCCCCCATGACCCTCTCTCCTACCCCCATGTCCCCTCCTCCTACCCCATGTCCCCTCCTCCTACCCCATGTCCCCTCCTCCTACCCCCATGTCCCCTCTTCCTACCCCCATGTCCCCTCTTCCTACCCCCATGTCCCCTCTTCCTACCCCCATGTCCCCTCTTCCTACCCCCATGTCCCCTCTTCCTACCCCCATGTCCCCTCTTCCTACCCCCATGTCCCCTCTTCCTACCCCCATGTCCCCTCTTCCTACCTCCATGTCCCCCCCTTCCTACCCCCATGTCCCCCCCTCCCTACCCCATGTCCCCCCCTCCCTACCCCCATGTCCCCCCCTCCCTACCCCCATGTCCCCCCCTCCCTACCCCCATGTCCCCCCCTCCCTACCCCCATGTCCCCCCCTCCCTACCCCCATGTCCCCCCCTCCCTACCCCCTGTCCCCCCCTCCCTACCCCCATGTCCCCCCTCCCTACCCCCATGTCCCCCCCTCCCTACCCCCATGTCCCCCCCTCCCTACCCCCATGTCCCCCCCTCCCTACCCCCATGTCCCCCCCTCCCTACCCCCATGTCCCCCCTCCCTACCCCCATGTCCCCCCCTCCCTACCCCCATGTGCCCCCCTCCCTACCCCCATGTGCCCCCCTCCCTACCCCCATGTGCCCCCCTCCCTACCCCCATGTGCCCCCCCTCCCTACCCCCATGTGCCCCCCTCCCTACCCCCATGTGCCCCCCCTCCCTACCCCCATGTGCCCCCCCTCCCTACCCCCATGTGCCCCCCCTCCCTACCCCCATGTGCCCCCCCTCCCTACCCCCATGTGCCCCCCCTCCCTACCCCCATGTGCCCCCCCTCCCTACCCCCATGTGCCCACCCTCCCTACCCCCAGGTGCCCCCCCCTCCCTACCCCCATGTGCCCCCCCTCCTACCCCCATGTGCCCCCCCTCCCTACCCCCATGTGCCCCCCCTCCCTACCCCCATGTCCCCCCCTCCCCACCCCCATGTCCCCCCCTCCCCACCCCATGTCCCCCCCTCCCCCCCCCATGTCCCCCCCCTCCCACCCCCATGTCCCCTCACCCTCCCACCCCATGTCCCCCCCTCCCCACCCCCCATGTCCCCCCCTCCCCACCCCATGTCCCCCCCTCCCAACCCCATGTCGCCCCCCTCCCCAACACCATAGTCCCCCCCCGCCCCACCCCCATGTCCCCCCTCTCCCCACCCCCCATGTCCCCCCCCTCCCCACCACCCCCATGTCCCCCCCTCTCCCCACCCCCATGTCCCCCCCTCCCCCACCCCAATGTCCCCCCCATGTCCCCACCTCCCACCCCATGGTCCCCCCTCCCGCACCCCCATGTCCCGCCCCTCCCAACCCCCATGTCCCCCCCTCCCCATCCCCTCATGTCCCCCCCCTCCCCACCCCAATGTCCCCCCCCCCCCCCCCCCATGTCCCCCCCTCCCCACCCCCATGTCCCCCCCTCCCCACCCCCATGTCCCCCCCTCCCCACCCCCATGTCCCACCACTCCCCCACCCCCCATGTCCCCCCACCCCACCCGCCCATGTCCCCCCCTCTCCACCCCCATGTCCCCCCCTCTCCACCCCCATGTCCCCCCCTCTCCACCCCCATGTCCCCCCCTCTCCCTGCCTGTGACTCCATCACTTGAAGCTGGAACGATGTTCTGATTTTTGTTGCAGGTGGCACTGTGGAACTGGCTGAATTGTGATGATGAAATGAGCAAACAGCTGCTGAAGGCAGTGACTGGAGTGCGAGTGGCTCACTCACTTTACCAGCACCTAACGGGGCAGGATCTCATTGACATGTACAAGGTAATGAGAGTGGCAATCACCCCAAGAGTGTTTGCCGGGGAAAGTGCTTTTACTCTGTATCTAACCCCGTGCTGTACCTGCCCTGGGAGTGTTTGATGGGGACAGTGTAGAGGGAGCTTTACTCTGTATCTAACCCCGTGCTGTACCTGTCCTGGGAGTGTTTGATGGGGACAGTGTAGAGGGAGCTTTACTCTGTATCTAACCACGTGCTGTACCTGTCCTGGGAGTGTTTGATGGGGACAGTGTAGAGGGAGCTTTACTCTGTATCTAACCCCGTGCTGTTCCTGCCCCCTGTTTGATGGGGACAGTGTGGGGAGAACCCCTGCAGGAACAGTTTCAAGGTGAAGGGAGTGGACTGATGTGAGGTCATTCACTGTTGCGGTGAGAATAGAGAGATGAGAATATTTTTGGAAAGGTGTAAAACTACAAAAGGTTGATCGTCCGAGGGACTTGGGCATTCTCCTACAAGGAACATGAAGTTAGCATGTAGGTGCAACAAGAAATTAGGAAGGACATCTTGCCTATTAATGCAAGGGTGTTGGAGCAGAAGAATAAAGGTGTAATTATACGGGGCTTTAGTGGGACTACATTGTGCCCAGTTTTGGTCACCATATTTAAGACACAATAAATGTGTCTTGGAGGTGGTTCAATGAAGGTTCACTCTGTTGGCCCCTGTGTGAGAGGATTGTCCTATGATGAGAGGCTGGGTCAGTGGTGTCTATATTCTCTGGCATTTGGAAGAATGAGTGGTGATCTCATTGAAGCAAAGGATTCTGGAGGGGTTTGACGGGGAAGATACTGAGAGGCTCTTCCCGCTGGTTGGGGAATCGTAGAACACAGGTACAGCCTCAGGGTTAGGGGGCCGATCATTTGAGATTAAGATGAGGAGAAACCTCTTCACTCAGTTGTGAATCTTTGAAATTCTCCACCGCACAGTTACCGCTGAATATATTTCAGGCCTTCCGCAGGAAATTAGAGGGTTGGTCATACACTTAATGGCAATAGATAACATCACAGGGCCTGAATGGACGGCAGTCGTGAGAGTTTGACCCTCAACGCCAATTGGGGTCACCCCAGATTGAGTTCAAGCCCAACCCTGTGTTGCAATGGGAAAGGGAGGTCTAGGAGCTGCTCGCAATCAGCATGGGATTTTGATCTTTGTGGGGAATGAAAGGATGTGGGGAGTTGGCGGGAAGGCGAGTTCAGGGTCAAAGATCAGCCATGATCGTATTGAATGGTGCAGCAGGCACCAGGGGCTGAATGGTCTAATCCTGCTCCTATTTTGTGTTGCATGTTTGCCCAGTTTGCCTCTTCCCGACTTCCCTACCCTGTGGTTCCTAAGAGTAGCAGATGGGGGCAGGTTGGAGAGTTGGTGACTATCTCCCTCCACTGCTTTCCGGGTGCTTTTAAGTCGAGAGGATGTTTCGAAGAAACCCGGCCCTCCCTTTGCCGTGATTAACCGCTTGCTGGCTTTTGCCCTCAGAGACAGTGTATCCTTGGCATCGTGGAGTTTGTGAAGGAGCACCCCCGGGCCTCACCATCACAGCTGAACAAGGAGCTGGAGAAGCAAGTTCTGCTGTTTGCAGCCAAAGTCCATGCCCTGCACTAACGTAATGGCTGGCGATTACGGGGAGGATCCTGACCAACTCCAAACCGCATCGTTCTTGAACTGAGCTGCCCCCAGTTGGCGCTTGTTTGTTAAACTCTATCATAATCCTTGTTGCTCTTCACTCTGTCCTCTGTAACATTCCCTGTTTGCTGCTGATCCTGTGACCAAGTCGTGCGGTGGCCCCGAAGGTTTGAAGATGTGCACTAGTTGCTGGGGGTGTCCCAATAAACAGGGGCTTTTGACCGCATGTGTCTCAGGTTGGGTCCTGCAGCGATTATAATACAGCCTTGTACACCTTGTTCTAAATAAAATGAAATCTCTGTGAACGAACCCAGCCCTGAATGTCTCATTTTATTGTTTTGAAATCCTCCTTCATCCGGTTTGTTTTACGTTGTTTTACCACACTGAGAGGGTTGGGGTGGAGCATCAATGCCAGATTGGGACAGAATGCACAGGGAATGCTGCACAATTGATGCAATTCACCTACCGCCCGGGAGGGGGCGCTGTGGGCGGAGGGAGCGCTGTGGACGGAGGGGGTGTGTGGGCGGAGGCCGGGCTGGGCGGAGGGGGCGCTGTAGGCGGAGGCCGGGCGCTGTGGGCGGAGGGGGCGCTGTGGGCGGAGGCCCGACTGGGTGGAGGGGCGCTGTGGGCGGAGGCCGGGCCGGGCGGAGGGGTCACTGTGGGAAGGGGCGCTGTGGGCGGAGGCCGGGCCGGGCGGAGGGGGCACTGTGGGAAGGGGCGCTGTGGGCGGAGGCCGGGGAGGGCGCTGTGGGCGGAGGACAGGCCGGGCGGAGGGGGCATGTGGGTGGAGGCCGGAAGGGGGCGCTGTGGGCGGGGGCCGGGCGGAGGGGGTGCTGTGGGGGGGGGGCGGGCGGAGGGGGCGCTGTGAGCGGAGGCCGGAGAGGGCGCTGTGGGCGGAGGCTGGGCCGGGCGGAGAGGGCGCTGTGGGCGGAGGCCGGGCCAGTATGAGGGGGCGCTGTGGGCGGAGGCCGGGCCAGTATGAGGGGGCGCTGTGGGCGGAGGCCGGGCGGAGAGGGCGCTGTGGGCGGAGGCCGGGCCAGTATGAGGGGGCGCTGTGGGCGGAGGCCGGGCCGGGCGGAGAGGGCGCTGTGGGCGGAGGCCGGGCCGGGCAGAGGGGGCGCTGTGGGCGGAGGCCGGGCCGGGCAGAGGGGGCGCTGTGGGCGGAGGCCGGGCCAGTATGAGGGGGCGCTGTGGGCGGAGGCTGGGCCGGTATGAGGGGGCGCTGTGGGCGGAGGCCGGGCCGGGCGGAGGGGACGCTGTGGGTGGAGGGGACGCTGTGGGCGGAGGCCGGGCCGGGCCAGGCAGAGGGGGCGCTGTGGGCGGAGGCCGGGCCAGGATGAGAGGGCGCTGTGGGCGGAGGCCGGGCCGGGCAGAGGGGGCGCTGTGGGCGGAGGCCGGGCCTGGAGGAGGGGGCGCTGTGGGCGGAGGCTGGGCCGGGCAGAGGGGGCGCTGCGGGCGGAGGCTGGGCCGGGATGAGGGGGCGCTATGGGCGGAGGGGGCGCTGTGGGCGGATGCCAGGCGGAGGGGGTGCTGTGGGCGGAGGCCGGGCCGGGATGAGGGGGCGCTGTGGGCGGAGGGGGCGCTGTGGGCGGAGGTCGGGCCGGGCAGAGGGGGCGCTGTCGGCGGAGGGGGCGCTGTGGGCGGAGGTCGGGCCGGGCGGAGGGGGATCTGTGGGCGGAGGTCGGGCCGGGCGGAGGGGGCGCTGTGGGCGGAGGTCGGGCCGGGCGGAGGGGGCGCTGTGGGCGGAGAGTGCGCTGTGGGCGGAGGCCGGGCCGGGATGAGGGGGCGGAGGGGGCGCTGTGGGCGGAGGGGGCGCTGTGGGCGGAGGGGGCGCTGTGGGCGGAGGCCGGGCCGGGATGAGGGGGCGGAGGGGGTGCTGTGGGCGGAGGGGGCGCTGTGGGCGGAGGGGGCGCTGTGGGCGGAGGTCGGGCTGGGCGGAGGGGGCGCTGTGGGCGGAGGTTGGGCCGGGCGGAGGGGGCGCTGTGGGCGGAGGCCGGGCCGGGATGAGGGGGCGCTGTGGGCGGAGGCCGGGCCGGACAGAGGGGGCGCTGTAGGCGGAGGCTGGGCCGGGATGAGGGGCGCTGTGGGCGGAGGCCAGAGGGGGCGCTGTGGGCGGAGGCTGGGCCGGGCGGAGGTGGCGCTGTGGGCGGAGGCTGGGCGGAGAGGGCGCTGCGGGCGGAGGCTGGGCTGGGATGAGGGGGCGCTATGGGCGGAGGGGGCGCTGTGGGCAGATGCCAGGCGGAGGGGGCGCTGTGGGTGCAGGCCGGGGGATGAGGGGGCGCTGTGGGCGGAGGGGGCGCTGTGGGCGGAGGTCGGGCCGGGCGGAGGGGGCGCTGTGGGCGGAGGTCGGGCCGGGCGGAGGGGGCGCTGTGGGCGGAGGTCGGGCCGGGCGGAGGGGGCGCTGTGAGCGGAGGTCGGGCGCTGTGGGCGGAGGGGGCGCTGTGGGCGGAGGTCGGGCCGGGCGGAGGGGGCGCTGTGGGCGGAGGTCGGGCCGGGCGGAGGGGGCGCTGTGGGCGGAGGGGGCGCTGTGGGCGGAGGGGGCGCTGTGAGCGGAGGTCGGGCCGGGCGGAGGGGGCGCTGTGGGCGGAGGTCGGGCCGGGCGGGGGGGCGCTGTGGGCAGAGGTCGGGCCGGGCGGAGGGGGCGCTGTGGGCGGAGGCCGCAGTTTGGCGGCTCCGGGAAGATGGCGGCGGAGGGCGGCGGGAAGGAGCTGAATGATATCAAGTCTCAGTTCCGGACCCGGGAGGGAGCCTATCAGCTGCTCAGTCTGTCCGAGTACAGCCGCCCCAACCGGGTGCCGCTCAGCGCCGCCCAGGGCACCAACCCGGTCCGGGTGTCGCTGGTCAACGTCCGCGAGCCCAGCGCCGGCGGGCAGCGCATCTGCTTCAATGTGGGCCGCGAGCTTTACCTCTACCTGTACCGGGGGCCGCGCAAGGTGAGGCCGGGGTCAGGGGGCGGGGACAAGGGGCTGAGGGGCGGGGGTCAGGGGGCAGAGCGTCAGGAGGCAGAGGGGTGGTAGTCAGGGGAGCAGGGTCTGCGGGTAGAGGGGCGGGGTTCAGGGGGCAGAGAGCTGGGGTCAGGGGGTGTGGGGGTCAGGGGAGCGGGGTCTAGGAGCTGGGGTCAGGGGGTGTGGGGGTCAGGGGAGCGGGGTCTAGGGGCGGGAGTCAGGGGGCAGAGCGGTCAGGGGAGCAGGGTAGAGGGGCAGAGGGGTGGGGGGTCAGGGGAGCGGGGTCTGCGGGCAGAGGGGTGGGGGGTCAGGGGAGTGGGGTCTGCGGGTAGAGGGGCGGGGGGTCAGGGGGCAGAGAGCCAGGGTCGGGATAGGGCCAGGCGGTAGGGGACCGGGGTTAAGAGTTTAGTATGCTTAATGGGGTCACAGGTTGAATTCAGGTTCATGTTGGGGTCAGGAGTTGAAGTCAGGGGATCAAGTTCAGGTGGCTGGTCAAAGGTTGCGTTCAGGTACAGGGAGGACAAAGGTTGGGTTCAGATACATGGAGGTCAACGGTTGGGTTCAGGTAGCAGGAGGTGAGCGGTTGTTGGGCCTCGGGGCAGGGCAGACGGTCGAGCTCCAGGGCAAAGAAATTAGTAGATTCTGAATATCAATCTGGGCAGTCAGAGCAGTGAGGTCTGTCTGTATTTGTAAAGTTGTTTGTGTCTCAAAGCGGAATTACTCTGAGTTATCAAGAGGACTGGCCACTGTATTTACAAATTGAACTCCATGAAAGGCTGCACTGACCCCACCAAACACTCTCAGGACAGGTACAGCACGGAGTTAGATACAGAGTAAAGCTCCACTACACTATCCTGCTATACTATCCCCATTAAACACTCCCAGGATAGATACAGCACGGGGTTAGATACAGAGTATCAAACCCCATGCTGTACCTATCCTGGGAGTGTTTGATGGGGACAGTGTAGAGGGAGCTTTACTCTTTATCGAACCGTGTGCTGTACCTGTCCTGGGAGTGTTTGATGGGGACAGTGTAGAGGGAGCTTTACTCTGTATCTAACCCCGTGCTGTACCTGTCCTGGGAGTGTTTGATGGGGAGAGGGTAGAGGGAGCTTTACTCTGTATCTAACCCCGTGCTGAACCTGTCCTGGGAGTGTTTGATGGGGACAGTGTAGAGGGAGCTTTTCTCTGTTTCTGACCCAGTGCTGTACCTACCTTGGGAGTGTTTGATGGGGACAGTGTCGCGGGAGCTTTACTCTGTTTCTGACCCAGTGCTGTACCTGTCCTGGGAGTGTTTGATGGGGACAGTGTAGAGGGAGCTTTACTCTTTATCGAACCCTGTGCTGTACCTGTCCTGGGAGTGTTTGATGGGGACAGTGTAGAGGGAGCTTTACTCTGTATCTAACCCCCTGCTCTACCTGTCATGGGAGTGTTTAATGGGGACAGTGTAGAGGGAGCTTTACACTGTATCTATCCCCGTGCTGTACCTGTTCTGGAAGTGTTTGTTGGAAACAGTATAGAGGGAGCTTTACTCTGTGTCTAACCCTGTGATGTACCTGTCCTGGGAATGTTTGATGGGGACAGTGTAGAGGGAGCTTTTCTCTGTTTCTGACCCAGTGCTGTACCTGTCCTGGGAGTGTTTGATGGGGACAGTGTAGAGGGAGCTTTACTCTGTATCTAACCCCGTGCTGTACCTACCTTGGGAGTGTTTGATGGGGACAGTGTCGCGGGAGCTTTACTCTGTTTCTGACCCAGTGCTGTACCTGTCCTGGAGTGTTTGATGGGGACAGTGTAGAGGGAGCTTTACTCTGTTTCTAACCCCGTGCTCTACCTGTCATGGGAGTCTTTAATGAGGACAGTGTAGAGGGAGCTTTACTCTGTATCTATCCCCGTGCTGTACCTGTTCTGGAAGTGTTTGTTGGAAACAGCATAGAGGGAGATTTACTCTGTTATAAACCCCGTGCTGTACCTGTCCTGGGAATGTTTGATTGATTTTATTTATTGATTTTATCTATTGTCACGTGCACCGAGGTACAATGAAAATTATTGTTCTGCGTACAGTCTAGACAGATCATTCCATACATAAATACACAATGTAAATACATAGACACAGGCAGCGGGTGAAGCATACAGGAGCGTAGTACTACTCAGTAGACAAGATGTGTGAAGAGATCAGTTATTTCACAAGAGAGTAATTTAGGAGTCTGGTAACTGCAGGGAAAAAGCTGATTTTGAATCTGTTCCTGCATCTTCTCACACTTTTGTATCTCCTGCCCAATGGAAGATATTGGAAGAGAGAATAACCCGGGTGGGAGGGCTTTTTGATTATGCTGCCCGCTTTTCCAAGGTAGCGGGAGGTGTAGACAGAGTCAATGGATGGGAGGCAGGTTTGTGTGATGGACTGGGCTGTGTTCATGACTCTCTGGAGTTTCATGCTGTCCTGGGCTGAGCAGTTGCCATACCAGGCTGTGATGCAGCCAGATAGGATGCTTTTCGATAGTGCATCTGTAAAAATTGGAAAGTGTCAATGTGGACATGCCGAATTTCCTTAGTTTCCTGAGGAAGTATAGGCACTGTTATGCTTTCTTGACCAGCTCCTTAGTTTTTCTGACATTGAGGGAGAGATTGTTGTTGTTACACCATGCCACGAGGTTCTCCATCTCCCTTCTGTATTCTGACTCATCGCTGTTCGAGATCCGACCGCCTACGGTCGTGTCATCAGTAAACTTGTAGATGGAGTTGGAGCCGAATTTTGCCACACAGGTGTGTGTACAGGAAGAAAAGTAGGGGACTAAGCACACAGTCTTGCGGGGCCCTGATTTTAAGGACTATCATAGAGGAGGCGATGATATTTATCCTTACTGATTGTGGTCTATGGGCCAGGAATTTGAGGAGCCAGTTGCAGAGGGAGGCGCCAAATCCAATGTTTTTGAATTTGGATATGAGCTTGGCAATGAAATGAAAATCGCTTATTGTCACATGTAGGCTTCAAATGAAGTTACTGTGAAAAGCCCCTAGTTGCCACATTCTGGTGCCTGTTTGGGGAGGCTGGTACGGGAATTGACCCCGCACTGCTGACCTTGTTCTGCTTCATAAGCCAGCTGTTTAGCGCATTGTGCTAAACTAGCCCCATCAAACACTCCCAGGACAGGTACAGCACGGGGTTAGATACAGAGCAAAGCTCCCTCCACGCTGTCCCCATCAAACACTCCCAGGACAGGTACAGCACAGGGTTAGATACAGAGTAAAGCTCCCTCTCCACTGTCCCCATCAAACACTCCCAGGACAGGTACAGCATGGGGTTAGATACAGAGTAAAGCTCCCTCTACACTGTCCTCATCAAACACTCCCAGGACAGGTACAGCATGGGGTTAGATACAGAGTAAAGCTCCCTCTACAATGTCCCCATCAAACACGCCCAGGACAGGTACAGCATGGGGTTAGATACAGAGTAAAGCTCCCTCTACACAGTCCCCTGTGTAGAGGGAGCTTTACTGTGTATCTAACCCCATGCTTCACCTGCCCCCTGTTTGATGGGACAGTGTAGAGGGAGCTTTACTCTGTATCTAACCCTGTGCTGTACCTGTCCTGGGAGTGTTTGATGGGGACAGTGTAGAGGGAGCTTTACTCTGTATCTGACCCGGTACTGTACCTGTCCCGAGACTGTTTGATGGGGACAGTGTAGAGGCGGCTGACTGGAGTGACTAAAATAATTCTTCATGAGAGGGAGGGTAATAATCTCTGGAACATTTCGGACAAAAACAAGAACTGTCTCCCCTCTTCAGATAGTGAATCCTTCGGATCATCTTGAGTACTTGGGAAATCAGGGAATGTGGATTGGGTGGGAATGTGGATTGGGTGGGAATGTGGAGTTGAGGTTCAAGTTGATCCTATTGGTCCTACTCCCCCTGTTAACTTGTGAGTCTGTGTTACTGGTTTGGTATTGAATTGAAAACTATGGACGGCCTAACTAAGCAATGCCAGCTCTTGCTCCAATATCATACGGTGATGAGCCTAGGGCAATGGCCAGCTTCTGTTGTTGTTTCCCTGACATGTTGTGCCAGGATTTTAGAAGGCAAACAAATGTGTTGGGTTACTCACGCACACACCGTCTTGTTTGCAGTCACAGTTTTGTCACCATGGTGGGAGTTGGGCTATTGGCCTGACAGGAGTTATAAAATGTTGTTGGTTTTCCTGCCTGGGGTGCTGACACCCCCAAGCTTGGATCTTGACTAACAATTGCGCCTTTTGTACTCTCCGTAGGCGGCAGATTTGAGTAAGCCCATCGACAAGCGTATCTACAAAGGGACGCAGCCCACCTGCCATGATTTTAACCAGTTCACCGCCACGCCCGACAGTGTCTCGCTCGTGATCGGCTTCTCGGCCGGCCAAGTCCAGTATCTGGATCCAATCAAGAAAGAGACCAGCAAACTGTTCAATGAAGAGGTAACTGTGTTCGCCCCCAAGTACGCATCGCACCTTTGAGGCTTGGCTGTGGCTTCAAGAGTCCCTTTGTAACCCAGAGGGGCAGAGGTTCCCATGGCCCCTCTGAGAATGGCCCAAGTCTGCTACCCCTTGCTCTTGCGGTGTAGCTTAAGAGTTCATCCATCACCCCGGTCGAAAGTCCCCTCCATTTTATACCCTCGCTTTCAAACCTCCCCGTGGCCTTACACCATCTCTATCATTCTTTAATACACTCCCAAGATCTCTGCCCTCCTTACACTCTGACCTCCTGTGCAACCCCTATTTGAATCCCTCCGCCATTGGTACCTCTGCTGCAGTCCTAAGCTCTGGAATTAATTTCCTGAATCTGTCATTATCTGAGCCATTTCTGGAGGCCTATCCCTTCGAGCGGGCTTTCGGACATCTGCCCCAGCATGCCGTTAGGTGTCTCGGTGTGACATTGTGTGGCTGACACTCCTGTGAAAGTGCCTTATGGAGCTTTGCTGTGTTAAAGGCACCACCTCCGTACAAGCGGCTTTTGACCTTCCGGATACCCGAGTCTGCCAGCAAGCGCACTGGTTCAATTCACCTTTCGGCTTTGGGTATTCGCCTCCCGTCATCTTTTCCCTGGGGACGAACGGGAAAGGGGAGCAACTGGGAGATGGTCAGTGCTCTTTCGTGGGATGTGGGCTGTCTTAACATTGAATTTGTGCCGCAATAGAAGGCAGACTTCAAATTGGTAACTCAGCACAGCCGTCTCGAGTTGGGGAGGGATTAGGGAAATATTGCACTCGTATATAAAGCAGTTCACTCTGGGTGTCTGGGAGGAACCGGGAGAGTCTGTGACTGTGGATTGCTGTCTTCGAAATCAACCTGTTTTAAGGTGCAGGATAGCTTCAGATTCATTCTTCCTCAGCATACAATTATTGGAATTAACTAACGTCTCCGGCTAGGCCAACATTTATTGCCCACCCGAATTGCCTTTTAAAATAACTGACTTCCTACTGAATGCACCCAACAGAATAAGTGGCACTTGGGATCCCAGACGGCTACCCGGGCCAGCTGTTCACGCATCCCAAACCTAAGTTTTATTTTTTCAATCTTGGAGGTGTGCAGCATGTATTCAAGCCCTCCACACCTATCGCCTCGACCTGGGTTCGATCCCGGCCCCGGGTCACTGTCTGTCTGGAGTTTGCACATTCTCCCCATGTCTGTATGGGTTTCACCCCCACAAAGGTGTGCAGGCTAGGTGGATTGGCCACCCCAAATTGCCCCTTAATTAGGAAAAAAAAAATGAAAAATTTATTAAAAATACGATTCTCTGCAGAGGTTTAAAGGTCTTTTGTTCCTCTTTGCTGCAGAGATTTATCGACAAGACCAAGGTGACCTGCTTGAAATGGATGCCAGAGTCCGAGTGCCTCTTCCTTGTCGCCCACACCAGTGGCAACCTCTACCTCTACAATGTGGAGCACCCATGTGGCACCACCGCCCCCCACTATCAGCCACTGAAACAGGGGCCTGGCTTCGCCGTGTACACCTGCAAAAGCAAGTCGAGCCGCAATCCGCTACTCAAATGGTCGGTTGGCGAGGGCGCCCTCCACGAGTTCGCCTTCGCCCCTGATGGCAAACACGTGGCGTGTGCCAGTCAAGACGGCAGCCTGAGGGTCTTCCACTTCGACTCGATGGAGCTGTACGGCGCCATGAAGAGCTACTTTGGGGGCCTCCTGTGCGTGTGCTGGAGCCCGGACGGCAGGTACATTGTGACTGGGGGCGAGGACGACCTGGTGACGGTCTGGTCCTTCTGGGACTGCCGGGTCATCGCTCGGGGCCACGGCCACAAGTCCTGGGTCAGCGTGGTAGCCTTTGACCCTTACACAAGCAGCGTCGATGACGGGGAGCAGCCAGAGTTCAGCGGCAGCGACGAGGACTTTCAGGAGCATGCCCCGTTTGGCCGCAATCGAACCAACAGCACTTTATCCAGACTCTCCAAGCACAATTCGACGGACGGCCGGGCAACAAACGTGACTTACCGGTTTGGCTCCGTGGGGCAGGACACCCAGTTCTGCCTGTGGGATTTGACGGAAGACATTCTGTTCCCCCATCAGCCCCTCTCACGAGCTCGGACGCACACAAATGTGGTGAACACAGCTGTCCCCGGCTCCCTGAGCTGTGGAAGCCACTCTGGTGGCCTGGCGCTGGAAGCCAACCTGACCAACTCCATCCCGCACTCGCTGTCCCGGTCAAACAGCCTTCCACACCCGGCCGTTACGAACGCCAACAGCAAGGCCCACGCGACGGACGGGGGCGGATCCTTCAGCATCAGCAAGTTTGCGACACTGACACTCCACGAGCGCAAAGATAAAAGTGCAGAGAAGGACCACAAACGGAACCACAGCATCGGGCACATCATCAGCAAGAGCAACGACAAGCTCAACCTGGTCACGAGAAACAAACTCGATTCAGCAAAGACTTTGGGGACCACTTTGTGTCCCCGCATGGACGAGGTGCCCTTGCTGGAGCCTCTGGTCTGTAAAAAGATTGCACACGAGAGACTAACGGTGTTGATATTCTTGGAGGACTGCATAGTCACTGCTTGCCAAGAAGGCTTCATTTGCACATGGGCAAGGCCAGGTAAAGTGGTGAGTATGGGAGGGATGGAGAGGGGCCAGAGTCAGTCTCTCTGTGACCTCCTGCAGCCTCCCAACCCTCCAGAGATCTCTGTGCTCCCCAACTCCTGGCCTCCTGTACAGCCCCCGGTTTTAATCGCTCCGCCGTTGGCAGCCGTGACTTCAGCCGTGACCCTAAAGTCTGGAATCCCTTCCCTAACCCCGTCTGCCTCTTTACCTCTCATTCCTTCGAAGACTGCTTTTCAAACCCCACCCCTTCGGCCAACCCATCTAAGTATCTCCTCGTGAAGCTCTGTGTTTGGTGAAATGCCTCGGGACATTATAGAAATGAAGTTGTTAGTCGGTTGGCAATGAACCGCTACAAAGTCTTGTTGGCGAAGAGCTGGAGAACATTTTAAATGTACTGGACACCCGCAGAACAAATACCAAATGTTCTTGATCTTTGTACCTGTAAAATGCTGATTTCTCCACCCTCCAACAAGTTTTCTGCATCCCGGCCTTTCCAAGCCCCCCCCCCCCCCCAATTTTTCTTTGCTCCACTGTTGCTAGCCATTCCTTCTCCGGAATTCACTCTTCAACCTCTCCAATCCTTTTTAAAACCATTAAAAGTCACCCCCGTGACCAAGACTTTGATTCCCTGTCCATTTATCTATTCTGTCAGGTGATCCTCCTGTGAAATACCCCAGGGGCATTTTGCTCCACATGAGGAGCCACCCAAGTGTTGCTGTGCATCTCTTGAGAACCTACAGCAACAGCTCTGCAGAGTGATGAGGCAACTCTCTCCCCACAGGCCGTGGGGTTTTGAACTTCCAACAACTTGTATTTCCACAGCGCCTTTAACATAATAAAGGAGCATCATGTGGCGCAATTTGACATCCAGCCACTTGAGGCGATGTGAGGGCAGGTGGCTGAAAGCTTGGTCAGAGGCGCAGGTTTTAAGGAGCATCCTGGAGGAAGGAGGAGAGGTTTCCCAGAGCGTAGGGCCCAGGCGGCTGTTGACATGGCCGATTAAAATCGGGGACGCTGAAGAAACCACAATTAGATGAGCGGAGGCAGGTGGGGCTGGCGGAGATTACAGAAGCGAGGAGAAGCGAGCCAGACAGGGGATTGGAATGCAAGACTGAGAATTTTAAAATCGAGGCATTTCTTGAACCGGAGCCAACCACCAGGGAATATATATGGATCTTGGCCACTGTGAGGAAGGGGGAGAGGGTAGATGAGGTTATTTTGCCAGTCTTTATTTGTACTGTTAACTCATGGCTGTGCTGTGTGTCACATTAAATCGATTGTACCCTATTCCTTGCTGCGTGCTTGCTCAGCGATGCTGTTCTTTGCAACGTTCCCCTCCTTCCCCAGAGGCATTCCCCTTTTCTGGGTATAGTTCGATGATTCCAGTCTGAGGAACAGCCTCTTGAGCCTTCAGGAAGATATGCACCTAACTCCATATGCCTACCTTTCCCCGATATTCCTTAATATCATTGGTTAGCAGGGCAGCACAGCGGCGCAGTGGTTAGCATTGCTGCCTCACGGCGCTGAGGTCCCAGGTTCGATCACGTCTCTGGGTCACTGTCTGTGTGGGTCCTCCCCGTGTTTGCGAGGGTTTCGTCATCACAACCCAAAAATGTTCAGGATAGGCGGATTGGCCACGCTAAATTGCCCCTTAATTGGAAAAAAATAATTGGGTACTCTAAATTTATTTTTAAAATATCGTTGGTTAGCGAAAACTCTTATCAATCTTATTTAAACTTTGCATAAATTACAGTGGTTAGCACTGCTGCCTCACAGCGCCAGGGACCCGGGTTCGATTCTGGGCTTGGGTGACTGTGGAGTTTGCATGTTCTCCCCGTGTGTGCGTGGGTTTCCTCCGGGTGCTCCGGTTTCCTCCCACAGTCCAAAGAAGTGCAGGTTAGGTGGATTGACCACGCTAAATTGCCTCTTAATTGGAATTTGTTTTTTAAAAAAGCAATAAATACTCGCCTGGCCAATGAAGTGACATCACGTGAATAAATTCCAGTCACCCTTGACTCCCCAACTTGGGGAGTAGTATATCTCGTCTACTTGACCAATTCGTCTTGATAGATTGAAAATTTTTAGCAAATTATTTCTTATTCTTATCAATTCTGGGGAATACCATCCTCTCATGTAATCTGCCTTCATGATTTAACCTTTCGAATCCAGGTATTAGTCTCGTAAATCTAGGCGGCACTCCCTCTAAGGCCAATATATTCTTTCACAATACTCCATGTGTCTTCCGTCTTAGTGTACTTCAGCTGTGGTCATTTTTCTGAGGGCCATGGTGGGGTTTGAACCTGTGGCTCCAAAGCAGGAGCCTGGGTCTCTGAATTATTAGTTTGTGCTATTACCACTATAGAATCTTCTGTTCAGTAGCGTGAGGCAGCAGTGCTAACCACTGTGCCACCGTGCTGCCCTGAGAGTATTTATTGCGATACCTAATTGCCCTTGAGAACAGGGGCTGGTTTAGCACAGGGCTAAATGGCTGGCTTTTAAAGCAGGCCAGCAGCACGGTTCAATTCCTGTACCAGCCTCCGCGAACAGGCGCCGGAATGTGGCGACTAGGGGCTTTTCACGTTACTTCGTTTGAAGCCTACTTGTGTCAGTATGCGATTTTCATTTCATTTCAGAATCCCTACAGTACAGAAGGAGGCCATTTGGCCCATCAACAGTACCAAGAGCACCCCACCTAGCCCCAATCCCCACCCCATCCCCATAACCCCAACTATCCTGCAGATTCCTGGACACTAAGGGCAATTTATCACGGCCAATCCACTGAATCTGCACATCTTTGGACTGTGGGAGGAAACCGGAGCACCCGGACAAACCCATGCAGACATGGGAGAATGTGCAAACTCCACACAGAGAGTGAATTGAACCTGGGTCCCTGGTGCTATGAGGCAGCAGTGCTAACCACTGAGCAGCCCTGTGTCTCCCCTTCAATGCAATTGAGTGGTGGTACAGACTTGAGTGACTGAACCAACTTAACTTTCCTTTTGTGATTCCTCGCTTTAATAGTCCCTGAGGGGTTTCGGTGATTATTGAATCATACAACACAGAAGGTCATTTGTCTCATTCTGTCTGTGCTGGATCTTTTTTTTTAATTTAGAGGATCCAATTCTTTTTTGTTTTCCAATTAAGAGGCAATTTTACATGGCCAATCCACCTACCCTGCACAGCTTTTATGGTTTGCAGGGGTGGGACCCACATAGACACGGGGAGACTGTGCAAACTCCACATGGTCAGTGACCCGTGGCTGGGATCGAATCCGGGCCCTCGGTGCAGTGAGGCAGCTGTGCTAACCATTGTGCCACCGTGCCGTCCCTGTGCTGCATCTCTGACAAAGCTTTCCTTTGGGCAACACGGCAGCATTGTGGTTAGCACAGTTGCTTCACAGCACCCAGGGTCCCAGGTTCGATTCTCTGCTGGGTCACTGTCTGTGCGGAGTCTGCACGTTCTCCGTGTCTGCGTGGGTTTCCTCCGGGTGCTCCGGTTTCCTCCCACAGTCCAAAGACGTGCAGGTTAGGTGGATTGGCCATGCTAAATTGCCCTTAGTGTCCAAAAATGTTAGGAGGGGTGATTGGGTTATGGGGATAGGGTGGAAGTGAGGGCTTAAGTGGGTCAGTGCAGACTCGATGGGCCTAATGGCCTCCTTCTGTACTGTATGTTCTAGCTATCCAATTCATCCGACTCCTCTGCTCTTTCCCAATTACACCCTGGCTCGGGTGTTACGGCTGTGGCCCCTTTCTTAACCAGTATGTCGTGATAACCTGTTGCGTATTTTCTGTTCACAGGGTCTGCTGTCGGCACAGAATCAAGCAAATTCGCCCAGTGGGACCGTGGTGTAGCTGGCGTCTGAGGCAAAACGTACTTTCTGCTGCCTGGGCACTGCCAGTACCCTGGCACTCGCCCGTTGATTGTCGGAGCTGCTGGTGCAATGACGCTCCCAGTTCTGGGACAAGCAATCCCGAAACTGCCACCCATCACTGGTGGAAGAAAATAAACTTCTTTATTTATTAATAGTTTGAAACTAAATCCCTCGGTGGAGCCCGAACCTCAAATCACTTCTAATTTATGTAACTGTACAGTCTAAATGTAACCCAGCGAGCAATGTGGGGAGCTTTATCAGTGTCTTACTCCAGATAGATTATTATATATTGTGTACATAGACAAAGAAACTAATTAAGGGCAGAGCAATCAGTGTAATTCTCATCACAGTATTGGGTACGAGCAAAGAGCAATATAAATCCCACAAGTGTCAGAGGTAGCATTTGGTCAAGAACCAGGCCCAATTTTTTGGAATTGTTCATCTCCAAACTGGAAGAGGAATTTGAGGCCTTGGTGGAACAATATATCTGCTGCTGTTTGCAGAGTGGGCAAGTGGAGGGTTGCCATTGTTTTAATTTGCACTTAATTGAGTTGTTCTACCGAAAACTGAGCTACGGTGCACTACACTTGGTGGTATTAGCTCTGGCCATAAATATTGTCTATGCTGTGATTTGCAAATGATAACAAATGACTGGTTTCCCCTTTATTAAAATATTTAAAATATGTTTCTAACACGGTGGGGGTTGCTTTTCTTGACTTGTTCTATCCTGGCCAAGGGGGGGGGGGGGGGGAAGCAAGGTTTGAACGTCCGTGAGCTGTAGGAGGCGGTGCACCCTGGAGACAGCGCCACGGTGAGGAGAAAATCTCTTCGCTCGATTAGGCTGTGACTCTTCGAGATTCTCTACTCCAGACGGCGGTGGATGCTCCTTCGGCAAGGCTGAGATCGCTTGATTTTGGGGGCTGAAGGACTCAAGAGATGGGGCAATGATGTGGGAAGAGGAGTTTGAGGCAGAAATTGAGCCACAATCTTATTAAATGGCAGAGGAGGTTTCAGGGGGCCAAATGGTGCCCTCTTACATCTTAATGCCTCCATTTTAAATGCCTGGCCACCTTATTTATCTGACCCTCTTAGCCTGCAGGGGGTGCCACCAGCCGCATTTTGCCGACTCTACCAATCCATGGGCAATTTCTACTCCGCCATCTGTCAATTGGTATCCCTGAAAAATGGCTGGAAGGTGACACCTCCCCACATTTTAAGTGGGATTAAAATGCTCCCATTGGTTTGAGGCCAACATTTCCAGAACCGCCTGTTGATCCCAGCAGATCTAGGTCACGTGTAAACAGACTCCAGGCCCATGAAGCTGCGCATTCACTCTTCGTTCGTGTCCCCCTGACAACTGGGCAACATGCCCATTGTAGTGTGAATGGATTTGGCCCAATGATGCCCACTTGTGGTTTGAATTTGTATCTGCGCCTACACAGATTCAGTTCTGTGGTGGTTCGCTGCTCAGTTTGAAACGTGTTACCAATATTGCAATGCTCTTTGACCTCAGCCTTAAGATAGAGAAATACAGCACAGAACAGGCCCTTCGGCCCACGATGTTGTGCCGAACTTTTGCCCTAGGTTAATCATAGAATTTTGGACACTAAGGGCAATTTTTCATGGCCAATCCACCCAACCTCCACATATTTGGACTGTGGGAGGAAACCGGAGCACCCGGAGGAAACCCACGCAGACACGGGGAGGATGTGCAGACTCCACACAGACAGTGACCCAAGTCGAAATCGAACTTGGGACCCTGGAGCTGTGAAGCAATTGTGCTACCCACAATGCTACCGTGCTGCCCTTAAGAATAAGTTAATCTACACTCCATTATTCTACCCTAATCCATGTACCAATCCATGTACCTATCCAATAGCCGCTTGATGGTCCCTAACGTTTCTGACTCAACTACTTCCACAGGCAGTGCATTTCATGCCCCCACTACTCTCTGGATAAAGAACCTACCTCTGACATCCCCTTTATATCTTCCACCATTTATCTTAAATTTATGTCCCCTTGTAATGGTGTGTTCCACCCGGGGAAAAAGTCTCTGACTGTCTATCTATTCCCCGATCATCTTATAAACCTCTATCAAGTTGCCCCCTCATCCTTTTCCGTTCTAATGAGAAAAGGCTTAGCACCCTCAACCTTTCCTCGTATGACCTACTCTCCATTCCAGGCAACATCCTGGTAAATCTCCTTTGCACCTTTTCCAAAGCTTCCACATCCTTCCTAAAATGAGGCAACCAACTGAACACAGTACTCCAAATGTGGCCTGACCAAGGTTTTGTACAGCTGCATCATCACCTCACGGCTCTTAAATTCAATCCCTCTGCTAATGAACGCTAGCACACCATAGGCCTTCTTCACAGCTCTATCCACTTGAGTGGCAACTTTCAAAGATCTCTCTGCTCCTCCACATTGCCAAGATCCCTACCGTTAACCCTGTATTCCGCATTCATATTTGTCCTTCCAAAATGGACAACCTCACACTTGTCAGGGTTAAACTCCATCTGCCACTTCTCAGCCCAGCTCTGCATCCTATCTATGTCTCTTTGAAGCCGACAACAGCCCTCCTCACTATCCACAACTCCACCAATCTTCGTATCATCTGCAAATTTACTGACCCACCCTTCAACTCCCTCATCCAAGTCGTTAATGAAAATCACAAATAGCAGAGGACCCAGAACTGATCCCTGCGGTACGCCACTGATAACTGGGCTCCAGGCTGAATATTTGCCATCCACCACCACTCTCTGTCTTCTATCGGTTAGCCAGTTTGTTATCCAACTGGCCAAATTTTCCACTATCCCATGCCTCCTTACTTTCTGCACAAGCCTACAATGGGGAACCTTATCAAATGCCTTACTAAAATCCATGTACACTACATCCACTGCTTTACCTTCATCCACATGCTTGGTCACCGCCTCAAAGAAGTGAATAAGACTTGTAAGGCAAGACCTACCCCTCACAAATCTGTGCTGACTATCCCTAATCAAGCAGTGTCTTTCCAGATGCTCAGAAATCCTATCCCTCAGTACCCTTTCCATTACTTTGCCTACCACCGAAGTAAGACTAACTGACCTGTAATTCCCAGGGTTATCCCTATTCCCTTTTTTGAACAGGGGCACGACATTCGCCACTCTCCAATCCTCTGGTACCACCCCTGTTGACAGCGAGGATGAAAAGATCATTGTCAACGGCTCTGCAATTTCATTTCTTGCTTCCCATATAATCCTTGGATATATCCCGTCAGGCCCGGGGGACTTGTCTATCCTCAAGTTTTTCAAAACGCGCAACACATCTTCCTTCCTGACAAGTATCTCCTCGAGCTTATCAGTCTGTTTCACACTGTCCTCTCCAACAATATGGCCCCTCTCGTTTGTAAATACTGAAGAAATATACTTGTTCAAGACCTCTCTTCCTTCAAGATCCTTAAGTGGAAGGATTACAGGTTATCCCCCCTCCAGACACCAATTTTGACCACGTCAGTCCAGTTCTTAGCTGGAAGGACCAACAACAAAAAATGTTCCTGTTTACTTACTCAAGAAGCTCACAGAATAGGCTTTGCTTGTGATAAGGGTAGGGGGCGGTATGAGGCTTTGGGAGAGTCTGCGAGGAGACAGACTGAGAACAGTGAGGGGCGAAGAAGACTAGGACTTAAAGGAGTGTTTTAACAATAAGGTGGGACTGAAGGGAGACGGGCTGAGAAGAGAAAGGGGGAATCCAGGTCACCAGAGCATTACTCTGGGTTACTAGACCAGAGACAATACCATTACACCACTGCCTCCCCCAGGTAGAAGTCTCTGTGACTCAGGGAAATGTCTGAAAAATAAATTTTGAATTTGTGATGGTGATGCCAGACAAATGGTGATCCCTGTGGAATTACAGTTACACGCTTTAATTATTCCACAGTTAAATCAAGTGTTTAATTAATCAGATCTGGAGAGATAAAATTAACTAAATAATTACTAACCATGGGAATGAGTACCGAGGCTGTGGAATGGATCACCAGAATGCTAACCATGGCATCTTGGAGGAGGAAACAACCAAAAAGAACAATAAACCCAAATTTTAAAACCTGGTCGAAGGAACAAACAATCTTAACTTAAAAATGTCAGTATGGATTTCAAAACGGAGCCAACCTTATTGCATTCTCTGAACATGTAAAAGAACAGCAGCACAGTAGCATAGTGGTTAGCATCAATGCTTCACAGCTCCAGGGTCCCAGGTTCGATTCCCGGCTGGGTCACTGTGTGTGGAGTCTGCACGTCCTCCCCGTGTGTGCGTGGGTTTCCTCCGGGTGCTCCGGTTTCCTCCCACAGTCCAAAGATGTGCGGGTTAGGTGGATTGGCCATGATAAATTGCCCGTAGTGTCCTAATAAAAGTAAGGTTAAGGGGGAGTTGTTGGGTTACGGGTATAGGGTGGATACGTGAGTTTGAGTAGGGTGATCATTGCTCAGCACAACGCCGAAGGGCCTGTTCTGGGCTGTACTGTTCTAAATTCTAAACAGTAAGAAGTCTAACAACACCAGGTTAAGGTCCGACAGGTTTGTTTCAAATCGCTAGCTTTCGGAGCACTGCTCCTTAGATGAATGAAGAGGTAGGTTCCAGAAACATATATATAGACACAGTCAAAGATGCCAGACAATGCTTTGAATGCGAGCATTTGCAGATAATTAAGTCTTTACAGATCCAGAGATAGGGGTAACCCCAGGTTAAAGAGGTGTGGGTAAAAGAAAGCATAGCTAATGGCGGGTGCAATTTAGTTTGATTTTCTAAAGGGCCTTTGATTAGGTAGCCTACTGCCAAAGGTCAGAACATGTGGAAACAGGAGACAGGGAGCAGAATGGATAGAACGCTGGCTACAATCCAGAGAATGGAGGAGTTAATGCTCTGTCCTCATAGAGGGGCAAAAACGTGTGAAGTGGTTTTCCACCAGCATCACACTGTTGTTCGATATTTACGTGAATAGTTGGAATTGAAAATAAGATAAATTCGCCAACCAAATTGGCGGACGTCGTGAATGCGGTGAAACAATAAACTCTGCGACCTGAATAAATTCACACAACGGGTTTGTAATTGGCAACTGGAGGGCAACACGGTGGCATGGTGGTTAGCACTGCTGCCTCACGGCACCAAGGTCCATGGTTCGATCCCGGATCTGGGTCACTGTCCGTGTGGAGTTTGCACATTCTCCCCGTGTTTGCGTGGGTTTCGCTCTCACAACCCAAAGATGTGCAGGGTAGGTGGATTGGCCACGCTAAGTTGCCCCTTAATTGGATAAAATGAATTGTGTACTCTAAATTTATTTTTTAAAAGTAATTGGCAACCGGACCGCAAAATCACTATGTGCTGAGGTGCACTTTGCTACGAAGGATAAGATGCCACCTGGATGAAAATGAAGCCTGTATTTTCGCAAGAGTCCATATGCAAATCGATCTATGTAGAAAACATAAACTTACTGTGTTGGCCATTTTGAAATGCTCTTTCAGATGTTATATAAATAAAGTATATTGTTGCAATGAAGAAATATTAAAAACGACAGGTGAGGCCAGATTTCAGAAATCCCGTTCCCCGACACCCCTGATTGTTGCTGGAGTGCATTAAGGTTGCAGGTAGCGAGGCTGCATCTGCACATCTGGTCTCTAAGGCTGCATTATGGGGACAGGCAGCTCCTAGCCCTCTGCAATTCCCATGATGTCAAGCCAGCTTCTCCGTGACTTGTGGTTTACGGTCCCTTGGAGGAGTCGTGAGCTGTAGTCTGGATTTGGAAAGTTCTTGCAAATTAAGTTCAAGCGGTCTTAACCATGATCCCCGTGCTCCCCTCCCCCCATTCCAACTCAGTTTGAATTTGTGGACTACATTACAATTTATGAACCATCCATGCCCATTCACTCAGTATACACTGATTTAGCCCTGATTTAGCTCACTGGGCTAAATCGCTGGCTTTGAAAGCAGACCAAGCAGGCCAGCAGCACGGTTCGATTCCCGTATCAGCCTCCCCGGACAGGCGCCGGAATGTGGCGACTAGGGGCTTTTCACAGTAACTTCATTGAAGCCTACTCGTGACAATAAGCGATTTTCATTTTTTTCATTTCATACACTGCAAAACCAATGAGCCATATCGTAACAATAGCTTGGATGAAACTGCTCAAAAAGCCATTCACAAATTGGGAAAAAATGCTACAACCCGATATAAATGTCAATCAGACAGACCACTCGAGTATCAATAGCATAGACTTTCAAACACGTCTCACCTCTGGTCCTGTCCAAATAAGCACTGACACCTTGACAAAAGTGATCACAGAAAGAACCTCTCATAACCACTTAAAAATGTCAAGCAAGTAGAGTCAAGTGTTGCCCCCTGTTGTCAAAACAGAACCCCCGACTGAGATCATCCTTTTCAGACTCTGGGCTCTAAGTCAAGCCTCATCATGTTTGGTACTCAGCATACAATAATGGAATAAATGTGTAAGTGGTGTTAATACTACATGTTGATCTAGAAACCTCACCAGTATAACATTTCAAATACCCGTATGCATATCCTATCATATTGATGTGGTGCATCCTGTGTGGCTACAACACAGGTAGCCGCAAGCTAGTCAGATCCCTGCACTAACTGCGGAGAGGCTTTTGACCTGTGATCTCAGGGATTAGGAGACCGATGGCTCCACTAAAGACTGCTACAATTAACGATGAGGATTCCTAAGGGAGTCTAACTTCCATGAACCCTCTTATGAGTAACATCACTCCTATTATGCTGGAAGCAGCTTCCTGAAGATAGGTGATACACTGTGAGCCCATGGATAAGGCACATATTTCAGTCAGCAGCCATTTCATGCTCAGCTGTGGATTTGCCCTGCTCGATGGAGTTGGCTACTCCATGACATTCTCACAATTAAGTATGAAAATAATGTGCCCTCTTTTCGAGCTCCACTATTGTGGAGGGTGTACGTGACATGTCCTTCAATGCCTTACAAAGTCAGTGCTGTCAAAGCCACTACCTCTCCTTCTCGACATTGGCCTCCTGGCTTCGGCCTCTGTCTTCAGCTGAGCAGAAACAAGATAGGCTTGCGCTCCCTGAAGTGGACTCTCCACAGATGCTCCTCCCACCAGAGCTCCGACTGGACCGATTGAGGCACAAGTATGTGTGCTGGCTGGACGGTTGTACATCATATGTATTCACAGAAGGAAGGCATTCTGAGGAATTGTCCTCTTTATCTCCACAGATTGATACATGGAGAGACGAGGACAGACATTGTGCTAGGTTCCTTTTGATTTCCCTTTGTTCCCATTTCTTTTGTTTTATTATTTTTGATCTATGGACCCATAATTGGAATATGAATCACATAAATAATTGGAAGCAGTGCTTTCGAGATGAAGCAGCCTGCTAGTCAGGACAGTGTGTTCCAGGATTTGTTTTTTTTTGGAGGAGAATATAGATTCATCGGCGCCGGGTGAATCTTAAGAACCAGATTTGGAGGAAGTTGATTCGATTGGCTGGCTGGTAGCCTGTGGGCTGGCCAGGGACAGTGTTCTGGCTGACAACAGTCAGTCATCGATTCCTCTGGGATGCTTCTGAAAAGGGCTGGGCAGAAGGGATTAGACCTTGAATCATAGAATTTACAGTGCAGAAGGTGGCCATTCGGCCCATCGAGTCTGCACCGGCTCTTGGAAAGAGCACCCTACCCAAGGTCAACACCTCCACCCTATCCCCATAACCCAGTAACCCCACCCAACACTAAGGGCATTTTGGACACTAAGGGCAATTTATCATGGCCAATCCACCTAACCTGCACATCTTTGGACTGTGGGAGGAAACCGGAGCACCCGGAGGAAACCCACGCACACACGGGGAGGATGTGCAGACTCCGCACAGACAGTGACCCAAGCCGGGAATCGAACCTGGGACCCTGGAGCTGTGAAGCAATTGTGCGAACCACAATGCTACCGTGCTGCCCATGAAGGGAGTAGGAACTCTCACTGCTGGTAAATAACTGCTTTACTGTTCTAAAATCAGCAAGTGCCTGGCACATCTTTATAGTTGAAATGATCCTGAATCTACAAAGCACTCTTTTCCCTTGGTTTCTGTGGCTATGACTCATCTTTCATTCCCTCACCCTATAGTATAAATATCTCCCACTTTATGTCTTTTAGCTCTGATAAAGGGTTATCTGAACTCGAAACGTTAGCTCTTTTCTCTCCTTACAAATGCTGCCAGACCTGCTGAGATTTTCCAGCATTTTCTCTTTTGGTTGGAAGTAGGTAGACTTGCCAGAGAAAACCCTGTAAAGCTTAGAAGCATTAAATTGAAAGCTTGAACTCCTGAAAGACTTTAATTCCTATTGGAATTTTATTTTATCATCATTTTTTCTTCCCTCTCCACCCCTCTTTCCACCTATATTGTCTGTGTGGAAAGGGGAGAGGAGGGGTGAGGGGTGAGGGGTATTAGGTAGTCAGTTACATCTTTTCAGTTAATTATATCACGGTTAAATAATAAAAAGGTTATTTATGCAAAGGTTCCAAACCTGGTGACTGCAGTTTATTGGGGCCCAGCCAAGGCCTGCGGGTATTTTAAAATAACACCCAATTTCACTTGTGTTGCGACTCTGGGTCAAGTGGGGTTGGAATTGACCGTGCCACCACCGGCCCAGGGGGTCGTGACAATGGAAAGTGAAAATAGGTGCTGTTGAAACTTGAGCAGGAATGTGATGTGATGGAATAAGCTTGGCAACGCACCGTGAGGAATGGGGGAGACCAGCTGTTCACCCCAGGGATTCGTCAATCAGCAAATGTACTCATTTACTCTGACCTGGTTAGATTGTGAAACCACGTTCAACGCATTTGAGGCACAATGTTGCTCGGATCCTCAATGACCGTCATTTCCCTACCCCCTTCTCCTCACTTCCCCCTACCCCTCCCCTCACTTCCTCCTCCCCCTCCCCTCACTTCCCCCTCCGCCTCCCCTCAATTCCCCCTCCCCTCACATCCCCCTCCCCTCACTTATCCCTCCCCTCACTTATCCCTCCCCTCACTTATCCCTCCCCTCACTTATCCCTCCCCTCACTTATCCCTCCCCCTCCCCTCACTTCCCCCTCCCCTCCCCTCCCCTCACTTCCCCCTCCCCTCCCCTCCCCTCCCCTCACTGTCCCCTCCCCTCACTTCCCCCTCCCCTCACTTCCTCCTCCCCTCCCCTCACTGTCCCCTCCCCTCACTGTCCCCCTCCCCTCCCCTCACTTCCCCCTCCCCTCACTTCCTCCTCCCCTGCCCTCACTTCCCCTCCCCTCACTTCCCCCTCCCCTCCCCTCACTTCCCCCTCCCCTGCCCTCACTTCCCCCTGCCCTCCCCTCACTTCCCCCTCCCCTCACTTCCCCCTCCCCTCACTTCCCCCTCCCTCACTTCCCCCATTCCCCTCCCCCCCTCCCTTCCCCCATTCCCCTCCCCTCACTTCCCCCTCCCCTGCCCTCACTTCCCCCTGCCCTCCCCTCACTTCCCCCTCCCCTCCCTTCCCCCTCCCCTCCCTTCCCCTCCCTTCCCCCATTCCCCTCCCCCCCTCCCTTCCCCCATTCCCCTCCCCCCCTCCCTTCCCCCATTCCCCTCCCCCCCCCCCCTTCCCCCATTCCCCTCCCCCCCTCCCTTCCCCTCCCCCCCCCCCTTCCCCTCCCCCCCTCCCTTCCCCCATTCCCCTCCCCCCCTTCCCCCATTCCCCTCCCCCCCTTCCCCCATTCCCCTCCCCCCCTTCCCCCATTCCCCTCCCCCCCTTCCCCCATTCCCCTCCCCCCCTCCCCTTCCCCTCCCCCCTCCCCTTCCCCTCCCCCCCTCCCCTTCCCCTCCCCTTCCCCTTCCTCCCCCTTCCCCACCCTCCCCTTCCTCCCCCTTCCCCACCCTCCCCCTTCCCCACCCTCCCCCTTCCTCCCCCTTCCTCCCCCTCCCCCTCCCTCCCCCTTCCTCCCCCTTCCTCCCCCTCCCCCACCCTCCCCCTTCCCCACCCTCCCCCTTCCTCCCCCTTCCCCATCCTCCCCCCTCCTCCCCCTTCCCCATCCTCCCCCATCCTCCCCCTTCCCCACCCTCCCCCTTCCTCCCCCCTTCCCCACCCTCCCCCTTCCTCCCCCTTCCCCACCCTCCCCCTTCCTCCCCCTTCCCCACCCTCCCCCTTCCCCCCCCTCCCCCCCCCTCCCCCCCCTCCCCCTTCCCCCCCCTCCCCCTTCCCCCCCCTCCCCCTTCCCCCCCCTCCCCCCCCCTCCCCCCCCTCCCCCCCCTCCCCCCCTCCCCCCCCTCCCCTCCCCTCCCCCTTCCCCCCCCTCCCCCCCCTCCCCCTTCCCCCCCCCTCCCCCTTCCCCCCCCTCCCCCCCCCCCCCCCTCCCCCTTCCCCCCCCTCCCCCCCCCCCCATCCCCTTCCCCCCCCTCCCCCCCCCCCCCCCTCCCCCTTCCCCCCCCTCCCCCTTCCCCCCCCTCCCCCTTCCCCCTTCCCCCCTCCCCCTTCCCCCTTCCCCCCCCTCCCCCCCCCTCCCCCTTCCCCCCCTCCCCCTTCCCCCTTCCCCCTTCCCCCTTCCCCCCCCTCCCCCTTCCCCCTTCCCCCCCCTCCCCTTCCCCTTCCCCCCCCTCCCCCTTCCCCCCCCTCCCCCTTCCCCCTTCCCCCCCCTCCCCCTTCCCCCCCCTCCCCCTCCCCCTTCCCCCCCCTCCCCCTTCCCCCCCCTCCCCTTCCCCCCCCTCCCCCTTCCCCCCCTCCCCCTTCCCCCCCCTCCCCCTTCCCCCCCCTCCCCCTTCCCCCTTCCCCCCCCCTCCCCCTTCCCCCCCCCTTCCCCCCCCCTTCCCCCCCCCTTCCCCCCCCTCCCCCCCCCCTTCCCCCCCCTCCCCCCCCCCTTCCCCCCCTCCCCCCCCCTTCCCCCCCCTCCCCCTTCCCCCCCCCTTCCCCTTCCCCCCCCCCCTCCCCCTTCCCCCCCCCTTCCCCCCCCCCCCTCCCCCCCCCTCCCCCCCCCCCCCCCCCCTCCCTCCCCTCCCCCTTCCCCCCCCCTCCCCCTTCCCCCCCCTCCCCCTTCCCCCTTCCCCCTCCTCTTCTCCCCTCCCCCATCCCCCTCCGCCCCCTTTCCCCTCCTCGCCCCCTTTCCCCCCCCTCCGACCCCTTTCCCCCCCTCCGACCCCGCCCCCTTTCCCCCCCTCCGACCCCGCCCCCTTTCCCCCCTCCGCCCCCGCCCCCTTTCCCCCCTCCGCCCCCGCCCCCTTTCCCCCCTCCGCCCCCGCCTCCGCCCCCGCCCCCTTTCCCCCCTCCGACCCCCCGCCCCCTTTCCCCCCTCCGACCCCGCCCCCTTCCCCCCTCCGACCCCCCCCCCTCCCCCCCCCTCCGACCCCGCCCCCTTCCCCCCTCCGACCCCCCCCCTTCCCCCTCCGACCCCGCCCCCTTCCCCCCTCCCCCCCCGCCCCCTTCCCCCCCTTTGCCCCCACCCCCTTCCCCCCCTTTGCCCCCACCCCCTTCCCCCCCTTTGCCCCCACCCCCTTCCCCCCCTTTGCCCCCGCCCCCTTCCCCCCCGCCCCCTTCCCCCCTGCCCCCTCCGACCCCGCCCCCTTCCCCCTCCGACCCCGCCCCCTTCCCCCCCGACCCCCGCCCCCGCCCCTCCGACCCCGCCCCCTTCCCCCCCTCCGACCCCGCCCCCTTCCCCCCTCCGACCCCGCCCCCTTCCCCCCCTCCGACCCCGCCCCCCTTCCCCCCCTCCGACCCCGCCCCCTTCCCCCCCTCCGACCCCGCCCCCTTTCCCCCCCTCCGACCCCGCCCCCTTTCCCCCCCCTCCGACCCCGCCCCCTTTCCCCCCCTCCGACCCCCCCCCTTCCCCCCTCCGACCCCGCCCCCTTCCCCCCCTCCGACCCCGCCCCCTTTCCCCCCTCCGACCCCGCCCCCTTTCCCCCCCCGACCCCCCCCCTTTCCCTTTCCCCCCCCGACCCCGCCCCCTTTCCCCCCCCTCCGACCCCGCCCCCTTTCCCACCCCGACCCCACCCCCTGTCCCCCCCCGACCCCACCCCCTGTCCCCCCCCGACACCCCCTGTCCCCCCCCGACCCCACCCCCTGTCCACCCCTCCGCCCGCCCCCTTCCCCTCGCTCCGCCCGCCCCCTTCCCCCCCCTCCGCCCGCCCCCTTCCCCCCCTCCGCCCGCCCCCTTCCCCCCCTCCGCCCGCCCCCTTCCCCGCTCCGACCCCGCCCCCTTCCCCCCTCCGACCCCGCCCCCTTCCGACCCCGCCCCCTTCCGACCCCACCCCCTTCCCCCCCTCCGACCCCGCCCCTTCCCTCCCCCCCTCCGACCCCGCCCCCTTCCCCCCCCCGACCCCGCCCCCTTCCCCCCTCCGACCCCCCGCCCCCTTCCGACCCCACCCCCTTCCCCCCCTCCGACCCCGCCCCCTTTCCCCCCTTCCGACCCCGCCCCCTTTCCCCCCTCCGGCCCCGCCCCCTTTCCCCCCTCCGGCCCCGCCCCCTTTCCCCCTTCCGGCCCCGCCCCCTTTCCCCCCTCCGGCCCCGCCCCCTTTCCCCCCTCCGGCCCCGCCCCCTTTCCCCCCTCCGGTCCTGCCCCCTTTCCCCCCTCCGGTCCTGCCCCATTTTCCCCCCCCTCCGGCCCCGCCCCCTCTGGCCCCGCCCCCTTTCCCCCCTCCGGTCTTGCCCCCTTTCCCCCCTCCGGTCCTGCCCCCTTCCCCCCCCCTCCCCCCCCTCCGGCCCCGCCCCCTCCCCCCCTCCGGCCCCGCCCCCTGCCCCCCCTCCGGCCCTGCCCCTCCGGCCCCGCCCCCTCCCCCCCTCCGGCCCTGCCCCCTCCCCCCCTCCGGCCCCGCCCCTTTCCCCCCCTCCGCCCCCGCCCCTTTCCCCCCCTCCGGACCCGCCCCCCCCTTCCCCCCCTCCGGCCCCGCCCCTTCCCCCCCCCGCCCCTTTTCCCCGCCCCCTTTCCCCCCCCGCCCCCTTCCCCCCTCCGACCCCGCCCCCTTTCCCCCCCCCCCGACCCCGCCCCCTTTCCCCCCCCCCCGACCCCGCCCCCTTCCCCCCTCCGACCCCGCCCCCTTCCCCCCCTCGACCCCCGCCCCCTTCCCCCCCTCCGACCCCCCCCCTTTCCCCCCTCCGACCCCGCCCCCTTTCCCCCCTCCGACCCCGCCCCCTTTCCCCCCTCAGACCCCGCCCCCTTTCCCCCCCTCCGACCCCGCCCCCTTTCCCCCTCCGACCCCGCCCCCTTTCCCCCTCCGACCCCCGCCCCCTTTCCCCCCTCCGACCCCGCCCCTTTCCCCCCTTCCGACCCCGCCCCCTTTCCCCCCTCCGCCCCCCCCCCCTTTTCCCCCCCCCGCCCCCCCCCCTTTCCCCCCCTCCGCCCCCCCGCCCCCTTTCCCCCCCCCCCCCCCCCCTTTCCCCCCTCCTCCGCCCCCCCCCTTTCCCCCCCTCCGACCCCGCCCCCTTTCCCCCCTCCGACCCCGCCCTTTCCCCCCCTCCGACCCCGCCCCCTTTCCCCCCCCTCCGACCCCGCCCCCATTCCCCCCCTCCGATCCCGCCCCCTTCCCCCCCTCCGACCCCGACCCCTTCCCCCCTCCGACCCCGCCCCCTTTCCCCCCCTCCGACCCCGCCCCCTTTCCCCCCCTCCGACCCCGCCCCCTTTCCCCCCCTCCGACCCCGCCCCCTTTCCCCTCCTCGCCGCCCCCTTTCCCCTCCTCGCCCCCTTTCCCCTCCTCGCCCCCTTTCCCCCCTCCGACCCCGCCCCCTTTCCCCCCCCTCCGACCCCGCCCCCTTTCCCCCCCTCCGACCCCGCCCCCTTTCCCCCCCTTCCGGACCCCGCCCCCTTTCCCCCCCCTCCGACCCCGCCCCCCTTTCCCCCCCCTCCGGCCCCGCCCCATTTCCCCCCACCGGCCCCGCCCCCTTCCCCCCCCCTCCGGCCCCGCCCCCCTTTCCCCCCCCTCCGGCCCCGCCCCCTTTCCCCCATCCGGCCCCGCCCCCTTTCCCCCCTCCGGCCCCTTCCCCCCTCCGGCCCCTTCCCCCCTCCGGCCCCGCCCCCTTTCCCCCCCTCCGGCCCCGCCCCCTTTCCCCCCCTCCGGCCCCGCCCCCTTTCCCCCTCCGGCCCCGCCCCCTTTCCCCCCCCTTCCGGCCCCGCCCCCTTTCCCCCCCTCCGGCCCCGCCCCCTTTCCCCCTTCCGGCCCCGCCCCCTTTCCCCCCCTCCGGCCCCGCCGCCTGGCTCCTCCCCCGGCCCCGCCCCCCGTCCCCTCATTGAGCCCATCTCTTTCCCCCCTGCTGACTGGTTGTTGAGTAAGGGGCGTGGCCTCCCGTCTATCCAATCATCGTTGGCGCTGAGGCAAGCCGCTGGAAGATTCTGGAAACGGCGCCGCTCGAGAACCAAACGGCCCCGTGATTCAAACCGGCAGCCCGGGGACTGAGTCGCTCTTCGGAGGCGGGAGGGCAGTCAGGACCGGGCCGTACACTGTGACCGGGATGGAGGAGGGCTCATACCGGGTGGTGTCGGCGCCGGCGGTCGAGGTGCGAATCACCAGCTCGCTTTCGTCCTTTGTGTCGGAGAAAAGATTCAACCGAGGCGTCACCGTGTCCGAGCTGAAAGTGAGTCACCGACTGGCCCAGGGGAGGGGGATCCGCAGTCCGCCAAATTTAAACCCTCCCAGGCGGCGGCTGAGGGGCCGGGGCCGAGCCTCCGGGGGGAGGGGCCGGGGCCGAGCCTCCGGGGGGAGGGGCCGGGGCCGAGCCTCCGGGGGGAGGGGCCGGGGCCGAGCCTCCGGGGGAGGGGGGGCGGGGCCGAGCCTCCGGGGGAGGGGGGGCGGGGCCGAGCCTCCGGGGGAGGGGGGGCGGGGCCGAGCCTCCGGGGGGAGGGGGGGCGGGGCCGAGCCTCCGGGGGGAGGGGGGGCGGGGCCGAGCCTCCGGGGGGAGGGGGGGCGGGGCCGAGCCTCCGGGGGGAGGGGGGGCGGGGCCGAGCCTCCGGGGGGAGGGGGGGGCGGGGCCGAGCCTCCGGGGGGAGGGGGGGCGGGGCCGAGCCTCCGGGGGGAGGGGGGGCGGGGCCGAGCCTCCGGGGGGAGGGGGGGCGGGGCCGAGCCTCCGGGGGGGGGGGGGGCGGGGCCGAGCCTCCGGGGGGGAGGGGGGGCGGGGCCGAGCCTCCGGTGGGGGGCGAGTCCGGTTAACAGAAGGGGCGGGACCCTGGAGACGGGGCTGATTGTTTATGGGCGGGGCCCGCGGGGGGCTAAGGGCGGGGCGGGGAACTTCGGGAGTAGGCGGAGTTAACGCATTAACACTGCCGTCCGGTCCTGCGCCGACTCGGGTCGGGGCTAATTTATGGTGGGTGGGGTGGGGCTTCGGGATCAGATTCTCGTAGTCGGGTTTTAAAGTCGCGCATGCGATCCTTGCCTCATTGACATGTGTCAAGTCCCAGTGCCCACAGAATCAAATAATTTATAGTTCAGAAGGAGGCCTTTAGGCCCATCGAGTCTGCACCAGCCCTTGGAAAGAGCACTCTACCTAAGCTCATACCTCCACTGTGTCCCAGTAACCCCCCCTAACCTTTTTGGACTCTGAAAGGGCAAGTTAGCATGGCCAATCCACCTAACTTGGACATATTTGGACTGTGGGAGGAAACCGGAGCACCCGGAGAAAACCCACGCAGACACAGGGAGAACGTGAGGACTCTGCACAGACAGTGACCCAAGCTTGGAATCGAAGCTGGAGCTTGGAAGCAACAGTGATAACCACTGTGCTGCCATGCCACCCAGCTAGGGGTGTGGTGCCAGCTATCCAATCACCAAAATCTCACCTTCCCAAGTGTGCTCTCTTCCTCGCAGCTCACGCAGCTTGCCATAGATCAATGGGCGGCCAGGAGAAATGTTTCAAAGATACCCTGAAAGCATATTTTTGAATAATAATAACCTTTTATTGTCACAAGTAGGCTTACATTAGTAATCTTTATTGTCACAAGTGGGGTTACATTAACACTGCAATGAAGTTACTATGAAAAGCCCCTAGTCACCATATTCTGGCGCCTGTTTGGGAGAATTCCGAATGTTCAAATTACCTAATAGCACGTCTTTCGGGACTTGTGGGAGGAAACTGGGGCACCCAGAGGACACCCATGCAGACACGGGGAGAACATGCAGACTCCACACAGGCAGTGACCCAAGCCGGGAAATGAACTGGGACCCTGTGTTGTGAAGTCATAGTGCTAACTACTGTGGGTTTCCTTTGACCTTAGAAGCAGAGAAGAGTGTGCTCTGGGCACATTCAGGAGTAAAAAGAAACCTCTAAGGCGTGCAACCCCCCCCCCCATATTGACCACCGATTAACCATAAGACGTAGGAGCAGAGTTTGTCCACTCAGCCATCAAGTCTGCTCCGCCATTCAATCATGGCTAGTATTTTTCTCATCCCCATTCTCCTGCTTTCTCCCTATAACTCCTGATCCCTTTATACTTTTTAAAATACATTTAGAGTACCCAATTCATTTTTTCCAATTAAGGGGCAATTAAACGTGGTCAATCCACCTAACCTGCACATCTTTGGGTTGTGGGGAGCGTAACCCACGCAAACACGGGGAGACTGTGGAAACTTGACACGGACAGTGACCCAGAGCCGGGATCGAACCTGGGACGTCGGCACCATGAGACAGCAGTGCTAACCACTGTGCCACCACGCTGCCCTTGATCCCCTTATTAATCATGAACCTATCTTTGTCTTCAAGACACTCAGTGATTTGGTCTCCACAGCCTTTTGGGGCAAAGACGTCCACAGATTCACCACCCTCTGGCTGAAGAAATTCCTCCTCATCTCTATTTTAAAGGATGGTGCCTTCAGTCCGAGATTGTGTCCTCTGGTTCTAGTTTTCCTACAAGTGGAAACATCCTCTGCACGTCCACTCTATCAACTGACTGAGTGCTTCCCAACATTATTTCTGTAATTAGTCTTGCGCTCTTTATTCACAGCTAAAAGCTAACTAAGCTATCTCTTTGCTTAAAGGAAAGCTTTTGTATGCATCAGGATGAGGCAAACATTGCGATATGGGACCATTTTTCCACTTTTAAGTATATGATGTCAGCATTGCAAAGTTCAGATTATGTGCCGATCAATCTACCCTATCTCAACTGGTTTCTCAAAGAAAACGTTACAGACGTGCCATTCTAAATATCTGCCTCAAATCAGTAGAACACCAATTTATTTGGGGAAAATTAGGGGGATGAAGCACTGACCTACAGCCACTGTGAAAGCAAGCATACATATTAATGTACAAATCAGGAGCACGGGTAGGCCACTGACCCCATCAGGCCTGTTCTGCGATTCAATTTGATCATGGCTGATCTGATTTTAACCTCAACGTTACATTCCTGCCTACTCCCTATAACAGGGGTGGGCAAACTACGGCCCGCGGGCCGCATGCGGCCCGCCAAAGGTCTTTATGCGGCCCACCAAGATCAAGTCATAAAAAAAAAATTTTTTTTTTTTAAATGTTTTTTTTATAAGGTTAATGGGGGGGGCTGTTGGGTTACTGGTATAGGGTGGATACGTTGACTTGAGTAGGGTGATCATTGCTCGGCACAACATCGAGGGCCGGAGGGCCTGTTCTGTGCTGTACTGTTCTATGTTCTGTGTTCTATATGAGGCGCCCAGAATCATAACCGGGTGAAGCGCCATTTTTGAAAAGTAGACAAAAAGAGGGCTAAAGGCAGGATGCCCCCGGGGGAAGCGCTGAGGTATATGCCGCACGCTAATTGGTTACAACCGGGACTATTAATTAATATACTATGCAGCCCTTTAAAATTGTGAATTTCTGAATGTGGCCCTTGCACGGAAAAGTTTGCCCACCCCTGCCCTATAACCTTTCACCCCCTTGCTTATTAAGAATCTATCTACCTCTGGCTTAACGATATTCAAGGACTCTGCCTCAAACAGCTTTTGAGGAAGAGAATTCCAAGAATCTCTGCCCCTATTTTGAATCAGTGACCCCGAGTTTTCTATTCTGCCAGAAGAGGAAACATCCTTTCCACCCAACTCCCCTCAGGATCTCAGCTGTGTGCAGTTCTGTGCACTGCAGCACAGGGTTATCCTGTTCTTGGGTACTGACGAAAGATATGGGCATCTGGTGGGACAGGTCAACATTTTGAAATGGATACTTTCGATAAAGTTAAAGATTGGAGTCGAGAAGGACATTTAACCAGGAGAATCGGGCAGAATCAAAGAACTAATTGATCGCTTCCTACATTACAACAGGGGCTCAAAAGTACTTCATTGGATGTGGAGCACTTTGAGATGACTCGTAGTCCTGAGAAGTGCAATATAAATGGAAGTCTTTATTTTGCTTCTCCCTCCTTAGCTTTAATGTTGAAGCAAAAATCCTGCTTGATGGATGTGATTTGGTATTAATTGAGAGCTAAATATACAGAATTAACAATGTGCTGTTGGGATTACTGTCTCCTGTGAAATGCATAGCCACACTGCAGTCTGGAACACACTGGACTGCAACAGATTGCACATAACAAAAGTTCTCTCAAATACATAAATTACTCTGGTTTGGGAATAGAACGGGGGTATTGATGATATCTGGATGTTCTGTCTTTGCACTTTTAAACTATATTTACTCAAGATGTGGAAAAAAAAAAGTTTATTTTAATGTTGGCCTGTAAGCCTAATGTTTTCACAAGTATTTTTCTGGAAATAAAAGAATGCTTACACAGGTTAGGTGCTAATTTGTGAGCTTTGCTTTCCCAGGATCTGTACGTTTTGAGAGTCTGTCGTAGAACTTGCACATTCCTTCACACCCATTGTTTTGGAAAGTCGTTGGTTACTCTCTTGCTGTGGAATCCACAACAATTTAAACTTGTGTTCACCCTTAATGTCGTAAAACATCCCAGGACACTTCACCGGAGCATTATGAAACACCGTATGAGTGAGCCACATGGGGAGACATTGGGTCAGATAACGCAACGCTCAATGAAAGAGATAAAAGTGGTGGGTGTTGGACAGGCAGTCATATATTTGTAACTCAGAAGGCTGCCAAAAGCATAATCACCTCTGTGGAGTTGGGTCACAGAACAGGCTCGAGGAGCTGGCTGGGCTATTGCTGTTCTCATGTGCTCTGTGAGGTGTGTGCATGTGCAACATTCCAGAAGGTACCATGCAAGCTGCTCACAAGTTGTTCCATTCAAGATAATGCATGTGTGATTCAAAATTGAATAGGTACCATGCAAAAAGGTAACAGGGAAAATTGGCTCGAATGATGCAATGAAGAGAGTAGTTGAGAATTAGTTTTAAGCCATATGACCCCACTTCTATGGATATCCAGTTTCTGTTAAATCCTCTATGTTGTGAGGAACCTGTTTTTAAAACCTTGCTGTTCTTTGTTTACAACAGTGCAAATTGGAGCTGATTGTGGGCTCTCCAGCCTCCTGCATGGAGCTGCAGCTATTCAGTCCAGATGACAAATTCATTGGCTTGCTGAACCAAGATGATGCATTGCTGGGTTCCTATCCAATTGATGACCGCTGCCGAATACATGTGAGTATAGCACAGTCACAACTATTTTCAGTAAACTCATTGAATGTGAACCTCAATCGTTTAGTCCAATAAAAGGACCTTTTTAAAAAAAAGAAAAATCTACTTTTTCATATTCCTTTCGTTCTAATTGCCCTTGATCCCATCAAGTGCCTTTTCAATCTTCCTTGCCCACATTATCACCTTTTAAAAAAATTCATTTATGGTATGTGGGTGTTGCTGGCCAGGCCAACATTGGTTCGCCATCCCTAATTGCCCCTTGAGAAGGTGGTGGTGAGGTGGCTTATTGAACTGCTGCAGACCATCTGTAGGTACACCCACAGTGCTGTCAGGAAGGGAATCCAGGATTGTGACCCAGCGGTAGTGAAGAAAAGGTGATTATAGTTCCAGTGAGTGGCTTGAAGGGGAATTTTCAGGTTGTAGTGTTGCTTTCTCTAATTTCAGCCTTTGAACACCATCTAGGCTGGTACGTGAAAGCAGAATTAATCTAATTCTCCACACTTGTGTCTGTTCTTCTTTCAGATGTGATGTTAGATTAATAACGAATTTATGTATTTTCATATCCCTGGCTCTATTTGAAGTTGTTCAGGAAACTACTGTTATTTGCATCACTATTATCCAACCAAAACCCACTAAATTGTTGTTTGATGTATTGCTGAGAAGAGACACATCGGAACTTTTAGTCTTGCACTAATCATGACACTTACAAGAAGGGACTTATGGTGACACCATGTAAAGACGACACACAAAGAGTGTCTTTGTATTTGATGCTTTTTACCCGTTTTTTTTTCCGGGTTTTCGGAGCCCAAGCCCAGTGAGTTGAGGAGGTGAACTCTTTCCTGACAGAGGTATGTCGAAATCATGGACAAAGAAGCCCAATGTTAAAAAGGCTCAGGAGGGAAGCCCATCGATGGAAGGTGAAGGAGGGAAGATGGCCGTCACGACACTACATTAAACACGTTGGTTGCGGTAATGGTGCAGGAGCTTAAAAGGTCGACAAACGAATGGACAGGCAGCCCGAGGGGCAGGGCCAGCAAATTCAGGAATCTTTTAAAGCCACTAGCGAAGCGGCTTTGGGCCTGATCCATGAACAGTTGATACGAACTTCGAAAGTGGTGCAGGCACAAGGCAAGACCTTAAAAGGGGTCAAGGGGGCCTTGTCAAAGCATGAGGATAGGCTTGCCTCAATGGAGGCAGAGCTGCTAATGGTGGTGGAAAGTAAAAAAGGCTTAAGACTCAAATTGGAGGACCTCGAGAAAACGTCATGGTGGTTAAACCTTGGGTTGGTGGGGCTGCTAGAGGGAGCGGAGGGCCAAAAGGCGAACCAGTATTTTCCTTGGCAGATGGGGGAAGATGAGGTGTTCTCCCCTCCAGAATTGGTCAGAGCACGTCGGGCGATCAGGCAAAAGCCAAGACCGAATGAGCCACTGCGGGCGGTGATAATCTCCAATTATCAAAGAAGGAGAGGGTCTTGGACTGAGTGCCATGATTTCATTGAATGGCGGAGCAGGCTCGAGGGGCCAGATGGCCTACTCCTGCTCCTAGTTCTTATGTTCTTATGAGTGAAAAGGATTCAGAATATTGACCGGAACGGGCTTACGATCTGAATATATCAAATTGGAAAAGAAGTGTGCGGCCTTCAATAGGCCGAAGGCGGTATTTTATAATGGGGTGAGGTGTGGGGCGGTGTACCCAACGCAACTATGGCAAATGGCAGCACGGTAGCATTGTGGATAGCACAATCGCTTCACAGCTCCAGGGTCCCAGGTTCGATTCCCCGCTGGGTCACTGTCTGTGCGGAGTCTGCACATCCTCCCCGTGTGTGCGTGGGTTTCCTCCGGGTGCTCCAGTTTCCTCCCACAGTCAAGATGTGCAGGTTAGGTAGACTGGCCGTAGGTAGGGTGTTCTTTCGGAGAGTCAGTGCAGACTGGAAGGGCCAAATGGCCTCCTTCTGCATTGTAGGGATTCTATTATCAGAAGCTGCATGTTTCAGCACACATTCCTGCTATTTTGGTGGTCTTACAGAGAAACATATTCAATCATTCCCCATTCAAAGGAATTTTGGGTGTCTAAGCTGATTTTGTACACAAATTACTAACTTATTGAACAATTTTGTTTTGTATTTCCAGCTTTTTAATTGAACATCTCATGAAATCAATCAAGTTTTATGCACAATTAGCAATAGTAATTAAAGATTATGGGGCAGCACAGTGGCGCAGTGGGTTAGCCCTGCGGCCTCACGGCGCCGAGGTCCCAGGTTCGATCCCGGCTCTGGGGCACTGTCCGTGTGGAGTTTGCACATTCTCCCCGTGTGTGAGTGGGTTTCGCTCCCACAACCCAAAGATGTGCAGGGTAGGTGAATTGGCCACGCTAAATTCCCCCTTAATTGGAAAAAATGAATTGGGTACTCTAAATTTATTTTTTAAAAAGTTTTTAAAATCCTGCATTTGATAAATCGAAAGGATTCACTAAATGACTGAAATACCAAGTGGTTGCTGGTGAGGTTTGACTAAGTCCAGATAGAAATCCTATTTTGGCGCTGTACAGAAGAACAGTGCTTGGGAGAATTTGGTTTGAGTTTCTGGGGCAGATTGTCTCCACTCACTGGCATAGTGCAGAATGGTTATTATCATCTTCCTTGCATAGGGTGATTATTTCATATTTGTTTTGTAGGTAATAGACCAAAGTGGAGTGAAGATTGGAGAGTTTGAGGATGTGTCTAATGTTATAAAATATGAAATGTCCAATGAAGCCTATGATAAGAGAACAGGTAAGATGGCTTTGGGAGCAATGTCTTGTGCTGGCTTTTTTCAAAAACAATACTCTAACCATGGAATGATTCAGTCTTGCATTCTATAACGTGTAGAATTGTTTTTGGAAAATGGGCTGAGAGTTTATGGCTCCATTTCTGATTTTCTTATTTAACCACTAGTTAGTTCATGTGGCCAGGTTCTCGCTGCCAGAATGCTCTTAAACCAGGCACTGTGTATGTAGGAGTCACCTGAGCTGACACATTTTAAGAGAATTGCAGGTGAAGTGAAGGAATTCACATGCAACACTAAATCTGGTTTGCCATCGTGATCTTTTTATTGTGTTCAAATATACCTTTGTCACAAGCATTGTCTGTAAGTAGCAGATGTCTGGAAAAATAAGCTACCCATTCGGGGATCCCTTTGATGCTGACTTTCTGTAAATTGTGAAGGAGAGCCCAAGTACTCCATAGATCTAGATGATTCATTACATCCGGATAGCTTTTGTGAATAAATCTCGCCCCCACCCCCCCAAACACACACACACACACACAAATGAGGTAGCACTGACAAAGCGACAAAACACCAGATGCCAACCCGTCCATCTGACCCATTGTCCCATTCCCTATTCCTGTCTCGGGACTCGTCTCATTTAACAATGTAATGAGATTTTGTCAGGCAGATATGAACTAAGCAAACTGCATTTTCAGCCAATGTTAAACGGCATAGTCAGCTAAACTGTGTACCCTGCCACGCTAAACCTGAAAGCTGATCCTGAGTATGAGTGACATTTAAGGACATAATTGTTTCTAGCCGCAATACAAAGTCACCAAATATTGGGCAAAAAAGAAGAAAACAAAAAAACCTTAATTGTCCCAAGATACTCTAACCCTACATATATATGTATACATTCTATCTTACAGAGACAAGGCCACAATTTGGGCACCTTCTTAATAGTTGCCCTGGACTTTCTGCAAAAAGCAGATACCTTGGGGAAAATCCACATTTTCTCAAATAGCGTGGAGCAGTGAATCCTTAAAGCATTGGAGTATGCACCAGAAAAATGGTGTGTAAAAGGTGTATCCTCCTGATCTCTGAGGTAGTGAAAGCACTCCTGACAAACCATTTTTTGCTAAGGCTAAAAATACTTCTGAAGTTTAGCTATGACTTTAATTTTAACAATACATTTCACTAAACCCGCAAAATAGTCCTGTACAAAAATTGATATTTACAGTTCTTAGTCATTTTTGCATTGGTAATGAAAAGCTTTGAGAACTGATTCTCATGGCGGCCCTTTCAATCTCCCAGCCTGGTCAGAGATATGCAAAAACAGGGGATTGAGAGACTGGGCGCCAGCCTGGCTAAATGACTGTCCAAGCAGGCACAGTGGTGAGATGGTAGCATTCCATATTGATTTAAAGCAGTGTTGCCTGATCTCTGCTGGGCAAATGGGAATGTGGACAAATGCAGCCTCATCATACTGTTCCCTTAGCCGATTAACTACCAGTCAACAGACTGGCCTGCTTTCCTCAGTTATTTTACCCAGCTTCTAATTTCCATTTTTAATCATATGATCACACTCTGGTTTAAAAAAAACCTCTCAATTTATCAACACCTCTGTAAAGGGGAAATAGTAGTGGTTTCCAACAGAATCAACTTAGATCTATCTATATGGGAAGGGGGAGTTAGAGGGTGCATCTTGAAGAAAGCACAGAGCTGGTGAGTGAAGTGTGTGGCATTAGTAAGGAAGTTTCATTCCCCTCCCATTTGTTCAGTTAGCTTTTATATTATGTTTTTGAACTATATTCCAACAAATGTGGTGAGAGAAGTTAGCTGAAACTGCTTCTGGCTGTTTATAACCAAACAATTAACCGGTTTCTATTTTAGATTCGATGCGTTTGTTCCTGAAACGCAGTAAACTGGGCTTGTATGATGAAGAACAGAAAGCAAAGAATGAGGTTGAACTTGAGCAGAGGGTACAAGAAGAAAAGACTTTGGCTGATGCCATTCTAGTTGGTGCAAGATGTGAGGTTGTAATCTCGGGCCAGCCAACTAAACGTGGCACAGTAATGTATGTGGGTAAGTTGCTGCTGACTTGACAGTAGAGTCCACAATTTAAAGATCTTCATATGTTTTCAAATGTAACATATCCTTTTGCCAGGCATTCGATATTTCCCTTCCCCCTCATTTTCCTCCCCCCATCCGGCCACTTCAGCCCTACATAGATTCCTTTGTGTTGTATGTTTTTGTTGAATGAGATGAAATGTAGAATCTTAGTTGCCCCATTAGAGCGATGTATTTGTGGCCATCTAGACTGGGAATACCTTGTTGGTTGGGCTGTTGCCAATAAAGGAATTGCTATTTTAAGAGTCCCTGTTTATTTCCAAAGTTGCCTTTTATTTTATTTTATTATTTTGGTCTGTAGAGCCACAGTAGGGATGTGCCATTAAGCAGAAGATTCAAATTTAAAACAGCCTGCTTGCCGGGACAATGTGTACCCAGGTTTTGTATTTTGGAGAGGAAAAACCAGACTACTGAATCAAGTGGATCTTAAGAACCAGCTTTGGAGGGAGTTTGTTTGATTGGTTAACTGGTGGATTGGCCAGGGACAGTGTTCTGCCCGACAACGGTCAGTGATTTGCTCCGGTGTGATGCTGACACTTGCTCTCTCTCCTTGAAATGATGCTGGGCCTGCAGAAAAGGTTCACACAACCTTGCCTGAGAAAACCATCTCCAGCCTAGAAGGCAGTAGTATCAAATCGAAGGTCTGAACTTCAGAAAGACATTTACTGGAAGTCAACCCAGTGCATCCAAGATCTTTATCCTTTTATATTATTTTCTTTTCCTTTCCACAGCCCTTTCCCCTCTGTGTTGTGTGTGATCTCCTGTTTAATTATAATACTGTACGTAATAAAAGGTTACTTGTGTTTTAAATGATAAACCTGACGACTGTAGTTGATTGGGATTGAACCAAAGACCTTGATTATTTGAAATAAAATCTAATTTCACCTGTGTTGCCACTCTGGGTCAAGTTGACCACGCATCAGCCCAGGGTATTGTGACACTTTAAAGTAGCTTTGGTTCCTGTTACATTGCACACTATTGATTTTGGCTAACCATATTGAGCAACATGACCGCATTTAACTGGGAACATTTGTCTATCAACTATAACACATTATGGTTCTAAACCTGATTGGCCTGTGTATTGTACCCGTGGGCATTTTCTGGCTTTCTCTAAAGGCCTTGATTGGATACTAACCCCAGTGCCCTTCTTTATTTTGTATTCTGAAAAGTGTTCAAGAAAATGTGTTCAGATTGTTGATTCCAGTAGAGCAGTTTTGAACATGAGACAGGATCCACGGGCCTATTTGGAGCCCAGCATCTTCACCCAGGAGCCCATTCTGTGCCTCGTCGTGGGTCTCAGTTGTACGTTTCACTGTCAGCTGAGTGCAGATTCATAATACACATTCACAAGCCCAGCCTGGGTTTACATATTGTCTCAAATGTAAACAGTAGTTTTTCTTTTTCAGGTCAAACAGATTTTAAACCAGGATACTGGATTGGACTGAAATATGATGAACCTTTAGGGAAACATGATGGAAGGTAAAGCCTGTGATGTGAAATTCAATTGTTGTCACTAATTGGTTATTCACTTGTGCTGAAATAGCATTTTGAATGTAAAATTGTCATAGTCAAATTGCTCTGAGTTCTTTGCTCATCAGATAACTGCTTTTGTTTTTTCCTCTGCAGTGTGAACGGAAAGAAGTATTTTCAGTGTCAGTACAAGTACGGTGCATTTGTGAAGCCACAGTCCGTAACAGTGGGAGATTATCCGGAGGAGGACTATGGTCTAAATGATGAAATGTAAATGCTAATTGTCTACCTCTTGGAAGTGTTGCCACATTATTTGTGGATTTGTGTCCTGATGATCCTGAATAGAATGATTCCTTCTTGCAGCCACATTCAGGCGATTGGAGTTCCTGAAAATATCAGGACTTTGCTGTTTATTTGTTTTGTATGCTCTGCAGATAAGAGTTTGGCCTGTGATATTTGCAAGAGTAATATTCCTAAATTACTAGCTGACACGAGTTGCTTGCAAACCGGCTCAGAATTTGTAAAGTACAGTGGCTTCAACAACTAGCCACTACCTGAGTCACCGTTGGGATCTCTATGTAAACACTCGAGTAAAAAGTTGCTACACCTAATGTAAACCATGGAAATTAATATTACATTGCATCAGACCACAGCCATGGCTTAACAATGTCCGTCACTAATTTTATATACATTTATGAAAGAACAGTATTTGTCCCTTCTGAACCTTGTCTTTTATATTTATGCATTGTGCTCACTAGGGCAGGGGTCTGAGCATTTGACTGCAGTAATCGAACAGCTGCTGATTGTCACAACAAGAACTTTTAAATAATATCAGCTACCATTTTAACTTGTTTCCTGGGATAGCAGGTCACCACCACGCTTGTTGTTGAATTCTTTTAACTTACTGTGTGATGCCTGTGGGTGCAATCTCTGTAAGCAAAAAGATTAAAACCTGGCATCCGTCCTGTCTTGATTCTGCTGAGTTATTTATGCAGAGTGCAATGTGACGTCAGCTGTGTAAAAGGTTAGATGGTAAACATGTCTTATTTTTTACTTGTATTTAAAAGAATGATTTTCTGGTGAGTTTATAACACTTAATTGAGATATAAAGTTTGCATTATCTTGCCAAACACCCACCTTCATCTACTTGAAAAGAGAGGGCAGTGATTTACTCGTGTGTCATTGAAATGTTGCTTTATTACCAGGGTGTGCACGTAACATTTTTGTGTTGAATGAAAAGGACATATTTGTTCCCGCCTTAACTTTATTGTTTCTCGCTGATGATCGCTTAAGTGTAGTGAGGAATTTAACAATTAAAATACAGCACTGTTCACTTGTCTCTCTCCACTTTTTTTCTTTCTGGTGCAAATGTTGTAAAAGGAAAAGAAATCTGTTCCAAATCGGTTACTTTATCAACTAGATGTGTTTGACAATTGGCTGCACTACTAAGATGAAAAAAAAATGAAATGAAAACCACTTATTGTCACGAGTAGGCTTCAATGAAGTTACTGTGAAAAGCCCCTAGTCACCACATTCTGGCGCCTGTCCGGGGAGGCTGGTACGAGATTGTCCCTGCAGCAAGGTTTAGGCAGACATACACCAATATGTTTTAATTTGATGAGATGTAAAAGATAGTGAAGAAATAAAGCATTCTTACCTCATGGAAGCTTTTCATTGCATTCTGATATTAGTTCTTGTGTTGGCCATTTGGTTTGGATTGGATTGGATTTGTTTATTGTCACATGTACTGAGGTACAGTGAGAAGTATTTTTCTGTGAGCACCTCAAACGGATCATTTAGTACATGAAAAGAAAATGAAAATAAAATACATAATAGGGCAACACAAGGCACACAATGTAATGTAAATACATAGACATCGGCACCGGGTGAAGCATACAAGAGTGTACTATTAAATCAGGTCAGTCCATAAGAGAATCGTTTAGGAGTCTGGTAACAGCAGGGAAGAAGCTGTTTTTGAATCTGTTTGTGCATGTTCTCGGACTTTTGTATCTCCTGCCCGATGGAAGAAGTTGGAAGAGTGAATAAGCCTTCCACTGCCAGCGCAGAGGCCAGGGAGGGGTCTTTGATTATGCTGCCCGCTTTCCCCAGGCAGCGGGAGGTGTAGATGGAGTCAATGGGTGGGAGGCAGGTTCGTGTGATGGACTGGGCCGTGTTCACGACTCTGAAGTTTCTTGCGTTCTTGGACCGAGCAGTTGCCATACCAGGCTGTGGTACAGCCAGATAGGATGCTTTCTATGGTGCATTAGTAAAAGATGGTAAGAGTCAGTGTGGACATGCCGAATTTCCTTAGTTTCCTGAGGAAATATAGGCGCTATTGTGCTTTCTTGGTGATAGCGTTGACATGGGTGGACCAGGACAGATTTTTGGTGATGTGCACACCTAGGAATTTGAAGCTGTCGGCCATCTCCACCTCAGCACCATTGATGTGTGAACTGTACTTTAGAAGTTTACAATTGATTTTTCTCCACAGTGAAGTACTCATCAGAACTTTCCTCTAATCAGTTTTTGACATGGGAGAATGGTTCGGGTAGGGTATGAATATACAGAGATCGTTGACTAGAGTAGTACATGGGCAAAATAGAGGTTTCCGTCTATAGAGTGTGGTGGCTTGAGAGGAGAGAAAGATCAGCCATTATATTGAGTCTTTTGTAGGCATTGTTATTTTCAGTGGGAGGACCAGAATAGATGATGTGTGCAGGGAGTGGTCAGCAAGGACTTTTAGAGCAGGCATGTGAGGCTGGCCTCTGCGCTGGCAGTGGAAGGTGACTACAATTTGAGGATAGTGTGTCGCCAGTGGTAGGGGACTGTTGGGAGGAGTACAGCGGTTGAGGCTGACGGATGTTACTGGGGGTAAGGAGTTCTGGTGAGTTTCACAGCTAGTGCTGTGTTCGGAGTAGTGAAGGGAAAATTAGAACATAGAACATAGAACGATACAGCGCAGTACAGGCCCTTCGGCCCACGATGTTGCACCGACTTGGGAAGTCAAAAACTAAAGGCCATCTAACCTACGCTATGCCATTATCATCCATATGCTTATCCAATAAACCTTTAAATGCCCTCAATGTTGGCGAGTTCACTACTGTTGCAGGTAGGGCATTCCACGGCCTCACCACTCTTTGCGTAAAAAACCTACCTCTGACGTCTGTCCTATATCTATTACCCCTCAATTTAAGGCTATGTCCCCTCGTGCTAGCCACCTCCATCCGCGGGAGAAGGGGACTGTCCACCCTATCTAACCCTCTGATCATTTTGTATGCCTCTATTAAGTCACCTCTTAACCTTCTTCTCTCTAACGAAAACAACCTCAAGTCCATCAGCCTTTCCTCATAAGATTTTCCCTCCATACCAGGCAACATCCTGGTAAATCTACTCTGCACCCGTTCCAAAGCTTCCACGTCCTTCCTATAATGAGGCGACCAGAACTGTACGCAATACTCCAAATGTGGCCGTACCAGAGTTTTGTACAGCTGCAACATGACCTAGAAGTAGACTGTTCAGCCTCCCCTCATAAGGTTCTAGTGACTTAACCATATGGCAAGAAAGAACACTTTAAATGTTGAATTCAGAAAGCCTATTAACCATTGAAAAAGGTAACAAGTCAGCCAAGGTGTCAATCAAATGCAATTGGTAAAGCTTAAACTTTTAACAAATGAACAGACATCTCACCACCCTTCTCAGACCAAGTCACAAAGTAACAACTCTTTAAAAACATCAAAGACTGCTCTCCGCCTCCCCATGAAGACCTCTCTTCTCTGCCTCATAAACATCTCACTCTCCCCCACTACCTACATCTTTCTCTACATCTTTCTTCACATCCTCTTCTGCCTCTGCCCATCCTTTTTTTAGTAAAATGACTTCTCCAGGTGCTTTTTTTATACCGTAAAACATTGAAAACCCACCTTAGCCAGTTTGTTGCAAAAATAGCCAATTGGTCTTTAACTTGTCAATAATAAAATAATAACCCATTGGTTTTTAGCTAATTTACACACACTGCCTTAGTTTTCTTCTCAAACTACTTCTCTCGAGGTTGGCTTAGATCTCAACCAATAATTGGTCCACATGGCTGTCTGCCACCTGGAATTAAGGGCCTGTTCCGTTCTCCCCCCAAGTCAAGGTTAACCTTCATATTCTGTCTTTGTGTACTGTGGCCTGAGAAACACATTAATCCTTTCTCTCAAAGCACTTTAAACGTCTATTAATAATCCAGTGTTAATAAAATGCTTATAATTACAAAAGTCATAAACATTTCTCTTCCAAATTACATTTCCAGCCTTTCTAACATCTATTAACGGATTACACAATTAAGGCTGTCTACTTATCTAATCTGGCTGGCTTCCAATCACATTTGTTTCTTTTTTATTAAAATGGCTTCCATCAACTTTAGCAGAAAACGCTTAAGAACATATTAATTCCAACTACAAAATGATAGTCACACAAAAACTAGTGATTTTCAAACTACCAACAATACTCAATGACAGATTCTTCAGGCCTCTGGGCTAGAGAATTCCAACGATTAACCCCCCCCCCCCCCCCCCCCCCCCGGTGTAAATATATTTCTCCTCTAATGGAGCCTAAGTAGTTTCCCCCTTAATTTGAAATTGCACCCCCCTGGTTCGAAACTCCCCAGGCAAGGGAAACAATTTACCTGCATCTACCCTGTCTATTCCTTTTAAGTATTTTGTGGCTTTCGTAGAGTCTCCAGGACTCGGGGCTCACTACAGTCGTGGGTCTATCAGTAACTGAGGGCAAGTCACCATCCCTAAGGCTGAGGGATGGCCATAGTGTCATACAGCACAGAGAGCCCTTTGGCCCATCACGTCTGTGCTGGCTATCAAGCCTATCCAATCCCATTTTCCAGCACTTGGTCTGTAGCCTTGTTCGTTGGGGTGTTTCAAATGCTCATCTAAATGCTTCTTAAATGTTGTGATGGTTCCCACCTCTACCACCCTTTCAGGCAGAGAGTTCCAGATTCCCACCACCCTCTGGGTGAATATGTTTCTCTTCAAATCCCCTCTAAATCTCCTGCCCATTACAGTAATTCTATGCATCCTGGTTATTGACCCCCATCGCTAAGGGGAAAGGTTCCTTCTCATCTAGGCAATCTATGTCCTTCATAATTTTGTACACCAGTCAGGTCCCCTCCCAACCTTCTCTGCTCCAAGGAAATCAATTCCAGCCTAACTAGTCTCTCTTAATGGCCGAAACATTTCAGCCCAAGCAACACCCTTGTGAATCTCCTCTGCATCCTTTCTGGTGCCACCACTTCCTATAGTGTGATGACTAGAATTGTAACCATACTCGAGCTGTTGCCTAACCAGTGATTTATACAGCTCCATCATCATAACCCCCCTGCTCTTGTATTCTATGGCTCTGCTAATAAAGATAAGTATCCTATATGCCTTCTTGACCACTGTATCCAGCTGTCCTGCTGCCTTCAGGGATCTGTGGACACGCACCCCAATATCATAAGATATCAGAGCAGAATTAGGCCGTTTGGCCCATTCAGTCTACTATGCCATTCGATCATGGCTGATCTTATCCGGCCTTAATTCCACCATCCTGCCTGTTCTCTGTAGCCCTTCAACCCATTACCAATTAAAAATCTGTTGAATTCCTCAATTTACTCACTTTCCAAGCATCCACCGCACTTTGGGGTAGCGAATTCTGTGGATTCACAACCCTTTTGGGAGAAGTAGTTTCTCGTCAACTCTGTTTTTAATTTGGTACCTCTTATCCTCAGGTCCCTCTGATCTTCTTGAACTTCCAGCATCCTACCGTTCATTGTGTGTTTCCTTGCCTTGTTAGTCTTCCCAAAATGCATCACCCCACACTTTTTGGGGTTAAATTCCATTTTTCTGCCATCCTGTCAATATCGTCCTGTAATCTCAGGCTTTCCTCCTCGCTTTTTACTGCACTGTATAATTTTGTGAGACATGTTTTGTTTCAGTGAGATCACCTCTCATTTGTCGACAATCTAGAAAACACAGGCTCAGTTTTCCTGGCCTCTTGATCAGAGCGTCCCGCCATCCCTCGAACAGGTCTGGTGAACCTCCGTTGCACTCCCTGGGCTCTGTGGCAATAAAATTTTTCTGTTGCAAGGGGACCAAAAGCGAGACACAAAGTGTTCGTTAAGAGCTGTGCCCTCACATACATTACTGTCTTTAATCTGCCCTTTCATTTCCCCTTAGTTTTTTAAAATATAAATTTAGACTACCCAATTCATTTCCAATTAAGGGGCAATTTAGTGTGGCCAATCCACCTACCCTGCACATCTTTGGGTTGTGGGGATGAAACCCACGCAAACGGGGAGAATGTGCAACTCCACACGGACAGTGACGCAGAGCTGGGATCGAACCTGGGATCTCTGCGCCATGAGGCAGTAGTGCTAGCCACCGTGCTGCCCTTCATTTCCTCTTAGTTAACCTCTGGCTCATCAGAAAAGATCTTTGGCTTTTGCTGGCTAATAATGTTTTGCTCTCTTTACTTTCCTAATTTTAATTTTTTATTTTGCCCTTGCATTTTTTATAATCCTCGATTTTACTGATGATTTCTGGTCGGGAGCATTGCAGTTCAAGGGAAACTGCAGCAACACAAAGGGCGGCAACTGGTGGAGGTGGGAGGATTGCAACTTGTCGCTGAGCTAGGAGGAACACAATACAATACAATACAATCCTGACAGTGCAGAGGGAGACCATTTGGCCCATCGCCTCTACACCAACCCTCTGAAAGAGCACCCTAACTAGGCCTACCCCCCATATCCCTGTAACCCCATAACCCCACCTAACCTTTGGACACTAAGGAGCAATTTATCGTGGCCAATCCGCTTAACATGCACATGTTTGGACTGTGGGAGGAAACCAGAGCACCTGGATGAAACACACTGGTTTAGCACAGAGCTAAATTGCTGGCTTTGAAAGCAGACCAAGGCAGGCCAGCAGCCCGGTTCGATTCCTGTAACAGCCTCCCTGAACAGGCGCTGGAATGTGGCGACTAGGAGCTTTTCACAGTAACTTCATTTGAAGCCTACTTGTGACAATAAGCGATTTTCATTTTCATTTCATTTTCACATGCAGACGAGGAGAAAGTGCAAACTCCACACACTGACCTAAGGCCGGAATTGAATCCAGGTCCCTGCTGCTGTGAGGCAGCAGTGCTAACCACTGTCCCGCCATGCTGCCCCAATGGATCATGGCGATGGGTGGTACTGCGTTCGGAGGACCTGGGTTAATGTAGTGGCGTTAAGAGGACTGGTGTCGGGAGCGGTGATGGGAGGCACTGCACTGGGAGGATCTGGGTTGATGTAGTGGTGCTGGGAGGACTGGTGTCGCTGGGCTGGCAGGACCTGGGTTAGTATGGTGGGGCTGGGAGGCCTGGCATCGCTGCGGTTGGCGGACCTTGGTTGGTGCAGATGTGCTGGAAGGATTGATGTCACTGGGAGGACTGGTGTCGCTGCGCTGGGAGGACCTGGGGTGGTGCTGGGAGGACTGGTGTCGCTGGGAGGACTGGTGTCGCTGCGCTGGGAGGACCTGGGGTGGTGCTGGGAGGACTGGTGTCGCTGGGAGGACTGGTGTCGCTGTGCTGGGAGGACCTGGGTTGGTGCAGTGGTGCTGGGAGGACTGGTGTCGCTGCGCTGGGAGGACCTGGGGTGGTGCTGGGAGGACTGGTGTCGTTGGGAGGACTGGTGTCGCTGTGCTGGGAGGACCTGGGTTGGTGCAGTGGTGCTGGGAGGACTGGTGTCGCTGCGCTGGGAGGACCCGGATTGGTGCAGTGGTGCTGGGAGGACTAGTGTCGCTGCGCTGGGAGGACCCGGATTGGTGCAGTGGTGCTGGGAGGACTGGTGTCACTGGGAGGACTGGTAACGCTGCGCTGGGAGGACCCGGATTGGTGCAGTGGTGCTGGGAGGACTGGTGTCACTGGGAGGACTGGTGTCGCTGCGCTGGGAGGACCAGGACTTTGAGGGTAAGTCGGAGGTGAATGGACGGGGTATTTGGCCGCTTCGGGGTGGAATTTGTGGGGTTTAAACATGGGGAAAGGGGAATTTGAAGAGCCGCTGACATTGTGGGCTAAAACTGAGAGGAATTTCCTCCCTGTGGAAAGGTCGGCGCAAGTTTCTCAACGTCGGGTTACGACGGTTTTGCGCCAAAATGCTCCATGAGCTGAGGGAGGGCGAAGAAATTCGTAAATACAAAATACTGTGGATACTGAACAATCTGAAATTCAGACAAAAAGTATCAGCAGGTCCTGTTTTAGGGAGAAAGGCAAAAACGTTTAATATTTATAGAGTCATAGAGTTTTTACAACACAAAGAGGCCCTTCGGCCCATCCTGTCTGTGCCGGCCATCAAGCGCCTATCCTAATCCCATTTTCCGACTCTTGGTCCGTAGCCTATGGCGTTTCAAGTGCTCATCTAAATACTTCTTAAATGTTGTGAGGGTTCCAGCCTCTACCACCTTGTCAGACAGCGAGTTCCAGATTCCCACCATCCTCTGGGACAAAGGGATTTTCCTCAGATCGCTTTGAAATCTCCTTCCCTGACCTTAAATTTATGCCCCCTGGTTATTGGCGCCAATACTAGTTTAAATCCTTCCCATCTACCCGATGTGTGTCCTTCAGAATTTGGCACACCTCCATCAGGTAACCCCATCAGCCTTCTCTGCTCTAAGATGAACAACAGCATCCTAACCAGCCTGGCTTCATAGCTGAAATGCTCCTGCGCAGGCAACATCCTGGTCAATTGCCTCTACCCTCCCTAGTGTAATCACATCCTTCCCATACTGTGGCGACCAGAACTGCATACCGTATTCCAGATGTGGCCGAACGAGCATTTTATGCAGCTCCAACATAACCTACCTGCCTTCATAGTCTATGCATTCGCTAATAATTGCCGCCTTAACCACCTTATCTACCTGTCCTGCTGCTTTCAGGGAGGGACACACATCACAATTTGCCTCTGTATTTCCTAACGTCCGACAGTTTCTTGTGTTTTCCCTGGCCTTGTTTGTGAGGTCAGAAATAAGTTTAATAAGGGCAGCACGGTGGCGCAGTGGTTAGCACCGGGACTGCGGCACTGAGGACCCAGGTTCGAATCCTGGCCCTGGGTCACTGTCTGTATGGAGTTTGCACATTCTCCTTGTGTTTGCGTGGGTTTCACCCCCACAACCCAAAAGATATGCAGGTTAGGTGGATTGGTCACGTTAAATTGCCCCTTAATTGGGGAAAAAAAATAATTGGGTACTCAATTTATTTAAAAAAAGAAATAAGTTTAATAATCTTTATTATTGTCACAAGTAGGCTTACATTAACACTGCAATTAAATTACTGTGAAAAGCCCCTAGTCACCACATTCCGGCGCCTGTTCAGGTACGCAGAGGGAGAATTCAGAATGTCCAATTCACCTAACAGCATCTCTTTACGGACTTGTGGGAGGAGACCGGAGCACCCGGAGGAAACCCACGCAGACACGGGGAGAACGTGTTGACTCCGCACAGTCAGTGACCCAAGCCGGGAATTGACCCCAGGACCCTGGCACTGTGAAGCAACAGTGCTACCCACTGTGTTACCTTGCCGTCCTGTTTAACTGTCTCCTACACATCCCGAGTATTTTCTGTTCTTCTGCCAAAGAGAAATACATGGGATAAAGTTGAAGGAAAGGGTTCTATCACATTCCTCAGGGCTTGCAACATATTTCACACCTGCCTCCCCTGTAAAAGCATTTCTACTTCTTTATTGCAGTTTCACAAGCCATCTGTCCCTGAATTTGGACTCACCTTTGTCTGTCTTGGGCAGCCGAACGGGGGTTCAGTGGGCTGCCTCCTGATGCGCAGGATTGTGGGTTTTGAGTGAAGCCACAGAGATGTGTCTAGGTGGACACGTCTGTACAATATTGTTTCAACTGAGGTGATGCCTGTAATCTCGGTTGGAAACATGGAAAGTTTACACAATAGAAGAAGGCCATTCAGACCATTGTGTGCCAGGCAAAGGGCAGCCACTGAGTATAAGTTCAGTTTGCCAGCTCTTCGTTCGCAGCCCTGTATTTTGCAACATTACACGCATATCTGAATATTTCTTACAGGTACTGAGGATTTATGCCTCAACCACCATTTTCAGCCAGTGACTTTCAAATGTCCTCATAGAAGCCCCACAGTGCAGAAGGAGACCATTCAGCCCATCATGTCTGCTCCCACCCTCGGAAAGAGCACTCGACCTAGGTCTACCCCCCCCACCCACTCCGTCCTTTTTCCATAACCCCGTAAACTAACCTGACCACAATGTGGCAGCTTAGCATGACCAATCCACCTAAGCTGCACATCTTTGGACTGCAAGAGAAAACCTGAGTACCCGGAGGAAACCCACGCAGACACGGGGAGAATGTGCAGACTCCACACCGGCAGTCACCCAAAGCCGGAATTGAACCCCGGTGCCTGGCCATATGAGGCAGCAGTGCTAACCATCGTGCCGCCCATTCTCTGGGTGAAAGAATTTCTCAACTCCCCTCTAATCTTTCCACGAAATACTCTAAATCTATGTCCCCTGGCTATTCTCTCTGATCTATCCACTCTATCGACGCCATCATCATTTATACACCTCAATTAAATCACCCCATAGTCTTGTCTTGTTCCGGAGACAGCAACATCAGCCTATCCGATCACTCCTTTAAAGTGTCCATTCCTGGCAACCTCCTCATAAATCCCTGCTTTACATTTCCTGATATGAGCACATTCTTCTGGTAATGCAGTGACCAGACCTGCGCGCAGCACTCTAGCAGTGGTTCCATACAGTTGAGCATTGCCTTTCTGCTCTCGAGGTCAGTGCCAAGGACAATTGTCCATTTGTCCTCTTGATCACCTGATCGATCTGTCCTACTACCTTCAGGGAAATGTGGCCATGCAGCCTGCTCCTGTACACTTCTCGGTATCCTGATGTCAACTGTGTACTGTATTCCCCTTGGCATCGTTTGTCCTCCCGGAATGGGTTATTCCCGCTTCTCCAGATCAAATTCTACAAAAGATCCCGTGCTACTATTTGAAGAGTTTTCTCCCCCCTCTCCCGCCACCAGACAATATTTTTTAACCAAAACAGATTATCTGGGAATTATCACATTAGCTTTTTCACGCAGTGAGTGGTTAAAGTCTGGAATGCGCTGCCCCAGAGTGTGATGGAGGCAGATTCAATCAGAGCACTCCCAATGGGATTGGATTATTAGGTAAGAAGGAGGAACACACAGGGCTACAGGGAGAAGACCAGGGAGGCACGGGTGCATTTGCTCGCCAGGGAGAGTTGGCACAGACGCGATGGGCCATTGTAACAATCCTGTGCAGTTCGTGTGACCTTGCTGTGTGCCAATTGGCTACCTTGCTTCCTACACACAACAGTGACTCCGCTTGTTAAATACTGCATTGGCTGTGAAGCCACCTGGGAGGACCTGTAGCTGTGAAAGGCGCTATATAAATGCAGTCCTTTACTCCTTGAAGGAATTGCAATTTTGACTTGTCAGCTGAGTTGTATTTTCGATGGCCCCAGTACTTTGTTTCCATCTGCACCCTCGAATTGGTTAAAACTACTTTCGCGAGCCCAGTTCCCTGTCTTGAAAATGAAAACAAAATATCGCGGATGCTGGCAATCTGAAATAAAGGCAGAAAGTGCTGTGGAAAACTCAGCAGGCCCGGGAGCAGACATGGGGAGAATGTGCAAACTGCATATGGACAGTGCCCCAGGGCCGGGATCGAACCCGGGGCCCCAGCACCGTGGGGCAGCGGTGCTAACCACTGCACCACCGTGCCACGTGCCGCCCCCTGGAACTCTCATATAGGTTTTACATTTCATAGATCCATCGATGTTTACCGCTCAGAAGGAGGCCATTCGGCTCATTGTGCCCATGCTGGCCTACATTTTCAGTGGGAATTAAACGCAGCGAGTGCCATAACATTATTTGTGTTTTTTGAACAGATTCAGGTAGACCACCACCATGGTGAGACACAGCAAACTGCAGAAACAGGTCTTAAACCTTTACAAACAATTTCTCCGGGCGGCCAAGGCTAAACCGGGATTTTTGCCTCTGATCCGCGATGAATTTCGCAAAAACTCCCAGATACCCAGAACTGATGTGATGCTCATTGAGTACCTGCTGCGACGAGGGCAAAGGCAGCTGGATCTGGTGCGCAAGTCAAACACCAAACAGCTGTCAGCGTTCACCAGGTCAGACCCATCGAAGAAACTCGAGCTACGGGACATGAAAGACTCGCCTTGACAGCCACTGGAGCTGGTCTGAAAACTTAACATCCTGGTTGTGATTCTCTGGTTCCCCCCCGCCGCGTGTTTCCTCGGCGGCGCGCCGTTCGTTGGCAGCGGGATTCTGCAAGCAGGAGTGTGGCTCCTGGCGGGAACAGAAAATCTCGAAGACCGGAAAATTCCGACCCTGAATCCCTCGCGCCAAAATCGGAAGTGTGATGGGAATTAAGCCACGAGATACTTGTGGAATCCAGTGAACTAGTTTGCTCTGGTCACACTAATAAATTAATAAAAGTTACGTATTTGATACCATGGCAGCAAAGTGGTTATGTTACTGGACTAAATAACCCAGAGGCCTGGGCTAATGTTCCAGAGACCGGAGTTCAAATCCAACCACAGCAGCTAAGGAACCCGAACTAAGATAGCCGTTCGCTGGTTCATTCCTCAGGGCCAACTACAATCAAGCTGCCTGGTTTAAACAACGCTTTGCAGTTAACAGTCAGCCACCATTAACTGGTGCATTCTCCATGGCAACACCCCTACCAATCGGGAGTCCGCCTGCCAACCAGTCAGCGCTCTCTTCTCATACCATATGACGTTTCCCCCGATATTGGTGGTCTTACCATTGTCCTGTTGAGTGCGAGACGAAAAGCTTTGACAAAATGGTTCAGCAATACTCAAGAACCTCGTTGGGCGGTGGGGTGGTGGGAGGGGGAGGGGGGGAAGCTAGCTTCAGTAATGGTGACCAGGAAACTCCCAGATTGTCGTAAAAACCCATCTGGTTCACTCATGTCTCTACATGTAGTGTAAGGTTAGTGGGGGGATTGTTGGGTTATGGGTATACGGGTTACGTGGGTTTAAGTAGGGTGATCATTGCTCAGCACAACATCGAGGGCCGAAGGGCCTGTTCTGTGCTGTACTGTTCTATGTTCTATGTCACCCACAGCATATGTGGTTGACTCTGAACTGCCCCTCTGATATGGCCTTGTGTTCAAGAAGGCTCACCATCAGAATGTTTCCCTCTTGTGGGTGAACTAGTCCAGAACTGTGGGGCACTGTTTCAAAATTAGGCGTCTCTCTTTTAGGACAGAGATGAGAATGTTTTTCTCTCAAAGGTTGTGAGACTTCGGAATTCTCTTCCTCAGAGTGGGAGGGGGGGGGGGGGGGGGGGGGGGGGGCCGGTAGGGAGTGTCATTGAATATTTTTAAGGCAGATACATTCTTGTCGGGCAAGGGGATCAAAGGTTATCGGGGGATAGATGGGGAATGTGGGACTCGAAACACAAATAGTTCAACCATGGTTAAATTGAATAGTGGGGCAGGCTCGAGGAGTCGAATGGTCTACTTATAATAATCTTTATTTAAATAGAATTTACAATGCAGAAGGAGGCCATTCGGCCCATCGAGTCTGCACCAGCTCTTGGAAAGAGCATCCTACCCAAGGTCAACACCTCCACCCTATCCCCAGTAACCCCACCCAACACTAAGGGCAATTTTGGACACTAAGGGCAATTTATCATGGCCAATCCACCTAACCTGCACATCTTTGGACTGTGGGAGGAAACCGGAGCACCCGGAGGAAACCCACGCACACACGGGGAGGATGTGCAGACTCCGCACAGACAGTGACCCAAGCCGGGAATCGAACCTGGGACCCTGGAGCTGTGAAGCGATTGTGCTATCCATAATGCTACCGTGCTGCCCCATTATTGTCACATGTAGGCTTACATTAGCACTGCCATGAAGTTACTGTGAAAATCCCTTGGTTGCCAGATTCCGGCGCCTGTTTGGGTCACAGAGGGAGAATTCAGAATGGCCAATTTAGGTAACAGCATGCCTTACGGGACTTGTGGGAGGAAACCGGAGCACCCAGAGGAAACTACGTAGACATGGGGAGAACGTGCAGACTCTGCACAGACAGTGACCCAAGCCAGGAATCAAACCTGGGACCCTGGACCTGCGAAGCAACACTGCTATTATTTCACGTGTTTGAATAAAAACAAAATTGCATTAATTAGAAACCTGCAGTGCAGAAGGAGTCCATTCAGCCCATCGAGTCTGCACCGAACCTCTGAAAGGGCACCCTACCGCGGGCCACACTCCCGTCCTATCCCCGTAACCCCCACCTCACCTGTACATCTTTGGACACTAAGGCCAATTTAGAATGGCCAATACACCCAACCTGTACATCTTTGGACTGTGGGAGGAAACACACGCAGACACGGGGAGAATGTGCAGACTCCGCACAGTGAGCCAAGCCGGGAACCAAACCCAGGTCCCTGACGCTGTGAAGCAACAGGGCTAACCACTGTGCTACCATGTTGCAGTGGGTCGCATTCCTGCCCCTGAGCTCGAAGCTCCGGGTTCCAGTCCATGGTGACTTGACCACAAAACATTCCGCTTTGTGTCGGCGAATGACTCTGCCATTAGTTAGTTCCACGACGACAGACACTGGACTACTTTGGTTCAGAGTAATTCCAGGCAGCCATCGTTAGCTACTGCCGAAATGTCTCACATTAACACAGCCACCTGGATTGAAATGCCTCCTTTGCGTGGTAGTCATGTCTCTCCTGCTTTTCTGGTCTCCTTCCCACTCTGCTTTGCCATCTGGATGTAGCAGACCCAGATGAGATCTTGGCTTCCTACCCATCAACTTTTCAGCCGGTGAGTGTCCTGCGTGTGGTTTGTGGCGTGATACGATTCTGCAACAAGAGCCGCGAGAGCTTAGCTCCCAAAATACCATCTGTTATTCTCTTCATTCCTTCTTTCAGTGTCTGTATAGCTCGTTCTGCTAAACCATTCAACGCTGGATGAAAAGGAACGTATTCCATTTCTTTGCATAAACTCTAGAAACAAATCACTTGTAAACGTTGCCCCATTAGAAAAAAGAGAATCTGATAGGCCACGAGTTGCAAAAACTTGGCCTGGCTTCTCTATCGTAATGGGAGCTGTGATGTTGCTCATGATGTGTACTTCTAGCCAGTTAGAATACACGTCCACAATATCCCTAAAGAATGCAGCCACCCTGCACACTAAGCTCATTAATAAATTTTAAGTACACGATTATTTTTTTCCAATTAAGGGGCAATTCAGCGTTGACAATCCACCTACCCTGCACATCTTTGGGTTGTGGGGGTGAGACCTGTGGTGATTGTATATCTGTGTAGATGCAATACCACTGAGTAAGCACTAGAGGGAGCACGGGAGAGATATAAAGGCAGAAGAACAGGAAGTCAGGGCACACTTCACAGAACGGGAACTGGTAGCAGGACATAGACATCCAAGCAGCATCGATGTAACTTTAAGTTAAGCACTGAAGAGAGAACGAACTTACAATAAAGCATCTACTTCAACTTTAAGACTACGAGCTTTATTAAGACACACGGAACAACACAAGACCCAGGCAGACACCCGGGGAGAATGTGCAAACTCCACACGGAGAGTGACCCGCGGCCGGGATTGAACTCCAATCCCCATATTAACCAATTATGCCCTTAAAGTTTGATTAAAAAGAAGTGGGGGTGGGAGGCTCATGTGGACAGCATACAGAGTCTCTACCCCGTCCAAACCCCTCAGGATCTTGAATACCTCTATTGTGTCTCCTCTCAGCCTTTTTGTCTCCAAAAAAAAAGTCTCAACCTCTCCAATCTATCCTCATAGCTACAGGGCGAGATTCTCCCATATGGGGAGAAATCGTAAGGCTGGCGTCAAATCCGGGCGGGTTTGACGCCAGCCCCCCCCTTCCCGACCGGGAACCGATTCTGGTCCCCGGTCGGGGCTAGCATCCCGACGCCGTAAACTCCGGCATCGCGGGCTTAACGAATTTCGTTAAGCCCGCTTGCCAGAGTTAGCGCCGGCTGACGCGTCATATGACGTCAGCCGCGCATGCGCGGATTGGAAGACTCCAACCCGCGCATACACGGATGACATCATCGCGTATTTGCGCGAAACCCGCGCATGCGCGGGCCGGGATGCCCCTCAGCCGCCCCGCGAATGGATACTGCGGGGCGGCGGAAGGACAAATAGTGCGCGGGCATCGGGCCCATGGCACCCTTGGCACGGCCGTGGTACTGCCGTGCCAATCGGTGCCATGGTTATAAAAAGCGAGAGTTTACGGCCGTTTTTACGAACGGCCAGACCAGGTGTGTTTGCTATTCGTAAAAACAGCCGTAAAGGGCTGGGAACTCGGCCCATTGATCAGCTGAGAATCGCTGCCGGCCGTAAAAAAACGGCGGCAGCGATTTGTATCGGGAGTCGGGTGTGGGGGGGGGGGGGGGGAGGGGAGAATAGCGGGAGGGCGTCGGAACAGCATGGCCGTAAAATTTTACGAGCCACGCTATTCTCCGCACCGTCGGGAGTGCGGAGAATCTCGCCCACAGTTCTTTATCCCTGGAATAATTCTGGTGAATCCTCCTCTGTATTCTTCTCCAATGTCTTCACATTCTTCCTCAAGACTGGCACCCAGAACTGAACACGGTCTCCAGCTGAGGCCCAACTAGTGTCTCATACGAGTTCAACATGACCTCCTTACTCTTGTACTCAATGCCCCTATTAATAAAGCCTTGGATAAGATGATGCAACAAGCCCTGACACCTTCAATGACGTATGTAGATATACACCGAGGTCCCTCTGTTCCTGCACTTCGTTGAGAGTTTCTCATTTTATTTTATTCTGTCTCTCCATATTTGTCTTGCCGAAATGAATCACCTCACACTTCTCTGCATTGAACTTCATCTGCCGCTTGTTTGCCCAATCCACCAACCTGTCTCTTGCCTTTTGAACTTCAAGACTATCCTCATCACAGTCGAAAATGTTCCCAATCTTTGTATACCCTGAACAGAAGGGTCTCAGGAAGTATCTGGTCAGTGACCAGATCAACAAGAAATCTGGTCATTTATCTAATTGTTTGTAGAACCGTTCTTGGGTGTTGGTGCAGAGGAAATGAAAAGGAAGATTCTTCAACTCCTAGCTTTCATATCAGGGCCAACTGGCCTTCTGCTGTTCCTAAGTCCTATGTTTCTATGTTTGGTTCCTTCCTCATTTCTTCCCGTATAGCCTCTCTTTTCACCAGTTAGGAAATAAACATAATTTAAAGTAATTTCTATTTGTATTCACGTGTGTTGGACATAACCTCTAGCCTTAAGTTTAACCTTAATTTATATTCCTGCAGTTGTGTGTTAAGGGAACCTGAGTTTAGTTTCACTTCAAAAGATGCCTGTATTTTAGTGAGTTCTTTTACAACTCTAGAGCAAACACAGGGTATTAAAAAACTGAGCTGTTGCCTAGCAACCAGGGGCCAACAGAAACGGCAAAAAACAGTTTCAGTTCTATTGGTGGTTATGCTGTGAGGCGGAGGGAGTAAGTCTCTCTCTAGCAGGACATGAAGAGAGACTGCACATTGCAGACCCTAAACCTAATAACAGAAGAGGTCCTAAAACCAGGGAGACGGAAAGTAGCAAGTTTCAAGCTTCTAGTTAAAGGACCAAAGAACAAGAATCTGGGGAAAAGGTGAAGTTAAGAGTGAGGAGCTTAGACCAAAAAGGCCAAGCAGACAGAAGATGAAGTGGGCTTGCAAGAAGTCAGAGATCCAAGGTGACCAGAAGATTTGTGACTGGGTTGGCAGGACAGACTTATGAGGAGAAATTAAGTTGGTTCGGATTGTATTCGCTGGAGTTCAAAGAATGATGGGGGCTCTCATAGAAACTGTTATGGGCCAGGGTTTAGAGAACCCCAAAGTGTATCATGGAGTTCACCTGATGCACAACTTTTAATATATTGTGGTATGGGCAGCACACGGCCCACTCTACAGGTGTGGTACAGCAGAAATGGAAAAGTATTTTTTAAAGCAAAACAACGTTTATTCTATGAACTCAAGTTGACCTTTTTAAAACAAACAGTGAACATCTTAGCAACCATTAATTCAAATATAACCAGAGGGCTCACTGTGTGGCAAACATCTGGGTATTAGGGTGGGGGGGGGGTGCTGTAGGGGAGGCGGACAGGGAGTAATGAGAAATCCCTGCAAGTTGGTTTGAACAACATCTCTCACTTGGTTTTAGAGTGTGGGGTGTCTGACCAACAGTTTTCCTATTGGTTTACATGGACTGTGTATTTACTGTGAACATTAGAGAATATGATAGATCTTGTAAAGGTATAGTTAGGGTGAAGGAGTAGTGTAATATAATTCATCCTTCCTTGTTTAATAAGTATTTTAGTCTTTTGTTAAATGTTCATCAGCTGGCTCCTGTGACTCTGTTCAGTAGCTGCCTTCCATGTATCTAAACATAAAATGAAAGTTAGGATCTATCAAGCCAGGCACCGGCCTGGGAGCTGACTTGTCCAGTAGTTACACCAGCGAGAATCACAACACACCCTGCTGGCCTGAAAACTCAGGCAAAGATACTCAATTACAGGAGATCCAATCTTTACAGGGTGACACAATGACAGAAAGCATGTGATCAGATGCTGCATTGTCATACGTCACATGATCAGGTGTCATGTGATGTCACATGGCCATACCTGAGTAATCACACATCCTGTGAGCCGAACGTCACACAGCCTGAATGCAGCATCTTCCAAAATGTCAATGTGCATTACCAGCAGTGTGAAACTCCTAATTACTTTTGTAGAAAGTTGTGGGTTCCTCAACGCTCTATTAGAACAGTACAGCACAGAACAGGCCCTTCGGCCCTCGATGTTGTGCCGAGCAATGATCACCCTACTTAAACCCACGTAACCCGTAAACCCGTAACCCAACAATCCCCCCCATTAACCTTACACTACGGGCAATTTAGCATGGCCAATCCACCTAACCTGCACATCTTTGGACTGTGGGAGGAAACCGGAGCACCCGGAGGAAACCCACGCACACAGGGGGAGGACGTGCAGACCCCACACAGACAGTGACCCAGCCGGGAATCGAACCTGGGACCCTGGAGCTGTGAAGCATTGATGCTAACCACCATGCTGCCGTGAGGCCCCAAAACATCAAGCTCTAACATCAAGGACTTCCAACGAAGGTAGTTTATTGCTACGCCGAACAGCAACATATATACAGTACCAACACACTGCCGGAGATCCCTAGGATAACTCCCGTGTTCCCGGCATGTGGCCACTCGGTCTACAATCATTGAGAAAATGTGAACTCCGCCCACTGAAGTTCAAGTGCAAAGTCAACCGTCTGGTTTAACCATTTTTATTCCCCCTTCTTATTTGCCTCTCCTAGAATATTATGTAAACATGGGAGTTAGGAGAAGGGAGAACTATTCGGTCCTGATGCTCTGTATTTTTTTTCATTCTTAAAAAGTACTTCATTCATTCAATTTTGCAAACACAATACATGACAGTTCAAGTTTGACATTGCACAACGTGCAATACAGTTCAGCATGCCACCCTGAGGAGCCTCGGAGCACTGACAATTACAGGTTATAAACATTTCATTTCAAACATGCACTGGTGCATACGGCCCAGTTTCACACGGGTCCCAGTCGTCGGTGTTGTAATTCGATGCTCATTCACTGGGCCAAAGAGGAATAGCAGCCAGTCTTTCCTAAAGAAAGGTGTATTCACAAAATCCAGAGCACACGAGCTCAGGGTCCCTTTTACTTCCTCCCACACAGGTGAAAACCGGTTCTTCTCTGCAGTTCAGAATAATTCCCAAACCTTTCCCCAAATAGTAACAGCTGTTCTTGCTTAAAGCCAGAGAACGCACTTCAAGATGGCAGCATTGACACTTGATTTTCTCTGGTGAGATGGCCTGTGGCCAGAGACATTCTCCAGGTTTTTGCCTTTGGTGATCTTGCCTGTCAATTACACGTGTATCACTTAGCTGATTGGTGGGCTTTCTTGACCAAGGGGCGTGGTTAGCACTGCTTCCTCATGTCGCTGAGGACACGAGCCCCAGGTCACCGTCCATGTGGAGTTTGCACATTCTCCCTGTGTCTGCGTGGGTCTCACCCGCTAAATCCAAAAGATGTTCAGGGTAGGTGGATTGGCCACGCTAAATTGCCCCTTAATTGGAAAAAAAAAATTGGGTACTCCAAATTTATTTTGAAAAATAATTTCTGTGACCTATTTATCCGTGCCCTTGTATGCATCAACTGGCCCCGCGATTCAAATCATCAATTATTATAATAATAATCTTCATTATTGTCACAAGTAGCACAATGGGCACACGGTAGCGCAGGGTCCCAGGTTCGATTCCCGGCTTTATATTATTGCACTGCAATGAAGTTACTGCGAAAATCCCCTAGTTGCAACACTCCGGTGCCTGTTTGGGTACACTGGGAGAATTCAGAATGGCCAATTCACTCGACAGCATGTCTTTTGGGATTTGTGTGAGGAAACCGGACACCCGGAGGAAATCCACGCAGACACGGGGAGAACATGCAGACTCGGCACAGACAGTGACCCAAGCCAGAGATCGAACCTGGGACCTTGGCACTGTGAAGCGACAGTGCTAACCAATGTGCTATCTTACTGCAATAGCTTTCAGTTGCGATTCATTTAAAAAATGGCACGGTGGAACAGTGGTTAGCACTGCTGTCTCACAACGCCAGGGATTTGGTGTTTCATTCCAACCTTGGGGGTGACAGTATGGAGTTTGCACGTTCTCCCCGTGTCTGCGTGGGTTTCCTCTGGCTGCTCCGGTTTCCTCCCACAGTCCACAGGTGTGCAGTTTTAGGTGGGTTGGCCTTGCTAAATTGCACCTTGGTGTCCGAAGATGGGGTGGGGTTACAAGGATAGGGCTGGGGAGTGTGCTTAGGTAGGGTGCTCTTTCGGAGGGTCGGTGCAGACTCGATGGGCCAAACGGCCTCCTATGCCGTTGGGATTCTACTCTAAAATAATGGAGGTGGGGAGTACAGTAGAACAGACGAGTCTCAAGATGGCAGGGCTTCCACAGTAGATGATTTGAAGCAGGAGGATAATGGAAGTTCTTTCCTCTTTAGACTTTTCCTGGACCACAGCAGTTCAGAAAACAAATGAAGTCTAAAAGTTCAAACAGCAGTTGACCCACCTCCGGAATCTTCCTCCCTCTGTCTCTCAGTTTTATCAGGTTTTTTTTATCCCTTTGGTGCTGTTGGTTTGAACAGTGGATGTAACGCACATAATTGCCAGCTTAGCCACTCAGCACAATGTAACAAAAGGATAACATAATAGAAAGCAGTCCAGAAGTTGTGTTTTTTACTGAACTGAAATGTAAGCTCCATTTTCAGCTTAGCTCAGTTGCCAGTTAATTGTCCAACCCTTTCACTGATACCCTTCATAGTGGAGAGGGTGGTTAAGGGCTGAGAAAGCACTGCCTGAGAGTGTAGTGGAGACAGGTTCAATGGAAGGATTCAAGAAGGAATTAGACCCTGAAAAGAAAGAATGTGGAGGGTTACCGGACGAGAAGGCGGGAGAATGGCACTAAGGGAATTGTCTATTTATAGAGCTAGCACAGATACCATGGGTCAAATTGCCTCCTTCTGCACTATAACAATCCCGTGATTCTACAGGGTTGCCAACTGTGATTAAACGTATTTCTGGAGGTTTCCCACGCTCACCACGCTCCAGCCATTAGTCGGCCAACACATTCGGCATTGTGACGTCCTGCCTTCCTACGCCAATCAGAAAGCAAAAAGACTCATTTCCCAATTGGATGATGCTCGTCTATCAGTTAAATTGCCTTTTCTGTTCACCCTATTTTCAATATTTTGATATCTGGTAAAAAGAAATGTTCAAGGGCAGCACGATGGCGCAGTGGGTTAGCCCTGGGATCTCACGGCAACAAGGTCCCAGGTTCGATCCCGGCTCTGGGTCACTGTCCTTTTGGAGTTTGCACATTCTCCCCGTGTTTGCGTGGGTTTCACCCCCACAACCCAAAGATGTGCAGGGTAGGTGGATTGGAAACGTTAAATTGCCCCTTAATTGAAAAAAAAAATTGGGTACTCTAAATTTTAAAAAACCCCAAAAAAAAGAAATGTTCAAAGAATATGAAGAAATAATGTCCCTATTATTTTTCTCTTGAGGACATCGAAATAAGAACAGAATTAGGCCATTCGGCCCCTCAAAGCTTTCACAAAGGGTCAACTGGACTCAAAACATTAGCTCTGTTCTCTCCCTACAGATGCTGCTAGACCTGCTGAGATTTTCCAGCATTTTCTCTTTGGTTTCAGATTCCAGCATCCGCAGTAATTTGCTTTTAACGCTTCAAAATCTGGACGACCCTTCTGCCGAACTGTATCTCTCTGTATGATAAAAACAGAAAATGCTGGATAAATGCATCATCTGAGGAGAGTTCACGCTTGTGTTGAATTCACAGAAGCAGCCACACAGGAAGGGTTGAGAATGAAAGGTTTATTTCAGAAGTATGAAAAGGTTATGTACACAGGTCCCTGCAGGGACTGCTGCGCCTGGCTCACACTCGGGCCGATTTGAAATACTCTTGATTCCCTGTCCCGCTGATAAGGCAGCCCTTCCCCTCAGCGGGGAAGCTCATACTCCACGAATCTCATGGGGAGCCTAATCGGCCCGGCCCTGTTGGGGTTACAACAGTTTGGAATCTGGATGTAAAGTCGCCATTGTCCCAGATGGTCATTGGCTGCTTTCCCATTTGGGAGGGAAGGCTGACTGGTGCTGATTTAACATGAAGATCGCCACACCTCGGGCGAGGTTGAGAAGGCTCATGGATAACCATGGCGTCTACCGGATTTGGCATCAGCCTCCCAGGCCACGCATCTGCCTGGCCCCAGGTTCGCACTCCAAGGCGAGGTTCTGGCTGGAGCAGCGCATGGGCGGCATGGGAGCACTGTTGCTTCACAGCGCCAGGGACCTGGTTCGATTCCTGGCTGAGGTCACTGTCTGCACGTTCTCCCCGTGTCTGCATGGGTTTCCTCCGGGTGCTCTGGTTTCCTCCCACAAGTCCCGAAAGAGGTGCTGTTAGACGAATTGGACATTCTGAATTCTCCCTCTATGTACCCGAACAGGCGCCGGAGCGTGGCGACTCGGGATTTTCACAGTAACGTCACTTCAGTGTTAATGTAAAGCCTACTTGTGACACACCCGCGCCGTTGGCCTCGCTCCATCTGACAAACCAGTCAACCGAGCTAGACTATGGACGATAAGGGAATAGTGTGGATGGGCTTGAGAGTGGTTTCACAGGTCGGCGCAACATCGAGGGCCGAAGGGCCCATACTGCGCTGTAATGTTCCATGTTCATTCATAGAGCCAAACCTCTCCGCCGCTCTCCCTCCCTCTCCAGGCAGATGCTGAGTTCACCCAGCAAGTGGCCTTTTTTGAAAATAAATCAGATCCGGCATCCGCAGTGTTTTGCTTTTATTATGAAAGTAAATTACCGCTGATGCTGGAATCTGAAACGGAGACAAGGAAATGCTGGGCGCTGGCAGTAGGTCCGACAGCGCCGGTGGAGGGAGAAGGGCTGAATGAGCAGAGGTGACACTTGGCGGGTGGGGGCACTTCCGCCAGCATCAAAGATGGCGGGCACCTCACTTGTCACAGGCCCGCGAGATTCCCGTCTGACCTCCGCGCCCCCCCTCAAATCCCGCAGTTAAAGGTGTTGCGGGCCGGCGGGAGGGAAGATGGCGGCGCAGGAAAGCGAGGCGCCGGTCAGTCCGGCCAACGGCGAGGTGAGAGCCAGAGAGAGAGCTAGGGGCCGGGGAGCCGAGGGGAGGGCAGCCGGCCGCTCAGAGGCACCGGCACCGGCGGAGGAGGAGGCCTCGGATCCCGGGCTTCAGTCAGCGGCCTTTGGGCAAGCCGGTCATCCCCGGGCAGGAGCAGCCCAGAGGCCGCGGACTGTCACTGAGGGAGGGGGGGAACCGACCCCCCACCCGGCAGCCGGTGGAATTTAAATTCAATTAATAAAACCCTGGGAGTAGCGAAAGCCCACCCTGACCCCCACCCGGGGGGGGCAATCCTCCCTCCTCACCCACTCCAACCCCTCCAGACAGAGCTGCCCCCCCCCCCCCCCCCCCCACATACTATCCTCTGCGGCCACTGTGAGCGGGTGAAATACCCCAGCTCAAAACGCTCCCCCTGCCCAGATGGCATCGGGGTCCGATTGCTGATGTAGCCCACGGGTGTGCAGGTTGGGCCGATCGACCGTGTCACGTTTCCATTAACCGGTGAGGTCGGGGGATTGGGCCCAGGCCGGCCTGCTTTTTCGAAGGGTCGATGTGGACTCAATGGGCTGAATAGACTGCTCCTGCACTTTACATTCTGTGACTCGATGGGCTGAATGGCCTCCTCCTGCACTGTAAATTCTACGACTCGATGGGGCGAATGGCCTCTTGCACTGTACATTCTACGACTCGATGGGCGGCAAGGCCTCCTCCTGCACTGTTAGGGATTCTCTGATCATCCGGGAATGTTCCCATTCCCGCCACAGCGCTTTGCGGTTGGCTCTTAACTGCCCCTCTCTTCTCTTTCTTCCCCCCCCCCCCCCCCCCACCTCTCCGAGGCAGCTGAGTGGGTCGCTCGTTTCGAGGGGTGGTGAGGGACGGGCGACCAATGCTGGCCTTGCTGGTGAGATCCATATACCTGTATAATCGTGCGGGGAGAGAAAGAGATTTCTGCTGGATGAAGAGTTTAAATTTAGCAGGGGGTGGGGGCGCACGGTTTGAAACATGTGCAGCCCAGCCTCTGAAGTTCCGTAATCTCCAGGGCAACGGGCCAAGTGCTGGAAAATGGAATGAGGGTTGGGTGGTTCATGTCTCAGCTGACACAGGCGGTGGGCAGAGTGGCCTCCTGTTCCACTTTTTTTTAATTTCTGAGAAGTGGCAATGTGCAGGGATGTGGGGAACTGTGGCAGTATGTGAATTGCTCCTTGCGAGAGCATGCATCAGTGCCGTGGGCTGAATGGAGTGAAATTAGGAAGCACCGAAGGGTGGCTGAAGTTGGGAACTCTCACCCGCAATAGACACAATAGGTCACTTGTTAATTTTCAATCTGAGATTGAGAGGTTTTTGGCTAATCAGAGGTGTGAATGGATATGAATGTCAGACCTGGGAGCAGGAGTAGGCTATTCGGCCCTTCGAGCCTGCTCTGCCATGCCATAAGATCACATATGATCACATGCTCTCTCTCATCCCTATTGCATCATCTTGGGTTTCCAGTAGTTGGATATCTTTGCCTGAGTTTTCACACCGCTTTCAGCTGAAAGCGAAGAAGTCACATGGGAACAAGTGAAGAAGGGAAGCCAAAACATAGGCCTTAACAGCAGGGCGAGGCCATTTGGCCCATCAAACCATCCCCACCATTCAATCAGATCTACGCTGATCTGATTCTGGCTGCTGTCTTGACCCCTTTCCTGTCTGCTCATTCTTAATCCCTGGCTCCCTAGTCGATCAAAAATATCTGAGCCTCCACTGCTTTCCTAGGGAAGAGAATGCCACAGATGAACTCCTTCTCTGAGAGAACAAAATTCTCCTGAACAAAATCTCTATCTGGAAACCTCTTATTCCCAAACTGTGTCCCCTAGTCTCTCCCACAAAGGGCAACATCTGGTATCTGTCAAGTCCCCTCGGGATTTTGTATATTTGAATAAGATCACATTTCATTCTGAACGCCAATGGATGTGGGGCAAAGTTAGGTATGTGGAGTTGGGTCAGAGAATGAGGGGACAGGATTGAGGGACTGAATGGCTTCCTTCTGTTCCTGTGTGTTTGCAACAGAACGCAACTGAGGTGAGGGACTGCAGAGATGAATGTGCGGCTAGTAAGGTTGAACCCCCCCCTTAAGGGTAGCACAGTAGGATTGTGGATAGCACAATCGCTTCACAGCTCCAGGGTCCCAGGTTCGATTCCGGCTTGGGTCACTGTCTGTGCGGAGTCTGCACATCCTCCCCGTGTGTGCGTGGGTTTCCTCCGGGTGCTCCGGTTTCCTCCCACAGTCCAAAGATGTGCGGGTTAGGTGGATTGGCCATGATAAATTGCCCTTTAGTGTCCAAAATTGCCCTTAGTGTTGGGTGGGGCTACTGAGTTATGGGGATAGGGTGGAGGTGTTGACCTTGGGTAGGGTGCTCTTTCCAAGAGCCGGTGCAGACTCGATGGGCCGAATGGCCTCCCCCTGCACTGTAAATTCTATGTAAAATCTATGACCTTCCAGTAAAGGCACAGCTTGATCTGAATTGATGTCTTCACGCTAAAGAGAAGGACAAACCTGGCTTGCTATAGTGCATTTTGCAACCTTAAACTATTGGAAAAGATTGGAAAGGCTAGGGTTATTTGTGTCACAAGTAGGCTTACATTAACACTGCAATGAAATTAATGTGAAAAGTCCCTAGTCGCCACATTCCGGCGACTGTTCACATAGGGAGAATTCAGAATGTTCAATTCACCTAACAAGCACGTCTTTTGGGATTTATGGGAGGAAACCGGAGCACTCAGAGGAAACCCACGCAGACACTTGGAGAAGGTGCAGACTCTGCGCAGTCAGTGACCCAAGCTGGGAATCGAGCCTGGGACCCTGGTGCTGTGAAGCAACAGTGCTAACCAATGCGTTACCGTGCCACCGCCCTTTCTTCGGAAGGTTGATAGTTTTTTTAAAATTTAGAGTACCCTATTACTTTTTTCCAATTAAGGGGCAATTTAGTGTGGCTAATCCACCCACCCTGCACATCTTTAGGGTTGTGGGGACAGAACCCACACAGACTCGGAGAGAATGTGTAAACTCCACATGGACAGTGACCCAGAGCCGTGATCGAACCTGGGTCCTCAGTGCTGTGAGGCAGCAGTGCTAACCACTATGCCACCCCTGCTGAGAAGAGTTTTAATTGAGGTGCATAAAATTATGAGGGCTTCTTCCCTTTTTCCTTTAGCAGAGCGGTTAATAACTCAAAGGCATAGATTTAAACAGTACTGGTATGATTAGAGGGGAGGTGAGACTTTATTTTTTTAAAAACTCACTCCTCCTCGAAATGGCGGTAGAGGCAGGACGCCTCCGGTATCGGACAGGAGCTTGAAATGCTGTGTCCTACAAGGCTATTGTCATGTGAGAGTACCTTTTAAGAAATGGGTGGTTATAAATGGGTGTGTATATAAATATCTGTAGTGAGAGTACCTTTAAAAAATGGGTGTTTACTACTGCAGTGATGTCAGAGAATGGGTGGAGCTGGGCTTACTTTCGTTTTTGAGCAGGCTGCAGGGTGTGTTTTAGTTTTGTTTTCAGTGTTGGAGCTGAAGCCAGACAGAGCAGGTGCACTGCTGTTCTCTCTGCCATCAAAAGACTATCTCTTGATCATTTGGTGAATTCAGAATTATAAATGTTTTCAGTAGTGACTTTAACGTGATGTGCTTCTGATAAAGATTTTGTTTTTCAGTCATCTGGATGTTAAAAGGAAAGCTTAAAGGATTACTTAGTGTTGTAGTCTTTGGGGGTTGTATTTGAATTAATGGTTGCTAAGATGTTCACTATGTTTTAAAAAGGTTAACTTGAGTTCATAGAATAAACATTGTTTTGCTTTAAAAAAAAAACTTTTCCATTTCTGCTGTACCACCTGTAGAGTGGGCCGTGTGCTCCCCATACGAAATGAAATGAAATGAAAAATTAAATTAAATGAAACCACAATCTATTAAAAGTTGTGGGTCAGGTGAACTCCATGATACACTTAGGGGTTCTCTAAACCCTGGCCGATAACACTATGGATCAAGAATTGAAAAGTGTGCACATTCTCATCGTGTTTGCGTGGGTTTCACCCCCACAACCTGAAAGATGTGCAGGCTAGGTGGATTGGCCACGCTAAATTGCCCCTTGGAAAAAAAATGAATTGGGTAGTCTAAATTTATACAAAAAAAGAGAGAATTGAAAAGTGGGATTATTCTGAATAGCTTTTCTTTTGGCAGTCCTGGCGATTGTGGGCCGAATGACTGTCCTTTTCTGTGTAAATTTCTATAGTTCTGTGAACTTCAGAGAACATTGCAGACAATGCCCATACACAAAGTGTCATCACCGTTGGCAATACAGCAGTAATTTGTGCACAAGAAGTTTCCGAAGTAATGGGGTGAATTCTGTTTCTGACGTTGGTTGAGTGATAAATATTGACCAGGAGACCAGAGAGAAGCAATCTTGCTTAAAGGGAAGACAAGGTTTTAGTTTAACATCTCCTCTCTCCGTCCATACTCCACTGAAGTGGCAGTCTAGATCCTAAATCTCTTCCCTGAACCTGTTAATGTGGTTCAGAGACCAGACTAGCAGACAAAAGCAAATTACTGTGGATGCTGGAATATGAAACAAAAACAGACAATGCTGGACATTCTCAGCAGGTCTGACAGCCTCTGTGGAGAGAGAAGGGATCTAATGTTTCAAGTGTGGATGACTCTTTGTCAAAGCATTTGTCAGAGATTGTGAGCTGAGGATTATCACATCAGATTTGTGGGCAGCACGGTCGCACAAGTTGATAGCACTGTGGCTTCACAGCGCCAGGGTCCCAGGTTCGATTCCCCGCTGGGTCACTGTCTGTGCAGAGTCTGCACGTTCTCCCCGTGTCTGCGTGGGTTTCCTCCCGGGTGCTCCGGTTTCCTCCCACAGTCCAAAGACGTGCAGGTTAGGTGGATTGGCCATGCTAAATTGCCCTTAGTGTCCAAAAAGGTTAGGTGGGGTTATTGGGTTACGGGGATAGGGTGGAAGTGAGGGCTTAATGTGGTGCAGACTCGATGGGCTGAATGGCCTCCTTCTGCACTGTATGTTCTATCAGTCATGATCTCATTGAATGGAGGAGACTCGATGGGCTGAGTGGCCTACTTCCGATCCTACGCCTTGTGGTCCAACTGGAGGCTGTCAATATAAACTAGTCCCCAAGAAATCCAGTCGGGAATTCAGAAGAAACTTCACCCAGGAAGTGGTGAGAATGTGCAAGTCACTCCCACAGGGAGTGGTTGAAGCGCATAGTGTAGATGTATTTAAGGGCAGGTTTGATCAGCATATGGGCATAGCAAATTGGTTATGCTGATAGAATTAGATGAGGAAAGAGCAGTAGAACGTTTGGTTGGACAGAATGGCGTGTTTCTTTGATAACCTGTGCAGTTCTGTTGAATCCATACCCGCCAGCCTATAAAGCAACACGTTCAAAATCTCAACCTGTGTAAATCTAAATTTGTGTGAACCGCTTTTTCCTCGTGTTGTCTCTGTTTCCTTTGTCAATTGCTTTAATTCTGTGTCCTCTGGTTACTGACCCTTCAGCCATTGAAGACATTGGCGATCGCTAGAAACCCTGAGGGCCAATTGGGATATTAAAACATTTTGATTGGGCCGCCGGGAGGGGGACTGGGTTTGGTGGATATTGGGGACATGTTGGAGGAGGAAAATGGGAAAGTTGGGAGTCGGGGATGTGTGGGGAGTGTTGCATACGTCTTGCAGGCTCTGATGCATGCATGCCTGCAGCAGTGGCAAATTCCAGTGTATTTCGCAGCAAGCAAATAAAGGTGCACTTGAGGCCTTGGAGGAGAAGTGGCCTGTAGCAAATACCCCTAAACCCCTCAGGATTTGAACCACCTGTATCAGAGCTCCTCTTTGCCTTCTCTGCTTAAAGGAGAGTATTCCTAGTTTCTGGAGCCATTGTAGTAAATCTCTTCTGTACCCTCACCAAACCCTTCGTGTCTTTCCTAAAGTGTCATACCCGGACTTGGACGTGCAAAAGTCCAACTGAGGCTGAACTAGTGTTTTATATAGGTTCAGCATAACCGCCTTGCTTTTGTACTCTTATCTAATAAAGTGCAGGATTTACTGTGCCTCAACTGTTTATGTTAACCTGACCTTGTCTCCTTTCAAAGATTTGTGTGCACACACCCTCTTAGTTAATGCACCAACTTTAATATTGTACTTTTTAAAATTTGTTTAGCTTCCCCTCATTCTTTCTACCAAAATGAGTTGCCTCACACCCTGTCCTCTTGAGCCTATTATTTTCCTCACTTTCCTGTGCTTTCAAGTATTGTGTCATGTACAAGTTGCTTCCTGTTCCCTGTCCAATTCATTAACGTATATCAAACAAACAGCAGAGGTCCATGCGGAATCCTGGTGGACGTCACTTCATACCTCCTTCCAGTCAGAACAAAGAGCTATTCACCATCCAGACATTGTGTATCGGTGACGTATTGCTCGGCTCTTGTATGTTTTGGTTAGTTCGCAAAGCTCTCATCTGACTTTGGCCGTGGTTCGTGTCCTACTGAGCTGACCATTGCTGCAGTTGAGGGCTTGTCAGCTTGAGAAGTGGAGGCTGAATAACACTCCTGTTACTTACAGGGTAGTTGCTCGTTGCATCCAAATTCAGTGGACTGAAGGGGGGTATGGATGTTACAGCAGGTCTGAGACCAGGTAATACAATCAAAGAACAAAGAAAAGTACAGTGCAGGAACAGGCCCTTCGGCCCTCCCAAGCCTGCACCGACCATGCTGCCCATCTAAACTAAAATCTTCTACATTCCGGGGTCCGTATCCCCATCCTATTCATGTCAAGATGCCCCTTAAGCGTCACTATCGTCCATGCTTCCACCACCACCTCCGGCAGCGCGTTCCAGGCACCCACTACCCTGGTAATGGTCTGCATGGCTCATGAACGGAGAGAGGTTGCCTCCAAGAAGTAAGTGGCTCCTCTTGTACCAAGTGTGTTCTTCCTGCCTCAGCACCTCTTAACCCACAACATGTCTCAAGCTGTGGAACTTTTCAATCCTGTCGATTCCCTTCGAGAAACCTGTGGGCTTTCGCTTGACCATGCCAGCTTACTTTCTCATTTGCCCTGTCTTCTCTTTCTTGCTCCAAGACTGGGGATTTCAGCATGAACCCCAAGTCTCCATCTTAAACTGAAGCTCATGAAATATGCGTATTACCCACAATTGGCTTGCCCTGCAGAGAGCTGGCACGGGCCGGATGACCGCCTTCTGTACTGAAATGATTCCAACCCTAATGAGGGGTGGGGAGAGAGAGTCTTTCTAACATAGAACATACAGTGCAGAAGGAGGCCATTCGGCCCATCGAGGCTGCACCGACCCAATTAAGCCCTCACTTCCACCCTAGCCCTGTAACCCAATAACTCCTCCTACCTTTTTGGTCACTAAGGGCAATTTATCATGGCTAATCCACCTAACCTGCACGTCTTTGGACTGTGGGAAGAAACCGGAGCACACGGAGGAAACCCACGCAGACACTGGGAGAATGTGCAGACACCGCACAGACAGTGGTCCAGAGGGGAATCGAACTTGGGACCTTGGCGCTGTGAAGCCACAGTGCTATCCACTAGTGCTACCGTGCTGCACATAGCGAGTACATAGCTTGTACTCCTGGTCAGAATGCTGTCATGATGGACAATTATGTCTAACCCCGACCTTTCTCCATTGTCACGTCACTCTACTGCTGGGAATGTCTCTCGTGGTTCCTCTAAGCTATAATCACTGCATCCTGTACACCCTCCCCTCTCACTGCTGAAATTAAGGTACGTGGCAGTTTCACACAACCAAACCTATTGTTTCCCAAGGTCTCAGAACCTTGCCTCAGGCTTTTGCTGCTCAAACTTGGTCGAGTGAGTTATCTTTTTGCCATTTTCAACCTTGGTGGCTTCTACTAGATAATTTCTCACCAAATGGTAAAGCATTAAATGCATTTTTGTGACCTTGATTTTCTGCTTGCCCCTGCCAAAACAGTTGCTATGGGAACACTTCTTCCAGGCTACCTTTTCTATCACTCACCATCCCCTCACAGTGTTCTGAAAGCCTTATTGCTCAGATTGTGTTTTTTCTGTATCTCTCCAGTTGCTTTACATTCTGCTCTCATGTGACAAGTGCTGTATAATAACTTGCAATTCAAAGAAAGGACAGCTTGGTTAAAGCTGGTTAAAGAGTTATGTTTTGCACAGCAGAGAGAGAGCGGGCAGCGAGCTTTAGGGAGGGACTGAAAAGCACAGGCACCAATGTCAGGATTGATGCAAGTGTAGCAGTCACAGGAGGCCAAGGCTGGAGGAAGGCAGAGATCTTGGCAGGGTGGACGTTACAGAAATGGGGAAGGAGGAAGGCCGTGTACACCAGGAAGGGGATTTTAACACCCCGTTGACAATGCACCGGCAGCCGATGTGGCTCAATGAGCACACGGCTGATGGGTGAACGGGACTTCAGTGTGAGCTCGGGAATGAGCAACAGGACTTTGGTTGTCCTTGACTTAACCAAGGCAAAACGCTGGGTGATTCGTCTGGAGACCATTGGAACAGTCAAGTGGAAAGGTAACAAAAGTATGGATGAGGGCGTCGGCACCAGATGGTACTAGGTATCCAAAAATTAATTAGTTACTCTGATTGTTACATTGAACTTATAACACAAAAATGCTCAACTGGTATATGCCTCATCGACTTCCCTTCCTTCATGAAGCATGCTGTTCTTTTCTCCCTAATGTGTTTATCCAACTTCCCTTTTAAATGAAGATTCTATAACGATCACCTCGGCCCTGCCGTGTGGTGCCGAATTCCACATTCTCACCATTCTCTGGGTAAAAGTGTTTCTCCTGAATTCCCTATGGGGCTGTCTCTAATAATGGGGCTGTCTCTTAACTTTGGCCTCTCCTGTAAGTGGGAGCATCTTTTCTAAATTGGCTCAATTCAATCCTTTTGTAATCTTATAAGACCTTGATCTGGCCACCCCTCCAGTCTTCTCCTTTGTAATCGGAAGCTATAACTTTAGTAGTTAAGGTTTTTTAGCATGCCATCTGTGACTTGAGTGCATTGCCATTATTTTAGGAATTTGCATTGATTTATTTAAAAATCCACCGACAGGTTCCTGAAATCTGAAGTTGGTGTCTTCAGTTTGTAGATCAGTAGCACGGCTTTTCACATCAAAATAATACTGGAGTTTGGGGTCTTAAGGTGGTTGTGTACATGGAGTTGTACCTTAACCTGTAACAGTGATCTGCTGCCTGTTTAATATTAAAAGGGATTTGATGGGGTAGCCGAGGTGAAACCTCTGGTGGGAGAAATTAAACACACAATCTTGCGCTTAGGAACCCGCCTTCTTGGCCGAGTTCTTTAACAGCTGATGGGGTTATTCTGCATGGTGCCATAGACCCTAGGCCTGCATAGTTATTGTGTGTCAGTGTGTTGTAAATGTCATCTTGTGCTGTGGAATTATCCTGATTGTGGAACTAGGGTGTTGCAAAGCTGATTATTGCAAAGAAGCTCAGCAGTCTGTGCGAAGTCTGCACGTCCTCCCGTGTGTGCGTGGGTTTCCTCCGGGTGCTCCGGTTTCCTCCCACAGTCCAAAGATGTGCAGGTTAGGTGGATTGGCCGTGCTAAATTGCCCGTAGTGTCCTAAAAAGTAAGGTTAAGGGGGGGTTGTTGGGTTACGGGTATAGGGTGGATACGTGGGTTGAGTAGGGTGATCATTGCTCGGCATAACATCGAGGGCCGAAGGGCCTGTTCTGTACTGTTCTGTGTTCTATGTTCTAGAACACGTCCAGATGTGACATGAGGGCGAGTGAGGGCAGCAGAGCTTTGGACTGGGAAAAACCTTTCCATATCTTGGAATTTTCATGCGTTAAGACGATGTTAGTACCTTTTTAAGAAATGGGTGTTTATCAAATAGCTGCAGTGATATCAGTGTGTGGGTGGAGCTTGGCTGTCTGTCTTTTTACTTTCGTTTTGAGCGGAAAAGCTGCTTTGCGGCTCTGTTTTTGGTTTCGTTTTCATAGTTGGAGAGTTGTATTCAAAGCAAGCAGATGTGTAATCTTTCTCGCTACAAGCTAAAGAATGTATTCAGCTCACTTGATGATTTCAAAGTAATACCTGTTTCTGTAGAGAATTTAAACCTGCTGTCTTTGTAAAAAGGGTTTAACTTATGGATGTTGCTAGGAAAGGTATTAAGGGTCACCTATAGAGTATTGTATCTGTTGGGTTACATATGTTGGTAGTTGATAAGATGTTTAGTGTGTTTATAAAATGTTAACTGGGTTCATAGAATAAACATTGTTTTGTTTAAAAAAAACTTATGGTCTCTGTTGCATAACACCTGGAGAGTGGACCCTTGTGCTCCCCATAACCAAAATCTATTGAAAGTCGTGAGTCAGGTGAACTCCATGATATATTTTGGAGTTTTCTAAATCTTGGCCCATAACAAAACAAATATCCAGACTGAAACTGGTCACTTTTGTAATGGATCCATGCCAATGTTGGTTTCATGAGATGGGGTAGCCGAGGTGAAACCTCTGGTGGGAGAAATTAAACACACAATCTTGCGCTTAGGATTTCCTTCCACTCTTTGTTAGTATATCCTATTCCTTTGTTCCTCTTTACAAAGCTTCCCCTTTGCTGTTCATCTCAACTATTCCTTGTGGTGACCAGTTCTACATTTTAACCTTTCTCTGGGTAAAGAGGTTTCTGCTGATTTTACTGCTGGATGTATTAATAACTATCACTTGTGACCCATATTCTGGTTTCACCTACCAGGCATCCCTCATCTGTGTGTCTGATCTACCAAACCCTTTCATAACTTTAACAACCTCTGTCAAGTCGCTTCTCAGTCCCAGCCTGTTCAATCTTCCCTGATGGGTATAATTGCTCCATTCTGTTTGATTTGATTATGGAGATGTAGAAAGAATTCCATGCAGATGGTTTTGAATTCTCTTGTCCTTATTTCCTGGCGGTTGGTATTGTGGCATACCGTTAGTTTGCAATGACCAGTGAAGTGACGCGGAAGATGCAAGTCAATGCAACTGAAGTCATAATTTTAGTAGGAGGAATATGAATTAGATAGAAAACTTTGAAAAGGAGTGCAGAACGGGGTGTTAAAGGGGGTGGGGGGGGAGGGGTTAAGAATACTAAGGTTTGCATGCAATGTCATTCGCTTGTGCACAAAGGCAGAGAATATCAATGCAAGGAAATTGCTACATCACTGGTTTGACCCCACGAGAATATTGTGTTCGAGTTTAGGCACCGCACTGTAAGAAGGATGCCATGGTCACTGAGGGCGTGTGGAAGTGATTAAGTGTTCCTGACAAAAGAGGAATGCTACCAAAGCTTTTCATGTTGCACTCATCAGAGAGCTATGCAAGATGAACCATCAGTAAAGGAAACAATTTATACTGCATGCAAAGTGAGTGCTGATTGATTAGTCTGGTGGAAGACTTGTCAAGGGCATGGCCACGCATTGCACCTTTCCCAGCTAAATGAAAACTTAGGGGATCTGTCAGTCTGTGATTCATTGCCCAATCAGAGTCGACCTGCCTGTTTGAATTTGAAACAAAAGCTTGGCAGTTAACTGTTCTCTGCTGCATTCCCCTTGGCAAATGCCCTTGCCATGGCAACACTTCTACAATCAGTTCACTTGCCAACTATTCCGCATTCTCTTCTCATGCGGTATAAATTGTTCCCTTTTACTGGTGATTTATCTTCACGAGTGAGTGCAAGTCAAAAAGCTTTGATTGCATGTCTTTTTTTTTGCAATCCACCGCTTCTGTACAAATAAGTGACAATTAAAAGTGCTCTACTAGAATGCTACCACACACGGGATTTCAGTTTCACGGCGAGGCTGATGTAGATAGGATTGCTCCCCCTGGCGTGGGGGAGATTGTGAGATTTAGTTGGTACAGAGTTTTACGGCAGTAAATAAGGAGAAATTGACAGGAAAGTCAGTAGGAGGATGTAAATTTTAAGTAATTGGCATTTAAAAAAAAAGATAAAAAATTTCGAGTACCCAATCATTTTTTTCCAATTGAGGGGCAACCCTGCACATCTTTGGGTTGTGGAGGCGAAACCCACGCAAACACGGGGAGAATGTGCAAACTCCACACGGACCGTGACCCAGAGCCGGGATCGAACCTGGGACCGTTGCGGCGCTGTGATGCAGCAATGCTAACCACTGCCACCGTGCTGCCCGTAATTACCATTTTTACACAGCTGAATATGATCTATGTTTTTCCCGGCGACCCATTGGCCAGCCCTCGGAACCCACAATTATGTAACACCATTTTTTGAAAAAGTTTGTTGGTCGCCTAAATACTATTTCCTGCACTGAAATTAAGATATTTAATATGTTCTGCATTCACAAGTAGGTGGGAATGGTTCTGCATGCTCAATTAGAATGTTGTACTGCATGTTGTAATTGGCAATGGGTGTGAATGTAGGCTGGTTAGGAACATTGGAAATTCTCATGAATGGGACATAATTGCAGTATGCGCACCTCCTCATTTAATTAATTATCTTTATTGTCACAAATAGACTTACATTAACACTACAATGAAGTTACTGTGAAAAGCCCCGAGACGCCTGTTCAGGTACACAGAGAGAGAGAATAATGTCCAATCCACCTAACAGCATGTCTTTCGTGACTTGGGGTAAGGAAACTGGAGCACCGGAGGAAACCCACGCAGACACTGGGAGAATGTGCAGACTCCGCACAGACAGTGACCCAAGCCGAGAATTGAACCTTGGACCCTGGAGCTTTGTTTCTCAGTTAGAAATGGTTCCCGGGTTAAATAGAATCTTTTCTTCTTGTTCAGGCTGTGGGGCAGTTGAAAATGGGTTAAACTGCAATGGTTTTATCAACCATCTGTGCGAACACGGTTTAAAATGCACCAGAGCATTCCATTCACCTCCTGGGCTAGCGGTCTTCAGCCGCACTTTGGGGGGCCGGACTATTGGCTCTCGCGCGGAGGAATTGCACTGCGTTCAATCGGAGGAGTTCTGCCAGTGACGACTGCGCTCAGGAAAGATTTGGTTTGTACAGTATTTATCAGTTAGGGTCCGGGGTGTGGGGAAACATGCTTTGCAGTCTTGGATAGCCAGCTGGGTGCGCGTGTGTGTGTATGGGGGCGGCTGGAAACAGTGACACACACTGGAGGTCACTTTTGGTGACCCTTTTATCAACACCCCGCGACCCAGCCGAGGGTTGCGATCCCCATTTGAAAAAAACACTTATCGAGAATGCCCTACTTGAAAAGTTCATGGATGCCGATTCAATAATAACTTTGAAAAGGAAATTGAATAAGTGCTTGAAGAAGTGGTAAAAATCTCCGAGCTATGTTGGGAAAGGTTGAGGAATGGGACTAATTGGACAGCTCCTTCAAAGAACTGGGATCGACATGATGGGCTGAATGGCCTCTTGTGGTGTATCACTGAGTCTATGGTTTTCTCAGTGGAGTGTTAATTTAGACATTTCCAAATTTAACATCTTCGTCACATAAACAGCAAGTGATGTCAATCAGGCTTGAATTTTCATTTTTCGATAACTCTATACTGTTCAATCCTTTGAATTTTAATGTTTAGTATGCATAAGTGAATTTTATTTGCAGGCATATTTGGCTGCTTATTTCAATGCTGTTCTAACGCAGCTGTTGAAAAACCACCCAGTAAATAAATGAGGAGAAATATCTTTTTTTTTTAAAGTCTTGAGTTTATCTAGGGGTTCCAAAGCCTTTTGCGTTTGAAGTATAATCGCTTGTTGTTTGGAAAAAGAGGCAGCCAATTTGTACAAAGTAAGCTCCCACGAACAGCAGTGAAGTAGATTCCTTGGTTTCACATCTCTTCCAAAAGACGACACTTCCAGCAGGGCGAAAAGAAACAAGCTATCAAAGCTTTTCACCTTGCACTCATCAGGACAGCTATGTCAACAGTAAAGGGAACAACAATTTATACTGCATGAGAAGAGAGTGCTGAATAGCGTACGAGTCTAGATTTTGGCTCCGGAGTGTGACTCGAACCCACAATCTTCTGAAAGAGTTAACCGACAGAGCCACGGCGGAAAATATCTCCGCCATTTATGCGAACCGTGTCCACTTTGTTCCATTGTTTCTGCCCCTCGCTCAATCACTTGTTTATGTTTGCATTCTGCAGGTCAGCAGTGAGTTGGTTGCTGATGGGCAACTCCAAGTATCGGAAGGTAATCAGGTCGAGGCGAACCCACCTCCGCAGCAGCAGCCCCCCAATGCCTGGCAAGTGATCAAAGGGGTTTTATTCAGGTACGGGCTGCATCATGTTCAGAAATATTACCGCCCTTGAAAGGACGTAATGAAGATCCAGCAGGGATGAGGGGGTTGTAGTTGTGAAGGTGGATGAAAGTTGATGGGTAGAAATTATTTCCTCTGGGAGGGGGCTTCACCTTGAAATAAAAGCTAAGCCGTTCAGTGATTATTTCATGAAGCACTTTGCACCGAGTAATGGGAATCTGGGTCTCACTTCCTCCAAAAAGCTGTGGAAGTTACATAATGAACATAGGAATTTGGAGCAGGAGGAAGAGGCCACTCGGCCCCTCAAGCCTGCTGCACCATTCAAATAGGTCATGGCTGATCTAATTGTACTCCCACATTCCTGCCAACCCCCGATGACCTTTCACCCCCTGGTTAATCAAGAATCTAACCACCTCTACCTTAAAAATATTCAAAGACACTGCTTCCTGTCTTTTGAGGAAAAGAGATCCAAGGTTACTCAGTCTTCTAGCTCTGGATTCTCCCAACAAGAGGAAACATCCTCTCCGCATCCACCCTGTCAAGACCCCTCGGCATCTTAAAAGGTTTCAATCAAGTCGCTTCTTGCTCTTCTAGACGCCAGTGGGAACAAGCCCAGCCTGTCCAACCTTTCCTCATAAAACAATCCACCCATTCCTGTTACTAATCTGGTCAACCTCCTCTGAACGGGTTCCAACCCTTTCACATCCTTCCTTGAATAAGGAGAACAATACTGTGCACAATGCTCCAGATGTGGTCTCGCCAGTGCCCTGTGCAACTGAAGCAGAATCTCCCTACTTTTGTAATCCATTCCCCTCACAAATTATAACCTTCTATTAGCTTTCATGATCACTTGCTGTACCTTTTGTGATTCATGTGCCATAGGACACCCAGATCCCTCTGAATCTCGGAGCTCTGCAATCTCTCGCCATTTAGATAATAACCTTTTTTTATTCTTCCAGCCAAAATGGAGAATTGAACGTTTGCCCATATTTTATCCTCCATTTGTCAGATCTTTGCCTTCTCGACTTGTATGTCGCTTTATAGGCTACTTGGGCCTTTGCAATTTACTTTCCTACCTAGCTTTGTGTCGTCAGCAAATTTAACAACAGTACCTTCAATTCCATCATCCAAGTTATTGTATCCAATTGAGGCCTGTGGAGGCACTCTTGTCTCAGCCTGCCAACCAATTAGTGGTGAGGGAGCACAGACTCGCAAGCAGAATAACGAAGCAGGAGCTGAAGCCTACAGAGGTCACTGGAACATGGAATGTCTGGCCCCTCATGGCTATGTAAATTGAAAAGGAATTGGGTAGCATTTGAAGATGATTAATAAAGAGGACCTGCAAAAAGATTATGAATCTCTATTTAAAACCAGTGGTGATGGGTGGCACGGTGGCGCAGTGGTTAGCACTGCTGCCTCACGGGCCAAGGACCCGGGTTTGATCCCGTTCCCGGGTCACTGTCCATGTGGAGTTTGCACATTCTCCCCGTGTCTGCGTGGGTCTCGCCCCCACAATCCAGAAGGTGTGCAGGGTAGGTGGATTAGCCACGCTAAATTGCTCCTTGAAAAAAATAATTGGGTACTCGTAAAAAAAAATTTTTTTAAATTCCCTTCAATTATCACTTTTTAATATATTCTCCATAAATTGAATTCCCAATTTCCTTTCCATTGTTTTGCGTTCCGTAATATATTCTCCAGCGATGCTCCGGATTCCTTGATATTCCTGACCTCAATCTGACTGGATTTTGCAGGTGTGTTCGATTTCTGTTTTCAATCCCTTCTTTTACTGAACAGTAATTTAAAAAAAAAACATTTGTGTTTCAGAATTTTTATTATCTGGCTGATCAGCAGTTGGTTCCGTCGTGGAAGTGCACCACCAGAGCAGAGTGATCCAACCGGGAGCGTGCGACTTCCCAGCCGCAATCTTTTCCCCAAAGACACACTAATGGTAAGCCTTTTGATGATCCTAAGACAGCCCGATGCACTTCACACATCACAGAGAGGATCTAACCATTGCCCCTTGACATTCAATGGCATTATAATAGCTGAATCCCCCAAAATCAACATCCTGGGGGGTTACCATTGATCCGAAAATGAACTGGACTAGCCACATTAATACTGTGGCTACGAGGTCAGGTCAAAGACTAAGAATCCAATGGCGTTTAACTCACCTCCTGAGCCCACAAAGCCTGTCCAGCACCTAGAGGGAAAAGTCAGGAGTGTAATGGAATGCTGTCCACTAGCCTGAATGAGTGCAGCTCCAACAACACTCAAGGTGTTCGACACCATCCAGGACAAAGTAGCCCGCTTGATTGCTCCCCCTTCCACAAACATTCAAACCCTCCACCACCTACGAACAGTAGCAGCCGTGTGTACCATCTACAAGATGCACTGCAGGAATTCACCAAGGCTTCATAGGCAGCACCTTTCAAGCCAACGACCACTATCATCTAGAGGGACAAGAGCAGCAGATACCTGGGAACCCCACCACCTGGAGGTTCCCCTCCAAGCCATTCACCATCCTGAATTGCAAATATATTGGCCGTTCCTTCACTGTAACTGGGGCAACATCCTGGAACTCCCTCCCTATCAGCTCTGTGGGTGTACCTACACCTCGAGGACTGCAGCGGCTCAAGAAGGCAACTCACCGCCGCCTTCTGAAGGGCAACTAGGGATGGGCAATAAATGCTGGCCTGGTCAGCGACGCCCACATCCAGTAAATTAATTTTTAAAAATCCATGACGCCCTTTTGAGTTACGGTTGCAATGTAGGAAGCACGGCGACCAATTTGCACATTGCTAGCTCCCACGAACAGCACTGCTAACACCCAAGTAATTTTACATTTACTGATGTTGACTGAAGGATAAACATTGGCCAGGAAAATAGGGAGAGCCCCCTTGCTTTTCTTTGGAATAGTGCCATGGGATTTATTTTACCTAATACACAATCCAAAAGACAGCACCTCTGCTGGACTCCCTCAGTGCTGCTCTAACCCCAGAACTATCCTTCACCGTGAGGGTATAACTGGATATCCTCCCTCTAGCTCAAGCTGGGTGAATCATCCAGCCTCGTTTTAACGTTTCACGAATTTGGTCTGTTCAATCTCAGCATAACCTTCCCGCATTTCAGTGCAATGACCTATAAGAGATTTCCGGCCGATAGTCTCTGCCTTCTGCCAGTCAGCCAATCCTCTACCCATGCCAGGATCTTGCCCTTAACACCATGGGCTCTTAACTTATTTAATAGACTTCTATGCGGCACCTTGTCAAAGGCCTTCTGGAAATCTAAATAAATCATGCCCACTGGTTTTCCTTTGTCAAACTTCCTTGTTACTTCCTCAAAGAACTCTAATAGATTTTTCAGACATGACCTCTCCTTGATGAAGCCGTGCTGACTCAGTCCTATTTTATCATGCACTTCCCAAGTACTCCGCGATCTCATCCTCACCAATGACGGAAGTCAGGATAACCGGCCTATAATTTCCCGTCTTCTGCCTCCCTCCCTCCCTTCGTAAACAACGGTGCTACATTCGCCACTTTCCAGTCCTCTGGGACCCTTCCGGCCTCCATGGAACATTCAAACCTGGAACATTCAAACCACCTGGGCCTGTTGCCAAGCAGAATTCCGAACGGATCACATGTTCGCCATTCATTTTACTTAAAAGCGACAGTCCTAAACCATAGCAATCTTAATTGTAACAGTGTGATAAATATCCCAGACAATACAAACCAAATGTACAATGCCATTGCTTTTACTTGCACGCTGATTCCAAATTTACCGTGCAATTTTAATCTATTCTTCATGTTTTTTTTTACATTTACCCAAAATATCTCCTTTCCAATCCTGACAGGACCTACGAGTTTACATCTCGGAGAATGAGAACTTTGCGGAATTTAACGACACTAGCCTGCTTTTCTGGGAACACCTTGATCTTGTGTACGGAGACTGGACGAGCGGAGAGTCTGGATGTTATGAGCACTATGGAGAGATAGAAACCACTGAGGTACGACCGCTTCAATTTCCCCAGCTACCTATTTTTGTGGTTCGAAATGGAACGCCCCCCCCGGGATTACTGAATTGCTTCTGTTCTTGGGCTAATAACGCTTCAGACCAGAGGTTACTGTTAGTGATGTTGGCGCATCTGTAGATTGTATTTTTCTTTGGACTTGTGCGGTTTCCTTGTGCACAGCACCAAATATTGCTCCAGTCAGCAAGCTGCCACTCTGTGGTTGATATGTTAGTTGGCTCGTAAACCAGAGACCTGGGCTTCACAAGGTAAACCCCACCGGAGACTACCAGATTGTCACCTTGACAAGGGGATGTGGAAAGGATGTTCCCCCCCCCCCTTTGCGGGTGAGTCCAGACCTAGAGGGTCACTGTTTTAAAATTAGGGGTCGCCCATTCAGGACAGTGACGTGAATTTGTTTTCTGAGGGTCGGGCGACTTTGGAACTCTGCCTCAGAAGGAGGTGGCAGCGGCATCACTGAATATTTTTAAGGCACATAAACTCTCATTGGCAAGGGAATCCAAGATTATCGGGGGCGGGAAGTGGAGATGGGAAAGTGGAACTCAACTCAGAAAACATTCAGTCATGATCTTATGGAGTGGCGGAGCAGGCTTGAGGGGCCGAATGGCCTGCTTCTGCTCCTAAACCATAACATTAGTCAACCACCTTGTTCGCTAATGTCCATTAGGGAAGGAAGTTTGATGCCCTGACCTGATCTGGCCAATGTGTCTCCAAACCCTCACCAATGTGGTTAGCACTGGAAAGCAGTATTATATTAGTCTCTGAAAGGGGGCTTGGTTGGGGTGGCACAGTGGTTAGCACTGCTGCCTCACGGCACGAGGGTTTGATCCCGGGTCACTGTCCGTGTGGAGTTTGCACATTCTCCCCGTGTCTGTGTGGGTCTCACCCCACAACCCAAAGATGTGCAGGGTAAGTGGATTAGCCGCGCTAAATTGCCATTTAATTGGGGGGAAAAAAAGAACTGGGTGCGTTAAATTTACAAAAAAGAGAAAGGGGGCTCGGTTAGCTCAGTTGGCTGGACGGCTGGATTGTGATACGAAGCGACGGCAACAGCGCGAGTTCAATTCCCACACCAGCTGAGGTTACTCATGAAGGGCCCTGCCTTCTCAACCTTGCCCCTCGCTTGAGAAGTGGTGACCCTCCGGTTAAATCACCACCAGTCAGCTCTCCAAGGGAAAAGCAGCTTGTGTTCCTCTGGGACTGTGGTGACATTTACATAAACTACCAAACCGATTTATCATTTTGAATTAAATAAGATGCTATGTTGCTGTATGAATTTTTTCAAAGACAAAAAACAGATTTACTGTAATAAACAGAACATAAATATGCCTGCATAAAATTTACACCGTTACAATTTAGGAATGCTTTTGGACAGAGCATTGCAAGACAGATTTTTGTACTTAATGAGCACTAATGTAATTAACATCACTCTTTCATTTGCAGCAAGCTACAGGCACACTATCTTTTTTCCTGTCTGTTGGCCAGACCTGATCCAAAATGAAATACACACAGACTTGCTTCTAATGAAATTTAATCCGCGGAATTAATTAAATTGAGGCATAAAAATTAAAATTGGCTACATCTGCTGAAGGACTTCAAATGCGTTCATATAACGTTCGTCTGCCTTTCCTTGAAACTGAGAATATTGGAAAGAGCTTCTTCCTTTCTCCTTTTTATTAAAACTTGTGTCTTGTGTCTCTATATTAAGTTTTGTCTCTTGTCCGTTTCTAGCTTGACACACTTCTTGTTGCAAAGTAGGTGCATCAGTTTGTTCTTCTAATCTGCCTCATTTGCAGTTTCCCAGATTGAGGTTGGACCGAGTTGCAGGCAGTAAGAGAGAGATGCAAGCTTGAATTTGGAGTTACACTATTGCTTTTACCATTTTGCGTACCTCACTTGGGTCAGCCCTCTGTCTCCGACGCCCAAAGGAATGCAGGCCATGTTTTGCAACCTGTTCTCACGAATTAACCCTCCAACAGTTTTGAAGGTGTGATACTAATTCCTCATTGTATGATGCAATGCAGGTTATTGTGAATCCTGGTTGAAAGTTTTCTTTTAGGATGCAGATGCCCTTCGCATCCTGAGCTTGCAGTTTGCTGCTGTTAAGATGCGTTTATACCTTTTGTATAATCTCCAGATGCATCATTAAGCTCACCTCAGGAAGCCATTTTACCTTTGTAAAAATGAACTAATTAAGAGTGCGTTGTGATTCGAAAGGCAGTTCACAAAACACACGGAGGCAATGAGGAAGGAGATGTGGCGGTTTGAAAGTGCTGGTGGAGGAGGCGATTACCAAAGTGAGTTCGGTGGTGGCGAGCGGAGGTGCGGGAGCAAGGCGAGGCGCTGAAGGAAGTGGAAGAGACATTATTGCTGCACAGTGATCAACTTACCTCGATGGGAAGGGGCAGCACGGTGACACAGTGGTTAGCATTGCTGCCTACGGCGCTGAGGACCTGGGTTTGAATCCCGGCCCTGGGTCACTGTCCGTGTGGAGTTTGCACGTTCTCCCCGTGTCTGTGTGGGTTTCACCCCCACAACCCAAAGATGTGTAGGATAGGTGGATTGGCCACGCTAAATTGTCCCTTAATTGGAAAAAATAATTGGGTACTCTAAATTTTTTTTAAACTTGACTCGATGGGGAAGGAGATGCGGAAGGTGATAGAGGTCAACAAGGATCTGCGAGGCAAAATGGAAGACCTGGAAAACAGATCCAGGTGACAGAATTTGAGGATTGTGGGGCTGCCCGAAGGAGTGGAAGGCCCGAGGCCGATGGAGTATTTTGCCGCGATGCTGGCAAAACTATAGGGGGAGGGGGAGGATCCCTCCCGATATGAACTGAATCGGGCTCATCAGTCGTGGAGGCCTGTACCAAAGGCGAGTGAGCCACCAAGAGTAGTGACTCTGTGCTCCCGTAGGTACAGTGTGAAGGAGAAGGTCCTGTGCTGGGCTAAGCAGAAGCGGGTGGTGCAGTGGGCTGGAGCTGGTATACGCGTATACCAGGACTTTACGGTGGAGCTGGCGAGGAGGCAGGCTGTCTTCAACCGGGTGAAGAAGGCACTGTACATCAGCAAGGTGCAGTGCGGCATTGTATATCCAGCAAAGCTGAGGGTGACCTACAAGTTCAAGTACTTTTATTTTGGGAAGGCGGAAGCAGCGGAGGAGTTTGCGAAGGCAGAAGGACTGTGGCAGAATTGAGAAATGGTCATGTACTGATGTCGCCTCATGACTGTATTTTTTCTTTTTTGTTTCACTGCGTGCTGGTGTATAGGCTACAGGAGCCAACGTTGTGTATATTTGGACAAGGGAAGAAATGGGAGTCGTGATACAATCGCAATGAGGGTTCTTTGGGGTGTGGGTGTGTACGCGGGGTTTGTGTGCTAAAGGGGACTTCTGGGTTTTCCTGGGGCCGGGCAAGGTGGAAAGAGACCTGAGCGGGGGCCTCCACGCTGACCGGTTTAAACCGGCCAGTGAACGGGGGTGAGGTGAGGGGAGGGGCTGCGGCCATCGGGGCCTGGCAGAACAGGGTCCGATGAGTCTAGTTGGGGGGGAAGGAACAGAGGTTGGGGGGAGGAGTTTTACAAGAGGAAGTGGAGGGGAGGAGTTGGGGGGGGGGCGGGTTTACAACTCCTGGGTGTCATTAACGGTACTCTTTCGGAGGTTGGATGGCATTGAGTGTCGGGGGGGGGGGGGGGGGGGGGAACTACTCTATAGATTAATGGTGACCATGGGCGATTCCGGACTCCTTTTTCTTTTTCTCCTTTGTTTTTTTTTCCACCGTGGGAGGGTTTGCCTTATTTGGTGCGTATATTGACAGGTGGGCCGTTGGTTGGGTGGTGGTAGGATGGGATTGTTGTTGGTGTTAAGGATATTGACTTTGTATTTGTTACCGTTTACTGCTTGTTGGGGGGGATGTAAATTCTGAGGGAAAATATGAAAATGGAGAATAAAAACATTTATTTAAAAAAAAAGTACGTTCTGGTACTATTCGCAGCCGTCGCCGGTGTTAATTAGGCATCGATGTTAGCTGACCCACAGGATTTATCTGTTCCCCACTACATTTAGAGCTGGTAAATGCGAGAGTAACATTTGCTCTCTTTATTACAGAATATGAAATCCAATGGTTCCATGTACATTCACATATATTTCACCAAGAGCGGGTTTCATCCAGATCCAATGAGGAAAACCCAGTACAGGCGCCTGGCCTCTGTGTCGACAACAAGAAGTAAGCTTTTCTCTTATTCATCCACGGGACGTGGCTTCCCTGGCTGGGCCACCATTTATTGTTGATCCCTAGTTGCCCTGGAGAAGGTGGTGGTGAGGAGCTGCCTTCGTGAGTCCGTGTGGTGCAGCTACACCTACAGCACTGTTAAGGAGAGAGTTCCAGTAGTTAACCCAGTGACCGTACAGGAACGGTCCAAGTCAGGATGGTGTGTGGCGTGGAAAGGAATTTGCTGGTGGTGGTGTTCCCATGGATCTGCTGCCTAGATGGTAGCGGTCATGGGGTTGGAAGGTGCTGTCATCTTGTAGATGGTACACACGGCTGCCACTGTGCGTTGGTGGTGGAAGGAGTGGATGTGGTGCCAATCAAGTGGGCTGCTCTGTCGTGGATGGTGTCAAGTGTTGTTCGAGTGCAGCTTCAATGATTATTAAGCTCTAACTGCGTATAAAACACTCATTAGGCTGTTGCCAGAATGTTGCCTGTAGCTCTGATCACCACATCACAGAATTACACGAGCGAGTACAGAGAAATTGAAGAGTATGTTGCTGGGACTGGAGAATTTCAAAGAGGAGGAAAGATTCGATAGGCACGGATTGTCTTTCTCGGAAGCAAAAGTGGCAGAGGGAGATTCAGTTGAGGTACATAAAATTGAAGGAGGCAGAGATAGAACATAGAACATTACAGCGCAGTACAGGCCCTTCGGCCCACGATGTTGCACTGTCCTGTGAAACCCTTCTAAAGTCCCTCTACACTATTCCCTTATCGTCCATATGCCTATCCAATGACCATTTGAATGCGTTTAGTGTTGGCGAGTCCACTACTGTTGCAGGCAGGGCATTCCACGCCCGTACTACTCTCTGCGTAAAGAACCTACCTCTGACACCTGTCCTATATCTATCTCCCCTCAATTTAAAGCTATGTTCCCTCGTGCCGGACATCACCATCCGAGGAAAAAGGCTCTCAATGTCCACCCTATCTAATCCTCTGATCATCTTGTATGCCTCAATTAAGTCCCCTCTTAACCTTCTCTCTAACGAAAACAGCCTCAAGTCCTTCAGCCTTTCCTCATATGATCTTCCCTCCATACCAGGCAACATTCTTGTAAATCTACCCTGTACCCTTTCCAATGCTTCCACATCCTTCCTATAATGTGGCGACCAGAACTCTACGCAATACTCCAAATGCGGCCGCACCAGAGTTTTGTACAACTGCAGCATGACCTCATGGCTCCGAAACTCAATTCCTCTACCAATAAAAGCTAACACACCGTACGCCTTCTTAACAACCCTCTCGACCTGGGTGGCAACTTTCAGGGATCTATGGACATGGACACCGAGATCTCTCTGCTCGTCCATACTACCAAGAATCTTACCATTAGCCCAGTACTCTGCCTTCCTGTTATTCCTTCCAAAATGAATCACCTCACACTTTTCTGCATTAAACTCCATTTGCCACCTGTCAGCCCAGCTCTGCAGCTTATGTCCCTCTGTAACTTGTAACATCCTTCTGCACTGTCCACAACTCCACCGACTTTAGTGTCATCTGCAAATTTACTCACCCATCCTTCTACGCCCTCCTTCAGGTCATTTATGAAAATGACAAACAGCAACGGCCCCAAAACAGATCCTTGTGGTACACCACTAGTAACTGGACACCAGTCAGAGCATTTCCCATCAACCACCACTCTTTGTCTTCTATCAGCTAGCCAATTTCTGATCCAAACTGCTAAATCACCCTGAATCCCATGCCTCTGTATTTTCTGCAATAGCCTACTGTGGGGAACCTTATCAAACGCTTTACTGAAATCCATATACACCACATCAACTGCTTTACCCTCATCCACCTGTTTGGTCACCTTCTCGAAGAACTTAATGAGGTTTGTGAGGCACGACCTACCCTTCACAAAACCATTTTGACTATCTCTAATCAAATTATTCCTTTCCAGATGATTATGCATCCTATCTCTTATAAACCTTTCCAAGACTTTTCCCACAACAGAAGTAAGGCTCACTGATCTATAGTTACCGGGGTTATCTCTACTCCCCTTCTTGTACAAGGGGACAACATTTGCTATCCTCCAGTCCTCTGCCACTATTCCTGTAGACAAAGATGACTTAAAGATCAAAGCCAAAGGCTCAGCAATCTCCTCCCTAGCTTCCCAGAGAATCCTAGGATAAATCCCATCCGGCCCAGGGGACTTATCTATTTTCACACTTTCCAGAATCGCTAACACCTCCTCCTTATGAACCTCAAGCCCTTCTAGTCCAGTAGCCTGTATCTCAGTATTCTCCTCGACAACTTTGTCTTTTTCCTGTGTGAATACTGACGAAAAATACTCATTTAGCACCTCTCCTATATCCTCGGACTCTACGCACAACTTCCCACTACTGTCCTTGACTGGCCCTACTCTTACCTTAGTCATTCTTTTATTCCTGACATACCTATAGACAGTTTTAGGGTTATCCTTGATCCTACCTGCCAAAGACTTCTCATGTCCTCGCTTGGCTCTTCTTAGCTCTCTCTTTAGAGCCTTCCTAGCTAACTTGTAACTCTCAAGCGACCCAACTGAACCATCACGTCTCATCTTCACATAAGCCTCCTCCTTCCTCTTGACAAGTGTTTCAACTGCTTTAGTAACCCTTCGGCCCACGATGTTGTGCCGAACTTTTGTCCTAGGTTAATCATAGATCATAGAATTTTGGACACTAAGGGCAACTTATCATGGCCAATCACCCAACCTGCACATCTTTGGACTGTGGGAGGAAACCGGAGCACCTGGAGGAAACCCACGCATACACGGGGAGGATGTGCAGACTCCACACAGACAGTGACCTAAGCCGAAATCGAACCTGGGACCCTGGAGCTGTGAAGCAATTGTGCTATCCACAATGCTACCGTGCTGCCCTTAAGAACAAATTAATCTACACTGCATTATTCTACCATAATCCATGTACCTATCCAATAGCCGCTTGAAGGTCCCTAGTGTTTCCGACTCAACTACTTCCACAGGCAGTGCATTCCATGCCCCACTACTCTCTGGGTAAAGAACCTACCTCTGACATCCCCCCCCCCCCCTATATCTTCCACCATTTACCTTAAATTTATGTCCCCTTGTCATGGTTTGTTCCACCCGGGGAAAAAGTCTCTGACTCTCTACTCTATCTATTCCCCTGATCATCTTATAAACCTCTATCAAGTCGCCCCTCATCCTTCTCCGTTCTAATGAGAAAAGGCCTAGCACCCTCAACCTTTCCTCGTAAGACCTACTCTCCATTCCAGGCAATATCCTGGTAAATCTCCTTTGCACCTTTTCCAAAGCTTCCACATCCTTCCTAAAATGAGGTGACCAGAACTGCACACACTACTCCAAATGTGGCCTTACCAAGGTTTTGTACAGCTGCATCATCACCTCACTGCTCTTAAATTCAATCCCTCTGCTAATGAACGCTAGTACACCATAAGACCATAAGACATAGGAGTGGAAGTAAGGCCATTCGGCCCATCGAGTCCACTCCACCATTCAATCATGGTTGATTTCAACTCCATTTACCCGCTCTCTCCCCATAGCCCTTAATTCCTCGAGAAATCAAGAATTTATCAATTTCTGTCTTAAAGACACTCAATGTCCCGGCCTCCACCGCCCTCTGTGGCAATGAATTCCACAGACCTACCACTCTCTGGCTGAAGAGTAGGACTCCCAAGTCCCTTTGCACTTTAGCATTATGAATTTTGTCACCGTTTAGAAAATAGTCCATGCCTCTATTCTTTTTTCCAAAGTGCAAGACCTCGCACTTGCCCACGTTGAATTTCATCAGCCACTTCTTGGACCATTCTCCTAAACTGTCTAAATCTTTCTGCAGCCTCCCCACCTCCTCAATATTACCTGCCCCTCCACCTATCTTTGTATCATCGGCAAACTTGGCCAGAATGCCCCCAGTCCCGTCATCTAGATCGTTAATATATAAAGAGAACAGCTGTGGCCCCAACACTGAACCCTGCGGGACACCACTTGTCACCGGTTGCCATTCCGAAAAAGAACCTTTTATCCCAACTCTCTGCCTTCTGTCTGACAGCCAATCGTCAATCTATGTTAGTACCTTGCCTCGAATACCATGGGCCCTTATTTTACTCAGCAGTCTCCCGTGAGGCACCTTGTCAAAGGCCTTTTGGAAGTCAAGATAGATAACATCCATTGGCTCTCCTTGGTCTAACCTATTTGTTATCTCTTCAAAGAACTCTAACAGGTTTGTCAGGCACGACCTCCCCTTACTAAATCCATGCTGACTTGTCCTAATCCGACCCTGCACTTCCAAGAATTTAGAAATCTCATCCTTAACGATGGATTCTAGAATTTTGCCAACAACCGAGGTTAGGCTAATTGGCCTATAATTTTCCATCTTTTTTCTTGTTCCCTTCTTGAACAGGGGGGTTACAACAGCGATTTTCCAATCCTCTGGGACTTTCCCTGATTCCAGTGACTTTTGAAAGATCATAACTAACGCCTCCACTATTTCTTCAGCTATCTCCTTGAGATTTATCAATTTTCAGACCTTTTAGTTTCTCTAGCACCTTCTCCTTTGTGATGGCAACCATATTCAACTCTGCCCCCTGACTTTCCTGAATTGTTGGGATATTACTCATGTCTTCTACTGTGAAGACTGACGCAAAGTACTTATTAAGTTCCTCAGCTATTTCCTTGTCTCCCATCACTAGATTACCAGCGTCATTTTGGAGCGGCCCAATGTCTACTTTTGCCTCCCGTTTGTTTTTAATGTATTTAAAGAAACTTTTACTATCATTCCTAATGTTACTGGCTAGCCTACCTTCATATTTGATCCTCTCCTTCCTTATTTCTCTCTTTGTTATCCTCTGTTTGTTTTTGTAGCCTTCCCAATCTTCTGACTTCCCACTACTCTTTGCCACATTATAGGCTCTCTCTTTTGCCTTGATGCATTCCCTGACTTCCTTTGTCAGCCATGGCTGCCTAATCCTCCCTCTGATAACCTTTCTTTTCTTTGGGATGAACCTCTGCACTGTGTCCTCAATTACTCCCAGAAACTCCTGCCATTGCTGTTCTACTGTCTTTCCCACTAGGCTCTGCTTCCAGTCGTTTTCGTCAGTTCCTCCCTCATGCGCCTGTAATTACCTTTATTTAACTGTAAAACCTTTACATCTGATTCTACCTTCTTTCTTTCAAATTGCAGACTGAATTCTACCATATTATGATCACTGCTTCCTAAGTGTTCCCTTACTTTAAGGTCTTTTATCAATTCTGGCTCATTACATAACACTAAGTCCAGAATAGCCTGTTCCCTCGTGGGCTCCATCACAAGCTGTTCCAAAAAGCCATCCTGTAAACATTCAATGAATTCCCTTTCTTTGGGTCCACTGGCAACATTATTTACCCAGTCCACCATAGGCCTTCTTCACAGCTCTATCCACTTGAGTTGCAACTTTCAAAGATCTATGAACATAGACCCCAAGATCTCTCTGCTCCTCTACGTTGCCAAGAACCCTACCGTTAACCCTGTATTCCACATTCATATTTGTCCTTCCAAAATGGACAACCTCACACTTGTCAGGGTTAAACTCCATCTGCCACTTCTCAGCCCAGCTCTGCATCCTATCTATGTCTCTTTGCAGCCGACAACAGCCTCCTCACTATCCACTACTCCACCAATCTTCGTATCATCTGCAAATTTACTGACCCACCCTTCAACTCCCTCATTCAAGTCATTAATGAAAATCACAAACAGCAGAGGACCCAGAACTGATCCCTGCGGTACGCCACTGGTAACTGTGCTCCAGGCTTAATATTTGCCATCCACCACCACTCTCTGACTTCTATCGGTTAGCCAATTCGTTATCCAACTGGCCAAATTTCCCACTATCCCATGCCTCCTTACTTTCTGCATAAGCCTACCATGGGGAACCTTATCAAATGCCTTACTAAAATCCATGTACACTACATCCACTGCTTTACCTTCATCCACATGCTTGGTCACCTCCTCAAAGACGTGAATAAGACTTGTAAGGCAAGACCTACCCCTCACAAATCCGTGCTGACTATCCCTAATCAAGCAGTGTCTTTCCAGATGCTCAGAAATCTTATCCCTCAGTACCGTTTCCATTACTTTGCCTACCGCCGAAGTAAGACTAACTGGCCTGTAATTCCCAGGGTTATCCCTATTCCCTTTTTTGAACAGGGGCACGACATTCGCCACTCTCCAATCCTCTGGTACCACCCCTGTTGACAGCGAGGACGAAAAGATCATTGTCAACGGCTCTGCAATTTCATTTCTTGCTTCCCATAGAATCCTTGGATATATCCCGTCAGGCCCGGGGGACTTGTCTATCCTCAAGTTTTTCAAAACGCCCAACACATCTTCCTTCCTAACAAGTATCTCCTCGAGCTTACCAGTCTGTTTCACACTGTCCTCTCCAACAATATGGCCCCTCTCGTTTGTAAATACTGAAGAAAAGTACTCGTTCAAGACCTCTCCTATCTCTTCAGACTCAATACACAATCTCCGCTACTGTCCTTGATCGGACCTACCCTCGCTCTACTCATTCTCATATTTCTCACATATGTGTAAAAGGCCTTGGGGTTTTCCTTGATCCTATCCGCCAAAGATTTTTCATGCCTTCTCTTGGCTCTCCTAATCCCTTTCTTCAGTTCCCTCCTGGCTATCGTATCCCTCCCTCCAGCGCCCTGTCTGAACCTTGTTTCCTCAGCCTTACATAAGTGTCCTTCTTCCTCTTAACAAGACATTCAACCTCTCTTGTCAACCATGGTTCCCTCACTCGACCATCTCTTCCCTGCCTGACAGGGACATATATATCAAAGACATGCAGTACCTGTTCCTTGAACAAGTTCCACATTTCACCTTGTGTCCTTCCCTGACAGCCTATGTTCCCAATTTATGCACTTCAATTCTTGTCTGACAGCATCGTATTTACCCTTCCCCCAATTTTAAACCTTGCCCTGTTGCACGCACCTATCCCTCTCCATTGCCAAAGTGAAAGTCACAGAATTGTGGTCACTACCTCCAAAATGCTCCCCCACTAACAAATCCATCACCTGCCCTGGTTCATTACCAAGTACCAAATCCAATATGGCCTCCCCTCTGGTCGGACAATCTACATACTGTGTTAGAAAAGCTTCCTGGACACACTGCACAAACACCACCCCATCCAAACTATTTGATCTAAAGAGTTTCCACTCAATGTTTGGGAAGTTGAAGTCACCCATGACTACTACCCTGTGACTTCTGCACCTTTCCAAAATCTGTTTCCCAATCTGTTCCTCCACATCTCTGCTGCTATTGGGGGGCCTATAGAAAACTCCCAACAAGGTGACTGCTCCTTTCCTATTTCTGACTTCAACCCATACCACCTCAGTAGGCAGATCCTCCTCGAACTGCCTTTCTGCAGCTGTTATACTATCTCTACTTAACAATGCCACCCCCCACCTCTTTTACCATCCTCCCTAATCTTGTTGAAACATCTATAACCAGGGACCTCCAACAACCATTTCTGCCCCTCTTCTATCCAAGTTTCTGTGATGGCCCACATCGTAGTCCCAAGTACCGATCCATGCCTTGAGTTCACCCACCTTATTCCTAATGCTCCTTGCGTTGCAATATACACACTTCAACCTATCTCCTTGCCTGCAAGTACTCTCCTTTGTCAGTGTTACCTTCCCCACTACGTCTCTACACGCTTTGGCTTCCTGAATATCGGCTTCCTTAGTTGCTGGACTACAAATCCGGTTCCCATTCCCCTGCCAAATTAGTTTAAACCCTCCCGAAGACTACTAGAAAACCTGCCTCCCAGGATATTGGTGCCCCTCTGGTTCAGATGCAACCCGTCCTGCTTGTACAGGTCCCACCTTCCCCAGAATGCGCTCCAATTATCCAAATACCTGAAGCCCTCCCTCCTACACCATTCCTGCAGCCACGTGTTCAACTGCAGTCTCTCCCTATTCCTAGCCTCGCTATCACGTGGCACCGGCAACAAACCAGAGATGATGACTCTGTCTGTCCTGGCCTTTAACTTCCAGCCTAACTCCCTAAACTTGTTTATTACATCCACACCCCTTTTCCTACCTACGTCGTTGGTACCAATGTGCACCACGACTTTTGGCTGCTTACCCTCCTCCTTTAGGATCCTGAAGACACGATCCGAAACATCCCTGGCATCCGGGAGGCAACGTACCTTCCGGGAGTCTCGCTCGCGACCACAGAATCTCCTATCTATTCCCCTAACCATTGAATCTCCTATTACTATTGCTTTTCTATTCTCCCCCTTCCCTTCTGAGCCCCAGAGCGAGACAGTGCCAGAGACCTGGCCGCTAGGGCCTTCCCCCGGTAGGTCATCTCCCCCAACAGCATCCAAAATGGTATACTTGTTTTGAAGGGGAACGGCCACGAGGGATCCCTGCACTGTCTGCCTGTTAGTTTTCTTTCCCCTGACTGTAACCCAGCTACTCTTGTCCAGTACCTTGGGTATGGCTACCTCCCTGTAACTCTTCTCGATAACACCCTCTGCCTCCCGGATGATCCGAAGTTCATCCAGCTCCAGTTCCCTAACACGGTCTCTGAGGAGCTGGAGTTGGGTGCACATCCTGCAGGTATAGTCAGCAGGGACACCGGTGGTATCCCTCACCACCCACAACCTACAGGAGGAGCATGCAACTGCCCTAGCCTCCATTCCCTCTTACTTTACAGAATATAGCTGCCCTGCAGACCAACTGGACCTCTGCCCTCCGCCTCTGCTTCCAGTCAGCTGCACTCTGTAAACTCCTGGCTCCCTACTCGCTCTTTGTGGAAATGAAATGAAAGGAGCACCTTGCTCCCTCCTCACCTAACTCCCTCAGTCACCAAACTCTCACTATAGCACTCAAATGCACCAAGTTCAGCACTCCCTCAGTCACCAAACTCTCACTGTAGCTCTCAAATGCACCAGGTTCAGCACTCCCTCAGTCACCAAACTCCTCACTGTAGCACTCAAATGCACCAAGTTCAGCACTCCCTCAGTCACCAAACTCTCACTATAGCACTCAAATGCACCAAGTTCAGCACTCCCTCAGTCACCAAACTCACTGTAGCACTCAAATGCACCAAGTTCAGCACTCCCTCAGTCACCAAACTCTCACTGTAGCTCTCAAATGCACCAGGTTCAGCACTCCCTCAGTCACCAAACTCTCACTGTAGCACTCAAATGCACCAAGTTCAGCACTCCCTCAGTCACCAAACTCTCTCTGTAGCTCTCAAATGCACCAGGTTCAGCACTCCCTCAGTCACCAAACTCCTCACTGTAGCACTCAAATGCACCAAGTTCAGCACTCCAGTTTGCACTGTAGTTGGATCCTTTTTATACTGTGAATCTAGCTTCTGAAAACTGGCCTAATCCAATTAACTAATTAACAAGCTCCAGCTGCAAGTACCTACAAGTAGAACCTTGTTTGAAGCTGATTCAAAATTCACCTTCTTCTAAACCAAACAGCAACTTTTAAGTTAATTAACTAAATAAAAGAAATACTAGACTTTAGATAAAAACGAACCCTTGTACTCCCTCAGTCATCAAACTCTCACTGTAGCACTCAAATGCACCAAGTTCAGCACTCCAGTGCAGCAGATAGGCCTGTTTCCCTTGGCAGAAAGGTCACTAACCAGGGAGCGTAGATTTGGCAGAAGTATGAGCGAGCAACTGAGAAACATTTTTATCCAGAGCGTGATGGGGCCTGAAACTCACTGGGTGGGAGAGTGAGAAAGGCAGAAATCCCCGTTACTTTTAAATCTGGATATGAACTAAAAAGCGCTGCAACTGACCAGGCCAAGAGCTGGAAAGTGAGATTAAACCTGATTACATTTTATCAGCCAGTTCACCCCAGTGGTGCAGTGGTTAGCACTACTCCTCACAGCGCCAGGGACCCGGGTTCGATTCCTGTCTTGGGCAACTGTCTATAGAGTTTGCACATTCTTCCCGTGTCTACGTGGGTTTCCTCCAGGTGCTCTGTTTTCTCCCTCAGTTTAAAGATGTACAGATTGAGTGGATCGGCCGTGATCAGGGTTAAGGGGAGTGGGCCGAGGTGGCATGCTCCTTTTGGAGGGTTGGTGCAGACTAGATGAGCCAAATCGCCTCCTTCACTGTAGCAATTGTATGCTGAGTGAAATGCCCGCATCTAATGCCGTAACCCTCCATTATTCAACGTTACTGACCTATGGCTGACCCATAATCCAGAGAAACTGACGTTAGACCAAGTAAATGACAGAATCCCTACTGTGCAGAAGGAGGCCATTAACCAATCGAGTCTGCACTGACCCTCCAAAAGAGGGACCTAGGCCACCTTCACCACCCGATCCCTGTAACCCTAGTTGAGCTGCACATCTTTGGACTGTGGGAGGAAACCGGAGCACCTGGAGGAAACCCACGCAGGCACGGGGAGAACGTGCAGACTCCGCACAGACAGTGACCCGAGGCCGGAATTGAACCTGGGTCCTCAGCGCCGGGAGGCAGCAGTGCTGAAGTTATTCCTTCGTTAACTGTCTCTATCTTTTCGCAATAGTGTTGAACAAATACAAGAGACGGAAGTTTCAGAAGACAAAAAATCTTCTGACTGGACAAACGGAGGCTGACCCTGAAATAATTAAGGTACTTTGAAAGGTTTTGTATATATTTAATGCTCTTTCTTGAACAGGGCGAATAATATACAAGCAAAACACAGCCGATGCCGGACCTGAAACAAAAAGAATGTCCTGGGTTAAACTCTGGTTCCAAAGAAGAGACACATTGGAGGCTGAACGCTGACTTTCTCTCCACAGACGTTGTCAAAGTTCTTGCAGCACTTTGTGTTTTTATTTTCAATATTCAAAGCCGTCTAATGTTATCTGCACGTGTTCATTTTATTTTTGTTGCAGCGAGCTGAAGACTATGGGCCTGTCGAGATCATTTCCCACTGGCACCCAAACCTCACCGTTCATATCGTCGACGATCACACAGCATGGGCAATGGGGGCAGTGCCACCTCCTCTCGACCAGTGTAAGTGAATAATCGCTGCCCCTTAGATTTCTCACGGCCCTTTCTATGCCCGTTACAAGCGGGTTGTAACAGTAGTTGGGTGGCACGGCGGCACAGTGGTTAGCACCTGGGTTTAATCCGGACCCGGGTCATTGCCCGTGTGGCGTTTGCACATTCTCCCTGTGTCTGCATGGGTTTCACCCCCACAACCCAAAGATGTGCAGAATAGGTGGATTGGAAAAAAAATAATTGGTTACTCTAAATTTTTTTTTAAATTGTTTTTTTTTTACAAGTTTAAACAGTAGTTATCAGCTCTGCGCAAGCAGAAAGCTAGCTTTGCCAAAGTGCCCTGGAGCTCAGGAGTGTTGAGTTTCCACATCACCCTCTATATTTCGAGGGATTTGCCCTGTAAAATGAATCTGGGTTGAATAGTAACATGGAGACAGCACTGTTGGTGGCGCAGCTTCTGATTTTAATGGTGATTCCCTCCAAGCCAGTTAGAGTTCCGGGTACAGAAAGTTGCGGTTTGACTTATTGAGAAGCTACAAGCCCTGCTATTGGATGCATAACCATTCTGGAGGAAAATACTTCACCGCTATTTGGCTGACATTTTCCACCAGTATCAGCAGCACAAATTCCATTCAAAAATCAGATCGTGGCGAGATGGTGGTGTAATGGTAATCGGGAGGTCCAGACTAATGCTCTGGAACCACGAACGGGGAGAAAGTGGGTACCAAGCCAAGGAACTGGGCACTAAGGCTGGTGTGTGAATGATTGGGCTTCAAGGAAGGTTTTGAAGGCAGCAGGTTGGAGTAGTTTAAAGCAGGAATTTTGCATTTGATGTGCTGGAGGGTTGGGTGTCGATGGGTACAGTTTGGATTGCTTCCTGAGGCACGAATGAAGTAGTAGTTGGTGGCGGCAAGGGGAAGAGAGCGGTGGTGCAGGCAAGTGGCATTACTGAATCACAAAAGTGTTACAGCACATAAGGAGGCTGTTCAGCTCATTGTGTCTGCACCAGCTCTCCGCGTGGGCAGTTAATTTGTGCCCTCCTTCCGTAACTCTGCAGACTTTTCCTTTTCGAATGGCAGTCTGATTCCTCTTCAATGTTTCGATGGGACCTGTCTCCACAACACACGCAAAGGCACTGCATTCCAGGCCTTCCCCCGCTTGCTGTGTGAGAAAGATTTTTCTTGCTTCTTTTGCAATTACTTTAAGCACCTGCCGACTCGGTCTCGATCCTTTCGCAAGTAGGAGCAGGAGGGCGGCACGGTGGTTAGCACTGCTGCCTCACAGCGCGGAGGACCCGGGTTCGATCCCAGCCCCAGGTCACCGTCTGTGTGGAGTTTGCACATTCTCCCCTTGTCTGCACTGGTCTCACCCCCACAACCCAAAAGAGTGCAGGGTAGGTGAATTGGCCATGCTAAATTGCCCCTTAATTGGAATTATTTTTTTTAAACCTCAGGAAAAAACAAGTGGGGGCGTTTTCTCTATTGTGGTAAATGTAAACAATTGACCCATGTTCGATTCCCGGCTTGGGTCACTGTCTGTGTGGAGTTTGCATGTTCTCCCCTTGTCTCTGTGGGTTTCCTCCGGGTGCTGTGGTTTCCTCCTGCAGTCCAAAGATGAGCATGTTAAGTGGATTGGCCATGCTAAATTTCCCCTTGGTGTCCAAAGGTTAGTTAGGGTTAAGGGGCGAAGGAAACGCATGTCAGGTGGGGTTACAGGGATAGGTTGAGAAAGTGGGTCTTGGTGGGGTGCTCTTTCAGAGGTTTGGTGCAGACTAGAAGGGCTGAATGGCCTCCTCCTGCACTATATGCATTCTATGAGGTTATCCAGCATCGAAATGCAACGCATCCCTCTGAATAAGCAGCCTGTCAATAATTTACGCCTCTTGAAGGGAACAACTTTCCTAATTGCATTATTACTTCCCGTTTGTTTGCCTACCGACTTACAATCCTGCTCGTGAAGCAAGCCACTTTAGGCAGCCTTCTAGATCTGTTCGCATGTTGAGGGGGTGGGTAGCTAGAGCTGTTGTGTAGTTTTGAATAATTGCTGTACGTTTTGGTCAGAGCCAAGGTTTTTGAATTGTTTTTCATACAGTATGTACAGGTTCGGCACATGAAGGCAATACTGTACAAATTAGCCACTTCTAATTTGTGATGCGGTGCCCCTTCACATAGTTGTACTAAATACAGTCAGTGGTGGCATCTTAACTGCAGTACTAGGGACGTGAAGTACAAAAACGGAGAGCCCAGAAATGAATCCACAGAATCCCTACAGCGCAGAAGTAGGCCATTTGGCCCATTGAGCCTGCACCGACCCTCTGAAAGAGAACCCTACCAAGACCCACTTCCCCGCCCTATCCCGTTTTAAAGAAACATTGACTGGCCCTGCATGGCTGAACGTATACAGACTGTGGGCAGAGAGCGGAGTTCAAGCATGGATGAAAAACCTATTCAAGTACAGTTCTCAAAGCCAACAGCATTTAAGCCTTCATATTTTTTATTGTCACAAGTAGGCTTACATTAACACTGCAATGAAGTTACTATGAAAATCCCCTAGTCGCCACATTCCGGCGCCTGTTCGGGTACACAGAGGGAGAATTCAGAATGTCCAGTTCACCTTTCGGGACTTGTGGGAAGAAACCGGAGCACCCGGAGGAAACCCGTGCAGACTCCACACAGACCAAGCTGGGAATCGAACCTGGGACCCTGCGCTGTGAAGCAACGGTGCTAACCACTGTGCTACCATGACACCCTACACTGTGCTACCATGACACCCTGTTCAAGTCCAATCCTCCCAGCCTACAGCATTTAAGCCTTCAGATAACAAACTCTCCAACTCCTGAGGGAGTGACCCTGAAACACCAATCTTGCATTTGTATTTTCAAGCACACTTTTTTTTCCTCCCTGTTTTTAGGGGGAATGGGGCAGCTGTTGGAAGGACCAATAAAGGCTGATTATCAACCTGAGGGACCGCATCATATGCGCTCCTTCCTTAACCAATAAGCTTGGGTTGGAGTTGAACCCAGAGCTTCCAGTTCAGGGGCAGGGCCAGTCCCGACTAAATCACAAGACCTCTTACAGCATCACAAGTGGGTTTAATAGAATAAGGAGAAATAAACCGTTTCCATTGGCAGAGGTAACCTGAGCATGTTGATGAAAGGGAGTTAGCGAGAGAACCAGAGGCACGAGTGAGACAGTTTTTTCACAAAGTGAGTTCGGATGACCTCGCTGCCTGAAAGGGCAGTGGAAGCAAATGTAATACCTTTCCAAAGGAAATTGGATTAATACCTGGGGTAGAATTGCAGGACTATGGAGCAGGGGTAGGTGAGATGGAGCTAGCTGGCTAGTTCTTTCAAAGACCTGTACAGGTATGATGGACTGCTGTATGATTCTATGATTATATATTTGTGAGGGCATGTCAGCTACGACCCTCACCAACTTCCACAGACTCACCATAGAAAGCATTCTTTCTGGTTGTATCACAGCTTGGTATGGAGCCTGCTCTGCCCAAGACCGCAGGAAACTACAAAAGGTCATGAATATAGCCCAGTCCATCATGCAAACCAGCCTCCCATCCATTGACTCTATCTATAATTCCCGCTGCCTCAGAAAGGCAACCACCATAATTAAGGACCCCACGCACCCCGGACATACTCTCTTCCACCTTCTTCCGTCAGGAAAAAGATACCAAACTTTGAGGTCACGTACCAACTGGCTCAAGAACAGCTTCTTCCCTGCTGCCATCAGACTTTTGAATGGACCTACCCCGTATTAAGTTGATCTTTTCTCTGCACCTTGCTATAACTGTAACATTATATTCTGCAGTCCCTCCTTCCTTCCCTATGTACGGTATGCATTGTTTGTACAGCATGCAAGAAACAATACTTTTCACTGTATACTAATACGTGTGACAATAATAAATCAAATCAAATTGTGTACTGTGGCACTCAATAAACGTCTTGAGAATAATGCAACATCATTTGAAGTGAAGATGAAATGCTGGATCGGATTCAAGGAGACCAGCTACTCTTCAAATATTGCTGTTGGATCTGTTATCACTTGTCAGGCAGAGCTTTGGTTTTATTGTCTCTTCCAAACTAGACAATTTGGCGCCCCCTCGGTGCCAGCCTGTTGTGCCTTCATGTCCTCAAATTTCCTGTGAACCCAACTAACGGGCAAGAGTTTTACCTGCTGAGGCAAGGTCGCACTTGAGCCCTTGGCGTTGTGTCAAGTTCCAAAGAACTATGTGTCAATCATCAGGAGTGTCATTGAAGGTAACGCAGAGAGATAAACACTGGATTAATTGGAAAGCTGTCATTCCGTATGGCTATGTAAATGTCATAACTCAAAAGGACCTCTAGTTCAAAATGGCATCTGGCACCACCTCCCGCTTATTCCTCTTTCGCTTGTTCAGTACTGAGGGTGTGCTGCCCCCGATTACCTGATCGTTTACCACACTCCTGTTTGTGGGCGTTTGCTATGCTCAATTGACTGATGTGTCCCCTGGATTTTAACAGTGATTACACACTTTCAAAAAAAAGTCCTTTGCTGGCCTTAAAGCGACAGCTGTCATCATGAATAGTCTTTATGTTTGTATGTTTGAGTGCAATTTGTAGTTGGGAGTAGCATTTTAAAAATGATTATAAGGCAACGCCCAAATTCCCAAGTTATATTCAAGTAAAAGACAGTGTTTTCATGCGATTTTACACTTTGCAATAACGCAGAGAATCACGGAAGGCTGAGTCCGTGTCATGTGGGATAGCACTTCATGTGGTTCCTCTTCTTTTCCAACAGACGTGAGGTTTGATCCAGTCAGTGGCGACTATTTCCCAATAATTTATTTCAACGATTACTGGAACCTGCAGAAGGACTACTTTCCCGTCAATGAGACCCTGGAGAAACTCCCCTTGCGGATGACCTACTGCCCATTGTCGCTATGGAAATGGCAACTGTATGCGGCACAGAGCACCAAATCTCCATGGAATATCTGGGGAGAGGATTTGTACGACCAGCCGGACGAGGAGCAGGATTCAGTGAAGGTTTTTATCCCCCTCCCCCTTATCCAATATAAGTAATGTTCTGCACCGCGCGATCCAGTTGAGCTACCTAGCCCAGTAATTGCAGAGGCATGAAGGGACGTGAATTGACCTTTGACCCTGTTTTGCCATTCCTATCCGATTTTGAATTTGTACCCTAACTCCCACTATCTTTTTTTTTGCCATATCCCTCTCCCAATCCTCCTTGGTCTTGGAAATTTCAGTTGCTCCTCAATATTCCCAGCCTTTTGGTGAAGACAGTTCAGCGGGAGAAACTGTGTTCCCACTCGCAAAAGGATCTAGAACAAGAGGGAACAGAATTAAAGTAATTTGCAAAAGAAGCGGGTATATATGTATATTTGACAGGGTGCCATACAGGAGGCTTCTAAATAAGATAAGAGCCCATGGCGTAAGGGGCAAGATACTGGCATGGATGGCGGATTGACTGACTGGCAGAAGGCAGAGAGTGGGGATAAAGGGATGGCAGCCGGTGACTAGTGGTGTTCAGCAGGGGTCAGTGTTGGGGCAACAGCTATTCATGATATGCATTAACGATCTGGAAGAAGGAACTGAGGGCATTGTGGGCAAAGTAGTGGGAGAGTGGGCAAAGTAGCCGATGTGGCAAAGTGTTGAGGTTACGCCCTTTGGTATGAAGAATAGAGGCATAGACTATTTTCTAAATAGGAAAAGGCTTCGGAAATCAGAAGCACAAAGGGACTTGAGTCCTAGTTCATGATTCTCTTGCATGCAGGTTGCATCGGGCAAAGGCAAATGCAATGTTAGCATTCATTTCGAGAAGGCTAGAGTACAACAGCAGGGATGTACTTCTGAGGCTCTATACGGTCCGGTCAGACCCCATTTGGAATATTGAATCCTTTATCTAAGGAAGGATGTGCTGGCCTTAGAAAGGGTCTAGAGGAGGTTCACAAGAATGATCCCTGGAATTAAGAGCTTGTCATAGAAGGAGCCGTTGAGGACTCTGGATCTGTACTCAATGGAGTTTACAAGGATGAGGGAAATCTTATTGAAACCTGCAGAATACTTAAGAGGCCTAGATGGAGCAAATGTGGAGAAGATGTTTCCATTAGTAGGAGAGACTAGAACCCTAGGGCGCAGCCTCAGACTAAAGGGACGATTCTTTAAAACAGAGATGAGGAGGAATTTCTTCAGCAGAGGGTGGTGAATCTGTGGAACCTTTTGCCGCAGAAGGCTGTGGAGGCCAAATCACTGGAGTGTCTTAGACAGAGCGGTAGGTTCTTGATTAATGAGGGGAGAAGGCTGGCGAATGGGGATCAGAAACATAACACCATGATCGACTGGCGGAGCAGACTCAATGGCCCGAATGGCCTAATTCTGCTCTTACATCTTATGGTCTTATGATGGGAGGGATTGTTTTTTGATCATTCGGAAAGCCAGTGCAGATCTGATGGATCGAGTGGCTTCTTGCTCCATAACAGTTCTGTATTTCTGAGATTTTCACTACCGTCCCATTGTGTTCCTACCTGGGCTAACTCTAATTTAAATGCCCTCTTGTTCTTGATTCCACCTGTTTTCATCATCAACCTCCTGCCCTTGAGCAAGTAATTCCTTTGTATCTACCCTCTCAAATCCTTACATCATTTTAAAAGCCTCAATATTAACTTTAGGGAAACCAAGCCTATAAAACACGTCGTTGAGATGAATATTATAAATACATTTCAGGGAGGGCTGGATTAAGTTTACTTTGACTTAAATTATTCTTCGAAGTTTGCAAAAAGATATCTGTTTAGGGCAACTTTCTGTTTAATTCATTTTTCTCCTCTGCTCTCTCACGACAGGTTGCCTTATTGGAAACCAATCCCTATCTCCTCGCAGTAACTATTATTGTGTCAATTGTGCACAGTGTGTTTGAATTCCTGGCCTTCAAAAATGGTGAGACGTAACTGCAATTTATTTATTATTTCATATTTACTGTATAACCGGGGTGTCTGATGTATGAAAGGCAGCAGTGTCCATCCAGTTCACCCAACATAAAAATGACCTGTAGTCTTTTACTATGTTGTTGCCTTGCAGCGTGCCATTATATCGGTTTTACAGACCTGGGCTTACCGATACGGGAATTATGTTGGTTATCGTGAGAAATCTTGTCGCTCTAACCCCACGGCAATCGAGACCTTTTTAATTCACATCCATGTTGGTACCTTCCTGGGCTTTAGGGCTCAGCTGGTCATTGGTAAAGTTGGAGGAGCTAAGAAACCATAAAGGTTGGAGGTTGTGCGTCCTTCCCTGACCCTAGCCTGTGATGGTTCATCATTATTATGAGATGCACTGTAGGAACTCATCTAGGCTCCTTTAGGCTGCACACTCCGAACCCACAGCTGCTGTCATCTAGAAGGACAAGGGCACCAGGCCACGTGGGAACACCACCAGCTGATGGTTCCCCTCCAAGCCACTCCCCATCCTGACTGGGAAATATATCCACCGTCCCTTCCCTGTCGCTGGGTCTAAGTCCTGGAACTCCCTCCCTAGCAGCACTGTGGGTGTACCTACACCACACGGACTGCAGCGGCTCACCACCATGTCGCAAGGGCAATTAATGCTAGCTTGCCCAGCGACGTCCACATCCCACGAATGAATAAAATAAACTTCAATTGCCTGAAATCTCTTAAAATTTACACAGGTGATATCAGAACCGAGCGCACCACAATGAAGAAAGACTGGACAAGCAGGGGTTCTTTTTTTTAAGAGAAGAGAAAGGCTGATGGGCAAATTAATCAAGGACTTTAAGATTCTGAATGGGTTTTGGAGGGAAGACGTAGAGAAGATGATTCCGTTTTTGGGGAGGTCGAAACACGAACGATACAACAGTCGCACAGAACACTAATAGGGAATTTCTTTACCTAGAGCATGTGGAACCTGCAGTCACAAGTAGTGGTTGAGCACAAATACATTTGGTGGAATACTAGACAAGTGCACAAGGGAGAAAGGAATGGAGGGTATGCTGACTGGGTGAAATGGGGGCAGGGGTATGGAGTTGTAGACACTGACCCACACCAGTTGGTCCAAATGGCCTGTTTTGGTGTTGAATGCTTGATGTAAATTGACCCAAGTGACCGATTATTTTTCAGACATCCAGTTCTGGAACAGTCGTCAGTCCCTGGAGGGTCTTTCCGTGCGTTCGGTAATCTTTGGTGTCTTCCAGTCCGCCGTTGTGTTGCTTTACATCCTGGACAACGAAACCAACTTTGTGGTGCAGGTCAGCGTATTCATCGGCCTCTTGATCGACCTGTGGAAGATCACAAAAGTCATGGATGTGCGGGTAAGATGGTTCTTCTCCACTCCCAGGAAAGAGTTTTCGTACTGCTTTGCAGGGCAAGTTTTCAATGGGCAAGTGGCCAAACTGTGGAGAACGTTGTTGAGGGAGACTGCATATTGATTCGTTCAAATGCAAATGAGAAAATCGGATTTCTTTCAGAAATTGCAATTTTAAATCCAGCATCTTAGTAATTGAAAGACGCAATGTGTTGAGTGTAACATGCTTGGTGGAGCAGGTGACTTTGAATGCTTGTAAATGCTGTCCCACAAGAGGTTCTCTTTACCTCCTGCCTGGGTCTGTAGTAGATCAATTGACCTATAGAATCCCTACAGTGCAGAAGGAGGCCATTTGGCCCATCGAGTCTGCATCAACTTTCTGAAAGAGCACCCCACCTAGATCCCCTGCCCTACCCTAGTAACCCCACCTGAGTACCCAAAGCGGTGTAGATAAGGGACAATTTAACATAACCAATCCGCCTAACCCGCACATTGTTGGACTGAGGGAGGAAACTGGAGCACCCGGAAGAAACCTACGCAAACACGGGGAAGAAGTTGCAAACTACATGCAGACAGTCACCCAAGGTTGGAATGGAACCCAGGTCCCTGGCGCTGTGATGCAACAGTGCTCACCACTATGCCACCGTCTAAGTTGATCGCTATGATTATTTTTGGAAATGTAGAATAATGTTGCCGCATATGTAATCCACTGTGGGTTTTTTAATTGAACAGTATTTTTATTTTACAATGTACTGCAAATTATGACAAGATTATTAAACTGTAAGAAAATGCGTGGATAATCAGCTCATTCAGAAAATGCGGTACAGATATTGCAGTGCACCCTTGCAATATATCCCCCTGCCTAATGAATCCATTTCAACTGAAACAGGTCAAGCTAGTACAAGAAGCAGCGAAACCGGGGTGTCGCAGCATTCTAGAAGCAGCTAACCCGGTGTGTCGCAGCATTCTAGAAGCAGCTAACCCGGTGTGTCTCAGCATTCTAGAAGCAGCTAACCCGGTGTGTCGCAGCATTCTAGAAGCAGCTAACCCGGTGTGTCGCAGCATTCTAGAAGCAGCTAACCCGGTGTGTCGCAGCATTCTAGAAGCAGCTAACCCGGTGTGTCGCAGCATTCTAGAAGCAGCGAAACTGGTGTGTCGCAGCATTCTAGAAGCAGCTAACCCGGTGTGTCGCAGCATTCTAGAAGCAGCTAACCCGGTGTGTCGCAGCATTCTAGAAGCAGCTAACCCGGTGTGTCGCAGCATTCTAGAAGCAGCTAACCCGGTGTGTCGCAGCATTCTAGAAGCAGCGAAACTGGTGTGTCGCAGCATTCTAGAAGCAGCTAACCCGGTGTGTCACAGTATTCTAGAAGCAGCTAACCCGGTGTGTCGCAGCATTCTAGAAGCAGCTAACTCGGTGTGTTGCAGCATTCTAGAAGCAGCTACCCCGGTGTGTCGCAGCATTCTAGAAGCAGCGAAACCGGTGTGTCGCAACATTCTAGAAGCAGCGAAACCGGTGTGTCGCAGCATTCTAGAAGCAGCTAACCCGGTGTGTCTCAGCATTCTAGAAGCAGCAAAACAGGTGTGTCGCAGCATTCTAGAAGCAGCAAAACAGGTGTGTCGCAGCATTCTAGAAGCAGCAAAACCGGTGTGTCGCAGCATTCTAGAAGCAGCTAACCCGGTGTGTCGCAGCATTCTAGAAGCAGCTAACCCGGTGTGTCGCAGCATTCTAGAAGCAGCAAAACCGGTGTGTCACAGCATTCTAGAAGCAGCTAACCCGGTATGTCGCAGCATTCTAGAAGCAGCAAAACCGGTGTGTCTCAGCATTCTAGAAGCAGCAAAACCGATGTGTCTCAGCATTCTAGAAGCAGCAAAATCGGTGTGTCGCAGCATTCTAGAAGCAGCTAACCCGGTGTGTCGCAGCATTCTAGAAGCAGTGAAACCAGTGTATTGCAGCTTAGCGAGGGCCCGATGTTGGTGTACACTTGTGTTCCCTGATTGCAAAGAGAGATGTCAGGGCTACGGGTGTAATCCTATTTCATACCGTGAGAGAAATAATTGCTGCTTGTTTCTTGAATGTAGAAGTTGTTCGCAATTCTCTACGGTCCATAATTTGGAACAGAAAGAAACGGTGACAGTTTAAAGCCATATCTGAACAAAATGCTGACACAGCACCTAGTTTTTCTCTTTAAGACTCTCACATATATGTTTTGCGATCCACCTCTTTGTTATAGATTGACCGAGAAAATAAAGTGGCCGGAATCTTCCCACGCTTGACGATAAAAGACAAATCAACATATGTACAGTCCTCAACTAAGAACTATGATGATGTGAGTATGAAGCTGTGTTTAGAATTGTTTGAAGCTGTGGGGTATGTTTTTAAAATACAGGTACGGTGCCCCAATCTGGCACAATGGGACCGAGACCGTGCAGGATTTTGGACGTCTAACCTGTTCAAAGTTACTCGTTTTGTTATCGTTCATTAGGGTCAGTCACAAAGAGTTCAATCTATCTCCAGCTTGCATCCAGCTCTCAGTTATTGGTTTGCGTCTGGCTTTTGACATTTTATGGGCGCGTTTGCCAATCGGAGGGAGGAGGCAACGAGGAGTTCCTCGCGCTCTTAAGCAAGAACCGGTTCAGATTGCGGCTCGACCTGTACTGTGCCTGACCAGCGGCGCTGGTTCCAAAACTGTCCACTTTTTCAAGCTGCATTACTACTGTTTTCTTTGTGGACAGGTGTCTGGGCAAGCTTTTGTTTAAGCAGACAAAAACCAGTGTGTAACAGCTCAAACTGTAAAGTTCTCTACTACAAAGATCTCCAGCCTTCAGATGCTACTGGTTTTCGGGGAAACCAGATTTGAGCTATTCTAACGGCACAATGAAATAAGGCTGTTTACATTATTTCCTTGGCAATCTGTTCCCAACTCCAACCTCAGTCGCAATGCTAAAAGTATCATCTTGGAAGAAAGTGTGCCTTCTCGGCACGCCATTGGTGAACCTGGTTTGCACAAAAGCGAGAGCTCTGCGCCAGATGGAGAATTAAGTGGGGAGCACTGGTTTAGTTCGGAGATGGCTGCTGTTGAAATTGGGGAAGCCGTTTTGCTTTTGTCCGTAAGTTGACTTGAGTTTGATTGGGGGTGGGGGGGGGGGGGCTTTGAGAGTAAGGGGCTCAAACGTTTTCTTCCACTGAGTCCAGTGCCAGCCAGCAGTGGGTGTAACCTTGCTACAGTATGGTGCGGGAAGTGGAAGCCACGACGCTGCGGAAATCGGTATCAAAATACATCTCACATTTCATCGAGGAACCGGTACCTACTGGGCCAGCTTTGAATGAAAGAAAGACACGGGTAGTCTTTAAAAACATCCCAAGGAGACTTCCGGTGGCGGCTATGAAGGGGTAAGTCGCACATTTGGTGGCTCCCGCTTGGTCGGACTTTTTCCCCCGATTTACTACCGTACTTGAATTGTAAAACTGACGACAGAGGCAATTGTGTACTGAATTCCCACATCGGTGCAGAAGGACCAGAAGTGCTCGCAAAGGCAGAAACAGAAAGACAGAGAAGGCTTGGGCTGAAGCTGCAGTGGGAGACAGCATGGCGGAGGACTGGACCTCTGGTTTGTCGACCCAGCGGTCAACGGAGCAGCTCGCCAAGCAGAAACGGGACTGCTTTGACCCGATAAAAGAGTCAATTGAGCGGCTGGATCGGGTGATCCAGAAGGTAGAGAAGGCGCTGGCTAAGCAGGAGGAACATCAACCTGTGGTGGAGTTGGAGGTGGGGATGCTGAGAGACCAGCAGAAGAAGCTCCTGGAGAAGGTGGACGACCTAGAGAATAGTTCCTGCCGGCAGAACTTGAGAATCGTTGGGCTCCCGGAGGGATCTGAAGGAGCGAACGCTGGGGCATACATCGCAGACATATTTGAGAAGCTGCTGGGGGATGGGGCATTCCCCCAACCCTTGGAGGTGAACAGGGCTCACAGAGCACTCGTGAGGAAGCCTTGACTGGAAGACCCCCCGAGGGCAATAGTGGTGAGATTCCACAGGTATTTGGATAAGGAGCGCATTCTACAGTGGGCCGCACGGAGCTGTAATTGGGACAACAGTATCCTGCGGGTCTGCAGGACACGGAGCTGTAAGTGGGACAACAGTATCTTGCGGGTCTACCAAGAACCGAGTGTGGAGGTGGCCAGGAGAAGAGCAGGCTTCAACCAGATTAGGTCGATCCTTTTAAGAAAAAGGTGAAGTTCGGACTGTTGTATCCGGCCCATCTCTGGGTCACATACGAGGAACAGCACTTATTTTGAGTCGCCTGAGGACGCGCTGGACTTCATGAAAAGGAAAGGACTGGTGGTGGGCTGAGAACTTTTGAACTTTGCTGCAACATTCATGGGTTTTTTATTTGTTTTGTCTTTCTGCTCTTTAAACAAAGTTTCCCATGTTTCGTTTTGTGGAAGGTTTTCATTTGCACTGTTAGGGGATGGAGGTGTGCTTGTTTAGATGTTGGTGTTTTTCTGTCGGGCAAGCGGCTGAGGAAATGTATTCAGACCTACCTGCAGGTCAAAGAGACGGGGGAAATTTCAGCAGCGGTGGTCTGGGAAGCACTGAAGGCGGTGGTCAGAGGGGAGCTGATCTCAATATGGGCCCATAGGGAGAAGGAAGACAGGGCAGAGACTGACCGACTGGTAAAGGAGATACTACAGATCGATATGAGGTATGCGGAGACCCCAGAGGCAGGGCTTTTAAGGGAATGACGGAGGCTACAGGCGGAGTTCGGCTTGTTAACCACAGGGAGGGCGGTGGAGCAGCTGAGAAAGGTGAGGGGGGGGCGATCTATGAGTATGGAGGGAAGGCCAGCAGAATGCTTGGACAGCGGCTTAGAAAGCGAGAGGCAGCCAGGGAGATAGGGAAAGTAAATGACGGAGATGGGAACCTGGTTGGAGATTCAGCAGGGGTGAATAAGGCATTTAGGGATTTCTACAGTAGGCTGTATAGGTCGGAACCCCCTATGGGGCCGGAGGGAATGAGGCACTTCTTGGGGGGGCTGAATTTCCCAAAGGTGGACGGGGAGCTGGTAGAAGGGCTGGGGGCCCCAATCGGGTTGGAAGAGGTAGTGGAGGGTCTGAAGGCCATGCAGTCGGAGGGTCTGAAGGCCATGCAGTCGGGTAAAGCCCTGGGGCCGGAAGGGTACCCAGTGGAGTTTTATAAAACGTTCTCTGGGATATTGGGATCGGTGTTGATGAGGATGTTCAATGAGGCAAGGGAACATAAGAACTAGGAGCAGGAGTAGGCTATCTGGTCCCTTGAGCCTGCTCCGCCATTCAATGAGATCATGGCTGATCTTTTGTGGACTCAGCTCCACTTTCCGGCCATCTTAGATCATAGGATTTACAGTGCAGAAGGAGGCCATTTGGCCCATCGAGTCTGCACCGGCTCTTGGAAAGAGCACCCTACCCAAGTCCATACCTCCACCCTATCCCCATTACCCAGTAACCCCACCCAACACTAAGGGCAATTTGGACACTAAGGACAATTTAGCATGGCCAATCCACCTAACCTGCACATCTTTGGACTGTGGGAGGAAACCAGAGCACCCGGAGGAAACCCACGCACACACGGGGAGAATATGCAGACTCCGCACAGGCAGTGACCCAAGCCGGGAATCGAACCTGGGACCCTGGAGCTGTGAAGCAATTGTGCTAACCACAATGCTACCGTGCTGCCCTAAAAGGGGAAAGATAGGTGCTGCCCCCGATGATGTCACAGGCCTCGATTTTGCTGATTCTGAAGCGGGACAAGAACCCGGAGCTGTGTGGGTCCTACAGGCCGATATCCCTGTTGAATGTGGACCCCAAACTGCTGGCCACAATTTTGTCCTCCAGGATTGAGGATTGTGTTCCGGATGTTATTGGGGAGGACCAGACGGGGTTTGTTAAGGGTAGGCAGTTGGTGGCCAATGTAAGAAGGTTGTTAAAAGTGATCATGATGCCCCTGGAAGGGAGGGAGGTGGAGGTAGTGATCGCAATGGATGAGAAAAGGCTTTTGATCGAGTAGAGTGGGATTATCTAGGGGAGGTACTAGGGCGGTTCCGATTTGGGCGGGGCTTTATTGACTGAGTCAGGTAGCTGTATCAGGCTCCTGTGGCAAGCGTACAGATGAATAGGACAACATCGAACTATTTTAGACTGCACCGGGGGACGAGACAGGAATGCCCCTTCTCCCCACTGTTGTTCGTGCTAGCTATAGAGTCGTTGGCAATTGCTCTTGAGAGCCTCAAATGGCTGGAAGGGGCTGGTGTTGGGGGGTGGAGCACAGAGTCTCGCTCTATGCAGATGACCTGCTTCTGCATGTATCGGACCCAATGGAAGAAATGATGAAAGAAATCATGAGGATTCTAGCGGAATTTGGCCGGTTTTCAGGGTATAAGCTATATATGGGGAAAAGTGAGATGTTTGCGGTCCAGGCGAGGGGACAGGAGAGGCGATTGGGGGAGCTGCCGTTTCGATTAGTAGGGGGAAGCTTTAGGTACCTCGGCATTCAAGTGGCGCGGGAATGGGACCGGCTGCATAAATTCAATCTGGCCCGACTAGTAGACCAAATGAAGGACGATTTTCGGAGATGGGACGCGCTCCCGTTGTCATTAGCTGGAAGGGTGCAGACTGAAGATGACGGTCCTCCCGAGATCCCTGTTAGTGTTTCAATGTCTCCCCATCTTTATTCTGTGGTGCTTTTTTAAATGGGTCAACAAAATGATCTCTGGCTTTGTTTGGGCGGGCAAGACCCCGTGAGTAAGGTAGGTAATGCTTGAGGAGAGTCAGAGAGCGGGCAGGCTGGCGCTGCCAAATTTTAGTAACTATTACTGGGCGGCGAATATAGCCATGATCACGAAGTGGGTGGTGGGAGAGGGGTCAGCATGGGAGCGTATGGAGGCGGTTTCATGCAAGGGCACCAGTCTGGGGGTGTTGGTAACTGCGCCTCTGACGTTCCGCGGGCACGGGACTCCACCAGCCCTGTAGTGGGGGTGGCTCTGAGAGTCTGGGGGCAATGGAGGAGACATATGGGAGCAGAGGGAGCATCGGTCTGGTCCCCAATCTGTAACAATCACCGGTTTGCCCCGGGAAGTATGGATGGGGGGGGTTCCGGATATGGCGAAGAGCAGGGATTGAGAGGATGGGGAAATGTTTATAGAGGGGAGCTTTCTGAGTATGAGGGTGCTGGAGGAGAAGTTTAAGTTGGCGAGGGGAAACAAATTCTGGTATCTGCAGATGCGGGACTTCCTACGTAAACAGTTGTCAACCTTCCCACTCCTACCGTTAAGGGGGATTCAGGACAGGGTAGTTTCCAGAGGGTGGGTAGGAGAAGGGAGCGTCTCTATCATTTACAAGGAACTTATGGGGTCAGAGGAGACGCAGACCGAGGAGCTGAAGCACAAGTGGGAGGAGGAGCTGGGAGGAGACATAGAGGATGGTCTATGGGCGGACGCGTCCGCAACATGTGCCAGGCTCAGCCTGGTACAATTCAAGATCGTTCACCGGGCTCATATGACAGGGGCCCAGATTAGCAGATTCTTTGGGGCGGAAGACAGGTGTGCAAAATGTGTGGGAGGACCAGCGAACCATGTCCACATGTTCTGGGCATGCCCGAAGCTTAGGGGATTTTGGCAGGAGTTTGCAGATGTCATGTCCACGGTGTTAAAAACAAGGGTGGCGCTGAGTCCAGAGGTGGCGATTTTTGGGGTGTCGGAAGAGCCGGGAATCCAGGAGGAGAAAGAGGCAGACGTTCTGGCCTTTGCTTCCCTAGTAGCCCGGAGACAGATACTATTAGCTTGGAGGGACTCAAAGCCCCCTGAAGTCGGAGACCTGGCTATTGGACATGGCTAGCTTTCTCTGTTTGGAGAAAATCCAAGTTCGCCTTGAGGGGGTCACTGTTAGGGTTCACCCGGAGGGGGCAACCGTTCGTCGACTTCTTCGCGGAAAATTAATCATCAGCAGAAAGGGAGGGGGGTTAGTTTAGCTTAGACTAGAGGATCAATAAAGGTGGACCTGTAAGGGAGGGAGATTGCTTTTGCACAATGTTTATAGTTTCATATACAATGTTTATTTTGTTGTTGTTATAATACCAAAAATACCTCAATAAAATGTTTATTTTTTAAAAAAAATTTCCAAGAGGCTTTTCACAGTAACTTCATTGAAGCCTACTAGTGACAATAAGCGATTATTGTTGAGGTGGTCTCGGTGCCTCCTATTATGGCTTCCTCTTGTTCCTTTGATTGCAAGAGGTTTCAGGTTATAATCCTGTGGTGCCATTCTTGAAGGATGGAATAGCTGATTTGAAGCTCAGGAGCTGGTCCTATCTGCCTCTACTACTACTACTACTGACAGGCAGAAGCATGGAAGTTACACTGAGCCTGTACAAAGCTCCGCTAGGCCATAACTAGAACACTGCACCCAGTTCTGGTCACCACGCTTTAGGAAAGATGGAAGTGCCCTCAAGGGTCACATAAGAGATTAACCAAAATGGTGCCAGGGATGAGGGATTTTGAGGACCAGGTTAGGCCGGAGAAGGTGGCGGTCAATCTGTGGATTGAGGCACGATTTTATGGAGGTGTCGAAGATTCCTAAAGGTTTGCATGAGGTAAACAAAGGGACGGTGTTGCTATTAGCTGGTAACAGGAGGTGGACACAGATCTGAGGTACTGAGCAAGCAATGCAGAGGAGATGTGAGGAAAAGCTTCTTCATTGCAGCAAATGGTAACGACCCTGCATTCAGACCCGTGAAGATGGTGGATGCGGAGGCGATTAATGGTTTCAAAAGAAAATTGGATGGGCACTTGAGGAATATAATCTTGCAGGCCTATGGGGATAGAGTGGGAATTTGGGGCTAACTGTATTGCTCTACAGCAGCTGGCATGAACTCAATGGGCCAAATAGCCTCTTTGTGCTGTAATGACCCTCTGACTCCATAAATTTATTTTGGTCTGCACCAATTCATGACAAAGCAAACTTGGAGAGTTTCCTGGGCTTGCCGTTCAATCCTCCCTCTTTACCTCACAAGCCAATTGAGTGAGGAATTTCGGCGAACCATCCTTCTGTGCATCTTGCTACTATCATCATCCTCAGGGTTACCATTGGTCAGAAACTGAACTGGATCAGCCACACAAATACTATAGTTACAAGAGCAGGTCAGAGGCTTGGAATTCTGCAATGAGTAACTCACCTCCTGACTCCCCAGAGCCTGTCCACCATCTACAAGGCACAAGTCAGAAGTGTGAAGGAATAATCTCCACCTGCCTGGATGAGTGCAGCTCCAACAACACTCAGGAAGTTTGACACCAGGACAAAGCCCACTTGATCAGCCCTCAATCCACCACCTTAACCATTCACTCTGTCCACCATCGGACCAGTAGCAGCCGTGTGTACTATCTACAAGATGCACTGCAGCAACTCGCCAAGGCTCCTTTGACTGCACCTTACCAAGCCCCCTACCACTTGGAAGAAAAAGGGCACCAGATGCATGGGGACACCACCACCTGCAAGCTCCTCCATCCTGGCTTGGAAATATATCGGCCGTTCCTTCACTGTCGCTGGGTCAAAATCCTGGAACTCCCTCCCTAACAGCACTGAGGGTGTACCTACACCACATGGACTATAGTGGTTCAAGCAGGTGGGACAATTGGGGGTGGGCAATAAATGCTTGCCTAGAACGCACATAACGTGAAAGAATAAAGAAGTGGTTATTGTGAGGAGAATAGAGGAAGTTAGATCAGTACATGAGGGACTGAGTATATAATAAATTGATACGGGTGGGGTGAAGTAAATGAAGGCGCACGAGGGGTATAAACATGCAGTTTTGTGTTCTGCAAATTAATGGAACTTGGGCGAATGTAGATGTGTCATTTCTGAGACATGAACTGACCAGTAATTCCCTATTAACAATGAATATTTAATGATGTTCCCTGACCAGAGAGCGTTTGGCTAATTTCCCATTCACATGTCTACTGATAGTGAGATATGGTGAGATTTCCTGGATTCTAAAAAAAACAGGCTTTTGGAGTGCCTGTTTGCCAAACTCTTTCTTTGGGATTTGGTATAGGCGCACAAATCCGGGGGGGGTGGGGGGGGCACAGTGGCCTCTCGGCGCTGAGGACCCCGGTTCGATCCCGGCCCCGAGTCACCGTCCGTGTGGAGCTTTCGCATTCTCCCCGTGTCTGCATGGGTCTTCTCCTCCTCCTCCCCCCCCCATAATAGCCTGTAGTATTGCTCTGCCCTTTGAAGGGATTATTGGGCAGTTAACGATTAACACGTTTTGGTTTTCTTTCAGATGGCTTTTAAATATTTGTCTTGGATTCTCTTCCCTCTGTTGGGCTGCTATGCTGTCTATAGCTTATTGTATATGGAGCACAAAAGCTGGTATTCCTGGGTGTTGAGTATGCTCTATGGATTCTTATTGACATTCGGTGAGTATGAACGACTTGCAAAAACCTTCTCGCAAATGTGACAAACTGTAAACATTCACCATCTGCAAAATGTTTGGACAGGCTCGGGTTCTGTTTTCCCTTCGAACAGAGGGTGACGTGCCTCGACAGGACAGACTTGTTTGCCCCCTGGCTGAGGGGCCAATTGCCAGGGGGGCATAGATGTAAGATGATTGGTAGAAGGATTAGAGGGGATTATGAGGAAAAACGTTTTCACCCGGAGAGTGGCCGGTGCTTGGAATTCACTGCCCGAATTGGTGGTCGATCCTGAATCGCTCAACTGATTTGAAAGGGTCCATAGATCTGTATCTAGAATGCTGTCATTTGCAAGGCAATGCGCTAGGTGTTGGGAAGTGGGAATAAAATGAGCAGCTAGGTATGTTTCCTCTTTTTTTTTTTGAGGGGGGGGGGGCTTGTGCAGACACGATAGGTCAAATGGCCTCTTTCTGCACCCTAACTGTCTTTGACAATGGGAGGGGGAAAGGACTCCAGAGAACTGAGTATATAGAACAAAGCAGCGGAGTTCAGTTATTTTCACCAGTATCCTGTGTTTCCCAGGTTCGAACTATTCTACGTTTTGAATACAAGACTGATGTTTCCCAAAATAAATGGGGTTTTATTGAGATTATTCACTAGTGCAGGCTTGTGGGGGTGGTGGGGGAACAGCAGTAGAGTTGGCAAGGTGCAGTCGAGAATGGAGGTGAGGCATCATGTTCCAGATTTATCTCGTTCTAAGTTACTTGATGGGGGCGCTGTAATTAGCTTCCTAGCTTCGTAGGGCAAGAAGGTACTGCAAAAATGGCCGATGCAATCTATGTTATCGACACTGTAGAGGCAGCCAGTAGCTTTGTGTTGGATACACGTTGATCAAGCGCTGTGTAATTATAAAGCTGAGGCTGGATACGGTCTAAGATAGAAGTGCCTGGCTTTTGATAGAGCACAGTAGCACAGTTGCTTCACAGCTCTAGGGTCCCAGGTTCAATTCCCGGCTTGGGTCACTGTCTGTGCGGACTCTGCACATTCTCCCCGTGTCTGCGTGGATTTCCTCCGGGTGCTCCGGTTTCCTCCCACAATCCAAAGATGTGCGAGTTAGATGGATTGGCCAGGCTAAATTGCCCTCAGTGTCCAAAAAAGGTTTGTGTGGGGTTACGGGGATAGGGTGGAAGCGTGGGGTTAAGTGGGGTGCTCTTTCCAAGGGCCGGTGCAGACTCGATGGGCCGAATGGCTGCCTCCTGCTCTGTAAATTCTAATAGGGCAGCACAGTGGTGCAGTAGTTAGCACTGCTGCCGTTTGCACATCCCCCCCCCCCCCCCCCCCCCCCCCCCCCATGTCTGCGTGGGTCTCATCCCCACAACCCAAAAAGATGTGCAGGGTAGGTGAATTGGCCGCGCTAAATTGCACCTTAATTGGGGGGAGGAAAAAATAATTGTGTACTCTTAAATTTATTTTAAAAAAGAACACCGTGTCAATTTATGTCGGGGGAACCTCATTGGACAGTGTCAACAAAAGCTGCCCGATGACCACTGGGATTCTAAAAGCCATCGATGTACATTCCAGCTATTTGAAAGGCAAAAAAGTGGCCTTTAAACTGGGCCGAGTGAGAGGGTCCATGAAGAGCAGGGGTGGCATGCTGCTTGCTGAATGAATCCAGCTAGTTAATTTACAGTCAGAAACAGTTAATGTTTCGCATCATTGACATTTCAACACAGTAGAACCATGAAGCTGCTGTGAGTCAGCCTCTGAAAGAGAGATACGGTTATATAATCTTTCAATACCTGGAGAATGCAATGCAATACCCCATTGAACTGGAGGCTAAATGAGAAAGTTTAGCATTTATTTGTGTGTTTGCATAGAAGCACAAGGTGAATTTATACAACATTAAATGCGACTTAAGACGGTGAAACTCTTGCAGAGTTCTGAAACGAGGTTTCGATTGACTTGCTGTTTGATCATTTATCCATCTGTCACTTATTTTATATTTTTTTTAAAAAGCAACTCTGGCGGTTGTTCTGTTATCTTTGATGGTTGCTCTTGAGGCAAAAACGATTAAGGAGAGATTTAGTAGACATGTCCAAAATCGTGAATGGTTTTGACCGAGTAAATCAGGGGAAACTGTTTTTGAGTGGCAGCCAGCTCGGTAACCAGGACAACACCGGTTTTTTTTTAAAAAGGCTGTTGACCAAAATAAAGAAAGAAGAGGCAAGATGAGAATTTTTTATTTTATTTTGCACGTTTTGAGTTATGCTTGGGAATGTACTGCGTTTAAGTGCAGGAGGAAGCCATAACTTGCAAAAGGTAATTGGATCAATACTTCATGCCGAATAACTTGCAGAGCGATGAGTAAGGGACAAGAGAGTGTTGGTACCATTCAGCAGTTAATAATTAAATAGCAGCTTGCTGCAAGGTGATTTGTTGCTTCACAGCATTAGGGCAGGTACTTTGTGGCAGATGTAGTATCGATAACTATGTTTTCCGGATGCCACCTAGGCCCTGGTTAGGTTTATTATCTTTTGGCACCTCCACTGTCGAGCCGTATGCGGAGGCCGGGGGTGCAGCCTTGCTCAGAAGTTTAATCACTTGCTGAACATACACTATAGCGTATGGAGCTTTAATCATCCTTCAGTGTTTCCAAGTGTTAAACCCCAGATTGCAGCACTGGGATTAAATATAACTGGTGTGAGATTAGCGTTTTGATTGCCAACTTGCGGCTGTTTATACTGATCACTCTTGCAGCTGTCTATGCGTTTGCAAATGCTCAAAAGTTGTTGCATGGAGCCCACGCATTATAAAAATTATACTTATGCAGCCACCCGTGAAGGTTTATTTTCCGATTTATATTCAAGCTCTCCGATTGATAAGGGAGCATGGTCTTAAAAATTAGCACCAAACATTTCAGGGGTAAAATTAGGAAATGTTCCCAGGTACAAAGGAACTCGCAGCAGAGCTGGGCTAAATCGCTGGCTTTTAAGTCAAACCAAGGCAGGCCAGCAGCACGGTTCAATTCCCGTACCAGCCTCCCCGAACAGGCGCCGGAATGTGGCGACTAGGGGCTTTTCACAGTAACTTCATTTGAAGCCTACTCGTGACAATAAGCGGTTTTCATTTCATTTCATTTTTAAAAATTCGACTTTTAATTCCAGATTTTAATTAGACTTTTCATTCCAGATTTGTTTTTTAAATTGAATTCAAATTTCACCATCTGCCGTGGTGGGATTCGAACCCAGGTTCCCAGAGCATTACCCTGGATTTCTGGTTTACTAGTCCAGTGACAATACTGTACCTCTATGCCACCTCCCCTATTTTCAAATGGCAATTGATGATAGATTTTATTTATTTGGCATACCTCCCCACACTTTGGGGAATAGTGGGGTAAGTGCTGGATGAACTCTCGGGATCATCAACCCATTGAACGCTCCTTCTGTGGCCAACAAGTCCTGGTGTCAGACTTTAACATGGAGCTTCTGGTCCAGAGGTAGGAGAGCTGCCACTGTGCTGCACGACCTTCCTGATGTTAAATGTTTTTCAATATGAGGTTGATAGTATTGTTATCCAAAGATATTAATGAATCTGCAGCAAAGGTAGATGTATGGAGTCGGGTTTCAGATTAGTCATGATCTTGTTGAATAGCAGGGCTGGATGGTCTCGTCCCTGTTCCTCTGGTTCTTTTTTGTTTTTGTTTTGTACATTTAGAAAACCCAATTTTTTTTTCCAATTAAGGGGCAATTTAGCGTGGCCAATCCACCTACCCCGCACATCTTTGGGTTGTGGGGGTGAGACCCACGCAGACACGGGGAGAATGTGCAAACTGCACACGGACAGTGACCCGGGGCCGGGATCGAACCCGGATCCTTTGCGTTGCAAAGCAGCAGTGCTAACCACTGTGCTGCCCTACCCCTGGCTCTTAATTAGATAGCTCTTTCAAAGAACTAGCACAGGCCTGATGGGCTGCATGGCCTCCTTCTGTGATATATCATTTCATGATTCTAAGGATTATAAATGTCTGTTTTTGTGTTTCTCTCCCCACAGGATTTATAACCATGACACCACAGCTTTTCATTAATTATAAGCTGAAGTCAGTAGCCCATCTCCCGTGGAGGATGCTAACCTACAAGGCCCTAAATACCTTTATTGACGATCTCTTTGCATTTGTTATCAAAATGCCAATGATGTACAGAATAGGATGTTTGAGAGATGGTAAGTGGTTGAATGAAATCTTTAAATGGATTCACTGATTGCCTGATCCTTTTGCACCCTTCACTCCAAATGCACGCACGCACACGTAGTTGGAGAAAATTAAAGATGTCTCTGCTGGCGTGCGTTCCTGCAGGTTTCACTTGTGTGATAACTGTATGAAGTATAAAGTTTGTGATTCACGCATCTCTGGCTAGAGTAGTCGATTTAAGCACAGTCAACTCGTGAGTTATCCTTTGGCAATAGAGTGCTAGAGAAGAGAGTTACATCGGTGATGACGTGCCCTTTAACATGAAGTTATTTATATAAACGACATAGATGACCATATGGGGGGGGGGGGTAAAGATCAGTAAGTTTGCGGATGACGCAAAGATTGGCCGGGTGGTGAGGTTGCGTGTCTTGGGCTACTGGAAGATATAGACGGGGTGGTCAAATGGGCAGCTAATTGGCAGATGGATTTTGGCAGAGTGAGGTGACACACTTTGGAAGGACTAATCTGATGAGTATTCAATGAATGTCCTGATATTGGGAAGTTCTGAGGAACAAAGGGACCTTGGCGTGTTTGTCCATAGATCTCTGAAGGCAGAGGGACAGGTTAATAGGGTGGTGAAAAAGGCATATGGTACACTTGCCTTTACCAATCGAGGCGTAGATTACAAAAGCAGGAAGGTCATATTGGCCTTTGGTGAGGCCACAGCTGGAGTACTGGGTGCAATTCTGGTTGCCACATTATAGGAAGGATGTGATTGCACAGCAGGGGGTGCAGAGGGGATTCACCAAGATGTTGTCTGGGCTGGAACATTTAAGTTATAAATAGAGGTTGGATAGGCAGAGAACGATCTGATCGAGACATACAAGATTTTATGGGGCTGGCGCAGACTCGATGGGCTGAAGGGCCTCTCCTGCACTCTGTGATTCTTGTGACGTTGATTATGTTAATTATCCAGGCTTGTGCTAGTTTATAGCGGAAGAACCAGAATCTTTATGCTTTTGGAGTGTTTGGACTTTGAGTATGTTGAAAGCCTGTTCTAATAGCTGCACAACAGAAATCTCCACCTTGTATCAACCTTGTCGAAGGATATAGAAATAGATTACATGACAGAAAAAGTGACCTTTGCTATCCATTGTTAAGAATTACTTCCGACTCTGGATAATCTTTTAGATTTCTCTCTCTAAGTTTCAACTACTCTTCATTCTCCCATCTGCCTCTGCTGCACTGTAACCTTTCACTTACCTTTTCACGTTTACCTATCTTACCTGCAGAATAATCATTGCCCCCCCCAGTCCTATTGCTGACCTTGGTACCTCCACTCTGCCTTCACCAGCATTGCCAGCTCTGAATCCATCACCATTTGACTAGAAACTGAACTGTGCCAAGCCGCATGCACACTGTGACTAGAAGCAGAGGTCAGAGCCTGACTATTCTGCACAAAGAACTCTCCTCCTCACTTCCCCCAAAGCCTTTCTGCCAGGGTGGCCAATAAATATTGACCATCTTACAATCCGTGAGCAAATAATTAAATTTGTACTGTACTGCCACACAGCATCTTGATTTGGGAATAAATCCTATCTAAGCTGTTCCTTAGTTGGTAATGTGGGAGTACTTTCACCATGTGAACATGCAACAGTTTAAGAAGGTAACAACTGGGCATGGGCAATAAGTGATGGCCAGCAATGCCCATATCTCCTGGGAGAATAAGATGGTGATCATGTTGCTGGGAATGTACCCCCAAACCAGCGGGGAGAGAGAGAAGAGCAGATACATAGGCAAATCTCAGAGGAGTGTAAAAGCAATAGGGTAATAATAGTAGGAGATTTCAACTTCCCCAATATTAATTGGGATAGACAGAGTGTGGAAGGCTTAAAGCGGGCAAAATTGTGCATCCAGAAGGGCTTTTTGAGTCCGCACGTAGAAAGTCCTGCAAGAGTGGGGGTGGTAGTTTTTGGGAATGAAGCTGGGCAGGATGTAGAATTGTCAGTGGGGGAGCATTTTGGTGATAGTGACCATACCTCAGTAAGATTTAAGGTAGTTATGGAAAAGGACAAGGATGGACCAGAAATAAAGTTTCTGATTTGGGGGAGGTGGGGCTGGGGGATGGAAGGCTGATTTTAATAGGATGAGACCGGATCTAGTCAAAGTGGACTAGTAGGAAAATCCACGTCACAGCAGTAGGAGTCATTCAAAAGGAAATAGAGTACGAAGCCAACATGTTCATGTAAAGAGTGGGACCAAAAAGTCCAGAGAACCCTGGACATCAGGGGAAATATAGGAATGGATCGGGGGGGGGGGGGGGGGGGGGGGGGGGGGGGGGGGGGGGGGGGGGGAGAGAGAAACGGAAGGTTTATGGTAGATACAGTGGATGCCCTAGAGAAGTATAGAAAGTGCAGGGGGAGTGGGGTACTTAAAAAGAAATTGGGAGAGAGAAGAGGGGGCATGAGGGCCTATTAGGGACCAAAGTGACAACGTGTGTGTGGAGCTGAAAGATATAAGTGAGGTATTGCATTAGTATTTTGCATCTGTACTCGCTATGGAGGAGGAGGATCAATAAGTGTATAGAAAGCAGGGAGGGGGCCTGTGATATAATTGAACACCTTATCATTGAAAGGGATTAGGTGTTATCGGTTTTAGCAGACTTAAAAGTGGATAAATCCCTAGGCCCAGATGAGATGTATCCCAGGCTGCTGTGTGAGGCATGAGGAGATTGCAGGGGTTCTGAAATTAATTTTCAAATCCTCTCTGGCCACAGATGAGGTACCAGAGGACTGGGGAGGAGGGTACAGCTAACGTACCATTATTCAAGAAGGGAAGTAGGGAACAAACAGGTAATTACAGGCCAGATTTGCAGGACAGTGACAGGCCAATTAATCTAACATCAATGGTAGGGAAATTATTGGAAAAAATTTGCGGGACAGAATTAATCGCCACTTGGAGAGGCAAGAATGAATCAATGATGGTCAGCATGGCTTTGTCAATGGGAGAGGTTCGATTCCCGGCTGGGTCACTGTCTGTGTGGAGTCTGCACGTCCTCCCCCTGTGTGCGTGGGTTTCCTCCGGGTGCTCCGGTTTCCTCCCACAGTCCAAAGATGTGCGGGTTAGGTGGATTGGCCATGCTAAATTGCCCGTAGTGTCCTAATAAAATTAAGGTTAAGGGGGGGTTGTTGGGTTACGGGTATAGGGTGGATATGTGGGTTTTGAGTAGGGTGATCATGGCTTGGCACAACATTGAGGGCCGAAGGGCCTGTTCTGTGCTGTACTGTTCTATCTATCATACCTAGCAAATTTGATTAAATGTTTGAGGTGACGAGGTGGGTAGATGGGGGCAGTGCAGTTGATGTAGTTTACATGGACTTCAGTAAGGCTTTTGACAATGTTCCATATGGGGGTCTGGGGCCCATGGGACCCAGGGCAATTTGGATCCAAAATTAGCTCAGCGGCGGTGGCCCAAGGTGTTGGTCCAAGGTTGTTTTTGTGACTGGAAGCTTGCGTTCAGCGCTGTACTGCAGGGATCGGTACTGGGTCCCTTGCTGTCTGTACATTAATGACCTATAAAGGAATGTGGATTGGATTGGTTCATTGTCACGTGTACCGAGGTACAGCGAAAAGTATTGTTCTGCGTACAGTCCAGACATGAAATCCCGGACATGAAAAGAAAATACATAATACTTTATAGAATTTACAGTGCAGAAGGAGGCCATTCAGCCCATCCAGTCTGCACCAACCCTTGGAAAGAGCACCCCACTTAAGCTCCACGTCTCCACCCTGTCCCCTTTATCCCAGCCACCCCACCTATCCTTTTTGGACACTTAAGGGCAATTTTGAATGACCAATCCACCTAACCTGCACATCTTTTTGACCCAGAAGGTGGTGGGAATCTGGAACTCTGGGGGTGGGGCGGGGGGGGGGGGGGGGGGAGAGGAGAGGAGGAGAGAGAGGAGGAGGACACGATGGGCTGCTGGGCCTCTTTCTGCATTGTAAAACTCTTATGACACGAAACAAAGTCCTGCACCAACTGCCTTCAATCTGCAGGGTACAAGCTGAAATGTAGCTGGGGTACTGCTGACCTTTAATTACTGGCTCTGGATCGGCCATGTCTAGCTTTACTCTGCCTCATTGTCTTCTGCTAAAGCTATTTACTATGTATTCCAAAATCCATGGCGGACTCTGGGTTTCCCTTCTTGACAAGCCATCTCCTCAAACACCATTCTGCCCGCCTCCCAAATTGCCTCTAACCCCAATGTGAGGAACTCTCCCTGCCTCGCCATTGAGCCTGCCGCAGATGTACACTCCTTCCTGCCCCCTTCAGTCTTTCGAATCTTTGCATTCTACCATTGATGGCAGAGCTTTTGGGTGCTTAGGCCCTGCTCTTTGGAGCCCCTGCCTGAGACCTCGCCATGCTAACTTTTTTTTCAGGTTGTGAATTTTCTCCCAAGCCTTCAATTAACCTCTATTAAACTCAACTGCTGTTCCTCTTTCAAGTACTCTGAAGAATGCCTTGAGGCATTTTGACGGCAACCTCCGTTTGCCGAATATTGCATCCGTGTGATCATCGCCTCCTGGGGTGGAATAATTCTTTAAGCGATAGACAGAAATACTTTTTCCCACAGTGAGTGGTTGAGGTCTAGAATTCCCTGCCTGAGAGTTTTGTGGAGACATGTTCAATTGAAGCATTCAGGAGGAAGCTAGACGGTTAGGGGAGAAGCTGGGAGAATTGCACCCAGTGAATTACTCATTTGGAGAGGTGGCGCAGAAACGATGGGCTGAATGGCCCTGTGCTTGTAACAGTTATGTGAGTCTAAGAAAGAAAGGCTTGCATTTATATAGCACCTCTCTCAACCTCCAGGAGGTCCCAAGGCAGTTGGATCCACTTGTGAAGTGCAGTCACGGTTGGAATGCAGGAAGCACCGCGGCCATTTTGTGCACAGCAAGATCCCGCTTAACAGCAATGTGATGATGTACAGGATGTTGGTCCTTATTTCAAGGGGGTTGGAGTAAGGGAGTCTGATGAGATCACATCTGGATGTGCTGTGAACAGTTTTGGTCCTGTGGTAACCTGACCACAAACAGGTAGTCAAAATACGTTAATCTTAAAGTCAAAGTTGATCTTTAATATATAAAAAGTTTAAAATACAGTATGGACTCTGGAACGGGAACAGCTAGCTAAACATCGAAATAACCGTACCAGAAAAGAATTAGAACCAACAGCAGTTAAATAGGAATATATACGTGTAACACCAACAAGTAATGATGTCACACCACTTGCTGATGACATCAGCAATGTATTTAAATAAGAAGATGCATAATAATAACACCCTAACTGGTCCCCTCTTTTAAGGAAAGATATTGGACGTCATTTAATGCTCAAAAAGTCTTGTTTTAGCCACGTATAGCGGGATCTTTCTCGGCACCTACAAACTACCCCGCTATCAAAACGGGTGCAGGTGTTTGTTCCTGAGCCTCGGTAGAATCGGGTGCTAACCTATTTGAATGAGCCTATTGTCTCACTTTTTAAAAATAGATAAATATGGATCCAGATCGCACCCAGTAAAGGAGAGTTCCAGATCGTGACGGCTCACAAGGTTTCATTAGATCTTGTGAGGTGTTCCGAGAATCGAAAGCCTCTAATGAGATTTGATGGCCTTGTCACGTCACTGAGGCGGGTGCGAAGAAGCCATTCAGTTGCTCTCATTATTTCATTGCAGGCAGTTCAGAGAAGGTGCACTAGGAGGATCCCCAGTATGAAGGGATTGTCTTGCGAGCAAAGGTTAAACAGGTCGGGAAGATTCTTGAGGGTTTGACAGGGTAGCCCCTGAGAGGTGATCTCATTGAAACATAAAAGAATCTTGAGGGGTTTGACAGGGTAAGTGCTGAGGATGCTTTCCCCTCTTGGGGGAGTCACGGACCAGATCGCATAGTCTCAGAATACAAGGGTGCCAGTTTAAGACTGAGATGAAGAGCAATGTCTTCTCTGAGGGTTGTGAGCCTTTGTAACTCCTTACCACCGAGAGATATGGGGGCAGAGTCCTTGTGTATATAAGGCTGAGATCGACTCTTGATCCGTGAGGGAATCAAAGTTGCAGGGAGAGGGCAGGAAAGTGGACATGAGGAATGTCGTATCCGCCACGATCCGATTGTGGCAGGGCAGACTCGAGGGGCCGAATGGCCTCTGGTTCCTATTTCTTATGGTCTTCTAATCTGCATTGAGGATATTGCTTGAATGAATGAGGATATTGAGGCTATTGCTTGAATACCATTAGATGGCTTTTTGAATGTCTGGCATAACACACGCTTCCATATTTTTTTCTCATTCAAACCAGATGTGGTGTTTTTTATCTACTTGTACCAACGCTGGATCTATCGAGTGGATCTTACTCGAATGAATGAATTTGGTACGAGTGGCGAAGACTCTGTGAAGGCGCCGAAAGAGAACAATTCCCCAAAAGCTCTACTGGAGAAAGCAGAGGGAGAGAAGAAAAATGATTAAAAGAAAATCCTCGTGTGGTCATCAGTTTAAATGTTTCACTGAAAAGGCGGAAGTGAGACCAAGGACTGTAATAATCAACTTCCTGATTTTGTATTAATATAATCCTGTTGAAGATAAAGTGAATTTGGAGTCCAGGTTAATGTGCTGTACTGTATTTGTTCAAAATATCTGTATTTAAGTATGATAACTTTGTAATCACTGTATTCCACTGTGGAATATTTGGTACATTAAATTACTAATAACGTTTAAATTGCAGCCACTTGTCAAAAGGCAGCCTCTTGTTCATTGCGGGGGGGAGGTGGGGGTGGGAGGGGAGGGTAACAGATTTTAGAAATAAAGATTCTATTAATTCATCCGAAATTCTGATTCCTGTTTCAATCCACGCTCGTGTGTCAATTTACAAACTAATTTTGAAGCACGGTATATGTGGACTTGTTAGACTTGCCAGTGAATATTTGTTAATGGTTTAATCCGATTGCATAATGTGAAGCTATTCCGAAGAAAGTGTTGATTCCAAGTCCTGGGGCGGGGGTGGGTGGGGGGGGGGGCAGTTCTGTGCAGAATACCCTATTGTGAATATGGTGTTTATTTCCAATAATAGAATCCATTTAAAACAAAATATTTGTGAAAAATGCTCCAGATCGGAACGTCTTTCAGGCAAAGATGGATCGATTTTTGAACGGTAAAGGAATTCAGGGTTACGGTGAGTGGTAAAGGAATTTGAGGTTACGGTGAGCGGGCGGGTAAGTGGAGCTGACGTCACAAAAAGATCAGCCATGATCTTGTTGGATGGCGGCTCAGGCTCGAGGGGCCAGATGGCCCACTCCTGCTCCTAGTTCTTACGCTCTTATGTTCTAAATTGAGATTGCTGGATTATAGGTGCTTGGGGCGGTTCACAGCCCACCCACCCCTCCCGGATCCTCCATTCTCCTCTTAGGGCGAGGTAATGTATGAACAAATTCAACTTTGTGGATCCACTGGATTCTGGACAATCCTTTTTTTAAATAAATTTCGAGTACCCAATTCATTTTTTCCAATTATGGGGCAATTTAGTGTGCCCAATCCTCCTACCCTGCACATCGTTTTGGGTTGTGGGGGCGAAACCCACGCAAACATGGGGAGAATGTGCAAACTCCACACGGACAGTGACCCAGAGCCAGGATCGAACCTGGGATCTCGGCGCCGTGAGGCAGCAGGGCTAACCCACTGTGCTGCCCCGATTCTGGACAATCCTTTTTTAAAAAAAACCAAAATATACTTTTATTAGAGCTTTTCCATTTTTTACAGATAACGCATCAAATCCTCGGGATTGGTACAGCACAGTATAAACGTCTGAGTGTCTGTGAATAAGACAGTAGAGCAGCAAACAGTGGGTTCAGCTTTATCATTGAACTTGCTGCCTCCGTGTGTGTTAATGGGTAAGATAGAGAATGAGGGAGCAGAGGACAAGGCAATGAAAACATGGTTAAATGGCGCACCTTCCCCTGTAGCATGTGCTCGTACGGCCAATGGAAATACAGGATAAAATTTTCCCACTATGTTCAGGCATATCAGAGGCACCAATAGCCTATTATGACGTCTTTTTCTCAGATCTGAGACATGTCTGTACCTTTGCAGGAGCCAGCCAACCCCAAAATAACGAGGAGAATAAGTACAGAAAAAAATATGCAAAGGTTTTAGTCCAAAGTGGCTATCTTGCATATAACCACAAGCTGCAACAAATCCACAATTGTTTTTAATACAGTCTCATAGACTCGAGGTATAGACGTCTGGTTAATCTTTTGATCTTTAATTAATAAGTGAATCTTTAGCACCTCGTCCTTTCACAGGGAGGCGGGGGAGAGACACCCGCTTCCTCTAGCTGTTTTTTTGACCAGGCTAACGGGGAATTTAAAGTTAGATTGGTGGAATTATTGATAATTGCGGGGCAGCAAATTCGATTCAGTTGAGATGTCACAGAATTGTTACGGCACCGGAGGAACCTATCGCTTCTGCACCGACTCTGAATCAGCAACTCGCTCTGTCCCATTCTCTCCCGAAACCATGCACCACCTTCCTCTACGGGTATCAGTCCCATTCCCTTTCGAATGCTGCGATTAAATCCACCACACTCTTGGGCAGTGCATTGCAAACCTTACCCACTCGCTGTGTGAAAATCCTTTTCATGTCGCTTTTCCTTTTTTAAAATAAATTTAGAGTACCCAATTATTTTTTCCAATTAAGGGGCAATTTAGCATAGCCAATTCACCTAACCACATCTTTTTGAGTTGTGGGGGCGAAACCCACACGGGGAGAATGTGCAAACTCCACACGGACAGTGACCCAGGGCCGGGATTCGAAACCGGGTCCTCAGCGCCGTAGGCAGCAATGCTAACCACTGTGCCACCGTGCTGCCCCTGCTTTTCCTCCTTTTGCCAATTGCTTTTAAATCTGTGCCCCCTCGTTCTCGATCCTTTCAGGGGCGGGATCGGTTTGTCCTCCGACTCTGTTCAGCCTCCTCGTGACTTTGAATGCCTCGATCAAATCTCCTCTCCCCTTCTCTTCTGCTCAACCGTGATCCAGTCAGCGCGGGATAGGGTCAAGGAGCTGATTGGACTATTCCTGTTCCTAAATTTATCAAGGGTGATAGACGAAAGACTGGGTCAACCGTAACCGATAATGAATGGTTAAAATAAGCCTGGGGAACTGGATGGCCACTGCTGTGCTGCTTGATTGCTGATACTTCGCTCAGTCGGCTGGGAGGCTGGTTCGTGACGCGGTGGCGACGCCAACAACGCAGGTTCGATTCCCGTGCCGGCTGAGGTTATTCATGAAAGCCCCGCCTTCTCCACCTTGCCCCTCCGCCGGAGGTCGACTCGCCACCGGTCAGCTCTCAAAGGGGAAAGCAGCCTGTGGTCCGCTGGGATCGTGGGGACATTTCTACTGCTACTTAACATCAGTGGTGGGAGTGGTAAGGATCCCACCGCTGACTAGCCCCACCCCCAGCTCACGCTTCCTATTCTAAGATGTCATCACCTGGAAACTTGTTATTGCATTCCAGTGCAGAAAGTCATTGTACCCTAAATGGACCCTGAGGGTTTACCACATCATGGGAATATATCTAGAGTTGAGGAAATATTTCATCGCGCATAGGAACCCCTATCGCAAAAAAACATTCTTCTTGGCAAAGTTAATTGAAATCACTAATAAATAGACCCGATAGAGCTATGTTAGTCAGGTTATTATGACATATGAAAGCAAGGATATAGATTAAGATAAATTCTTTTGCTCTGAAATTTATCAAGCGATATGGATCAAAGACTGGATAATTGATGTACATCCTCCTGTGGCTGAAGCTACAGCTACATAGCACGGTAGCATTGTGGATAGCACAATCGCTTCACAGCTCCAGGGTCCCAGGTTCGATTCCGGCTTGGGTCACTGTCTGTGCAGAGTCTGCACATCCTCCCCGTGTGTGCGTGGGTTTCCTCCGGGTGCTCCGGTTTCCTCCCACAGTCCAAAGATGTGCAGGTTAGGTGGATTGGCCATGAGAAATTGCCCTTAGTGTCCAAAATTGCCCTTAGTGTTGGGTGGGGTTACTGGGTTATGGGGATAGGGTGGAGGTGTTAACCTTGGGTAGGGTGCTCTTTCCAGGAGCCGGTGCAGACTCGATGGGCCGAATGGCCTCCTTCTGCACTGTAAATTCTATATCTATAACATCTGCCACGTCACTGATTGTATTCAATTAAAGACTCTTTATTTGTACTGATACGTCTCACCGACTTTAAATGTGATAAATATTACACGGACTTTTTTGTCACATGCACGCAATAACTCAGTGAATGTCACTTTAACTCAATGAATATCACGCAGACTCTTCAACTGAATATACTAATAAACGGTACTCAATTCACTAATCAAACTCCAGTCCTATTCAGGACAAATGGCCAGGTTCTTCTTCGTGGGCACTTGCTGGTCTCCAAGCCACTGGCTCCGGGTCATCTTCTGTGACAGTCGTTCCCAGGGTTTACACACCTGAGGCTTCGATCTCTTGTACTTTTATGCCAATTTCTTCAGTGTTCAAGAACATTTGATGACAAATAAGACCCTCATATGACTGAGGTCACTCTCCCAATGTCTGGTAAACAGGACACACCGATTTCATTATCCCTATGTCGGCTGTTTTTTGGCCTTAACAGCTCTTTGCAACCACAAAAGTCAGATGATCCTCCTGTTCAGGGTCTACGGTTGTCTGGTTCCAGCACCTCTTCCTCCTTTTCACCACAAAGTTGCTATTTTTTCCTTTCTTGTGGTTCCCCACAATAAGTCATGTTCCTGAACACCTGTGGTTTTCCATCATTGTTCACTTTTTATTGTAGTACTTGACCAAATTTCCCATCATGCAATCTGGTCCGGCTACACATCCACGGCATGCACATGCCTCATCAAGGCCCTCTTCAAAGCTGCCAAAACAAGCATTCCGCGTTGTTTTTTTTCCACGTGTGTTCCTTGCTGTGACTGTGGATTTTGAGAATGCCTCAAAAGAATTTGAAGAATCTGGTGATCCAGGTATTGCTGACCATCTCCTCACAACACGAGACAATGTACGCCACACTCACCGGGAAAACCTCATGAGCAACCGGGATTGCACTCACTCTAGCCTCTGACACTATGGCACAGAGGCCCACTGGTCAACCTTTCTAAGGGCCTACCACCCTGGGTTGGTGACACCATCACCTCTCTCCTTCACAACAGACTATTTCAAGCCCATATGGGGGCCCAAAGCCAGCAAATGGAAGAGGTAGCGAAATGGCCTACTTCAAGGATCAATACTGGCCTCCAGCCTGTTCAACCCATACGTCAATGACCTGCCAGACACTTGGAGCCGCACGTTTATCTATGCAGATGGTATCTGCTGTGCTTACCAAGCGAGAGATTTCAAGGACATTAACAGTGCTCTCAGTAAAGACCTTTGTAAACTCTGACTCCTGTCAAACCTGGTGCCTCAGACCAACTGTTGCCAAAACCATATCATGCCTCTTTCACCTTGACCATGCAAGAAGTTAAACTGAAGACTCGCTCCAATTTCATCCACAAACTAGCAGGAACACCAGAACTTTAAGAACCCAGTTTTGGGTTCTCTGCTACACAGTAGCTGAGTATCGTGCTTCACTCTGGAACAGCTTTGCACATTGCAAACTTGGGCTGACAAGTGGCAAGTTACATTCACGCCATACAAGCGCCAGGCAATGACCATCTCTTACAAGAAAGGATCTAATCATCGCCCCTTGACATTCATGGCATTACCATCGCTGAATCCCCTATTATCGACATCCTGGGGGTTACCATTAATCAGGAACTGAATTGGACTAGCTATTCGAATAATGTGGCTACCAGTGCAGGTCAAAGGCTAGGAGTCCTAGGGTGAGTAACTCAACCCCTGACCCCCCCCAAAGCCTGTCCACCATCTGCAAGGCACAAGTCAGGAATGTGATAGAATACTCTCCCCTTGACTGGATGAGCGCAGCTCCAACAACACTCAAGAAATTCAACACTATCCAGGACAAAGCAACCCGCTTGATTACTCCCCCTTCCACAAACACTCCCTCCCTCCACCACCGACGCACAGTGGCAGCCGTGTGCACCACCTACAAAATGCACTGCAGTAACTCGCCAAAGTTCCTTGGACAGCACCTTCCAAACCCATGACCACTACAATCTGGAAGGACAAGGGCAGCAGATACCTGGGAACCCCACCACCTGGAGGTTCCCCTCCAAGTCAGTCAACATCCTGACTTGGAAATATATCTGCCGTTCCTTCACTGTCGCTGGGGCAAAATCCCCGGAACTCCCTCCCTAACAGCGCTGTGGGTGTACCTACTCCTCAGAGACTTCAGCAGTTCAAGAGGGCAACTGACCACCACCTTCTGAAGGGCAGCTAGGGATGGGCAATAAACGCTCAGCCTAACCAGCGACTCCTACATCCCGTAAATGAATTTTAAAAATCTGGTAGATGTCCAGCTGAGTGAGACTGTGGATAATGAATAATATGATCAACAAACACCAATTGGCTCCCTGTGTTCTGCAACATTGCACCGCCACAGATCCGTCGTGTAGTGAGTACTGCACGATTGCTCGAAAATAGTGCCCCAAAATCTGGATCTGCCACTGGTGGACGACATCACCCACCCAGCAAATGCCTCGTCTCAAGGCGGCCAATCTGGACCAACCTGCCTGAGTTTGGCAGTTCTGCTGCGGGCCTGTGGCATAACACCGACAACACAGCCCAGAATCTGCACTAGGTTGCTGATTCCACGTTGGAAATCCCCAGGGTGCGACCCCCCCTCCTCCCCCTCGCGGCGAATGGGTCAAACTGAACAGGTTTCGCACTGGAGTCGGACCCTGTCGTAACAACCTCTTATGTTGGGGCCACCCGCGACTTACCCTGCGTGCAACTGTGGTGAAGCACAAACCATGGAACCAGACAGTGGGCAAGTGCCCCGATCTGTGCTTAAGTGGCGCCCCCTGCTGTCCTATACCAGGCTGCCAACTGGCTGGAGGGTTTCAAATCTGACATCAGTGCATCATCAATGTACTGGATAATAGGCACAGCAGATGGAAACCTGCAATCCAGCGCATTGTACCCTAAACAAAATCCAAGAAAGTTTGCTGAACCCAAGATATGGTGACTGAAGGGACATCGCAATGTAGTTCCACCTCCCCATACAATGCGTAATCGACGCGAGATCAGACGCCACGATATGTTTTGTAAGCTGGGTAAATTTGAGGCAGGAGGCTGCACCATTAACTGAAGGAAATCTGTCCGGCTGATCTGTCGGGGCGTGAATGCGAAACATGGATAAGCTGACTTTGTGACGGCAACACGGACAATGATTCCTCCCCTACTCCCCGAGGCTCCAGGAGAGTTACAAACCATCTAACCTCACCTCCAACACTCTGTCACTGCCAATGTCCTCTTCGGAAATGCTCAGGTTTTTTTCATTTAAGGAAACTCTCGTCACTTGTGGCCCACATTACTTCCAGATCACGGCGCCACTGTGGCAAGTCACCATCTTGTATCTATGAACATGGTGACAAAAGTTCAAGATAGCCAGGTAGAAAATGACAGAACACTGAAGTCGCTTCATTCATTGAACAACATAAGGAATAAGAGGAGGAGTGGACCACTCGGCCCATCGGGCCTGCTCCGCCATTCGACACAATCATGGCTGATCTCGGGCTTCAACTCCATTTCCCGCCCTCTCTCCATATCCCATAATTCCCCGATAGACCAGAAACCTCTCTCTGACTTAAATATATTTGCCGATGGAGCACCCACAATCCTCTGGGGCAGATAATTGCAAAGATTCACAACCCTTTGAGTGAAGAAGTTTCACCTCAATCTCAATCCAAAATGGCCGACCCCCTGATCCTGAGACTGTGCCCGACCAGCGGGAACAATCTCTCAAAACAATCTCTCGACGTCCACCCTATCAAACCTCTTCAGAATTGTGTAGATTGCAATGACATCGTCTCTCATTCTTCTAAACTCCAGAGAATATGAAGCCGATTTACTCAGCCTCTCGTCACAGGACAACTCCCTCACTCGAGGGACCAATTCAGTGCACCTTCCTTTTGCTTTTGTCACCTTTTTATTTGCAAAGATGCACGTTACACACCGTCACGACCACCTGGGCTGGTACGCAGTCAATTCCAGCCCCACTTGATCTGGAATCGCGACACAGGTGAAATTAGATTGTGTTTAAAACACCCGAGGTCCTTATTTGCGCCCAATGAGCTACAATCACCAGGTTTGTAACTTTAAAACACAAGTAACCTTTTATAATGTACAGTACAGTAGTCCCCCTTTATAACGCGGGTGTTGGGGTCCAAGACAGCCACCCGCGTTGTATCTGAGCCGCGGATATCCATGATGGGGGTTTTAAATTTATTTAAAAATCTCTGCTAGCGCTTCCCATTGTGAGTCTACGGGGGGCGGGGGGAGAGGTCAGACCCCCGTAGACTCACAATGGGAAGCGCTAGCATAGATTTTTAAATAAATTTAAAACCCCCATCGTGGATCCAATTAAAACAGTGTCAATTTCAGCGGCCGGCTCACTTTGATCCGGAGAAGGAAGCTGCTCTCTCACTGAAACAATCAGCCGGCCGCTGAAATTGACACTGCCCGCTGCTCTCTCCCTCCAATCCAACTTTTAAGTTTTAATGTTTCTGATTGGAGGGAGAGAGCAGCGGGCAGTGTCAATTTCAGCGGACGGCTCACTTTGATCCGGAGAGGGAAGCTGCTCTCTCACTTAAGCAATCAGCCGGCCGCTGAAATTGACACTGCCCGCTGCTCTCTCCCTCCAATCAGAAACATTAAAACTTAAAAGTTGGATTGGAGGGAGAGAGCAGCGGGCAGTGTCAATTTCAGCGGCCGGCTGATTGTTTCAGTGAGAGAGCAGCTTCCCTCTCCGGATCAAAGTGAGCCGACCGCTGAAATTGACACAACTGACAGTTGGGGTCCATAAGCCCCCCGCGGTATATCGCGAACCGCGGTATTGCGGAGCGCGGTATAACGGGGGACTACTGTATTATAATTAAACTGACAGAAAAACGTAACCATCTAATACCCCTTTCCCAACCTCCCCACCTTCCTCCCTACCTCGTCCCACTCTCTACATATGTACACGCACACACACACACACACACGCACATAACAACACAGGCTAACAACACAGAGGGGAAAGTACGGTGCGAAGGGAAAGAAAATATTAACAAAAGTAGAAGGATAAATGGTGAAAATGAAATGAAAATTAAAATCGCTTATTGTCACGAGTAGGCTTCAAATGAAGTTACTGTGAAAAGCCCCTAGTCGCCACATTCCGGCGCCTGTCCGGGGAGGCTGGTATGGGAATCGAACCGTGCTGCTGGCCTGCTTGGTCTGCTTTAAAAGCCAGCGATTTAGCTCGGTGAGCTAAACCAGCCCCTGGTCTCTGATGCACTGCGAAGATTTCCAGTCAATGTCTTTCAGAAGTTTCGTTTTGGTACTTCTTCCTTCTAGGCTTGAGATGGTTTTCTGGGGCAAGGTTGTCTACTTTCTCTGCAGACTCAGCATCTTTTTATGTTCACGGCAAAGGATGGGTCTGCCACTTCGGAACCATAGAGCTCAGCGGCTTGCCTGGGACCATTCCGGAGGGGCAGTTCAGAGTCAACCACATTGCTGTAGAATCACATGTGGGCCAGAGCAGGTAAGAACAGCAGATTTCCTTCCCGAAAGGGACATTTGTGATGGGTTTTGACGGCAATCCACAGTCAGGTCTTTATTGTATTCGAATTTCACCATCTGCTGTGGTGGGATTTGAATCCTGCTCCCCAGAACTTGACCCTGGTGTGATGAATGTAGGAATTTCAGATATATTGTGTTATAGGTACTTGGTGTAGTAAGGGTCAAAAGCCTGGGTCAGATTGTGTGTGACTGCCGCAGTAGTGTTTCTAAAGAATCCTGGGTTGAAAGATTTTGGGAGCTGGGGTGCAATTAAAGCATCGTAAAAAGCTTGGGCTAATGGGATGTTGTTTGGATTAAGGGGATTCCCTGTGGAGTTAATTAGACTTAGCTTGGTACGAGGATGTAATTAATGAGAGGAGCCAAACTATCAGTGATTTTGCAGAAAAGCAGGGTTTAGTTGTGAGTTAGTTGGAGATGCGAGCAGAAGTCAAGCATTTCAGTTCAGTTAAAGATATATCTGTCGCTATGTTAGCGGCATCTTTTCAAGCAGTTCAAAACAGTGTAATTAGAAGGTAAGCTGAAACAAGCTGAAGCAGCTTTTGAAGAAATACAGCCAGAGTTTCTGCATGGTTCTGACAGGAGTCAGATCTTTTCTTTAAAGAAGTTGGACAAGAGCTCTTTCTCAAAGAACATCTCTGTAAAGCAGGTATTCCTGAGGACTAACTGTATTTTAACTGTGGATTGAGAGCTGAGGTGGTTTTTGTGTTGTTTGAGTGGGAATAAAGATAGCAGTTAAGGGTAACAACACTCACTGTGTTGATTAGCATTGATTAAGGGGTAATTGTAGCTATTTTCTGGTGTGAGGTTGTAGATATTTTAATACTGTGTTAGTAATAAAGTTTGTTTTAATCTACCATCTCCCTATTTCTTTGCGAATTCACTCCTACAGCGAGGTATTCGTTCCTCACTGTCTTGCAAAATTAAAATAAAATATTGGGGTTTCTGTCCAGTATCTGAGCGACTATTGGGCTCAGGTCCGGGATCATAATACTGGATCCCTGGATTACTAGTCCAGTGACAATACCACTATGCCATCGCCTCCCACTCCCATTTGGCCGATCATGTCTTCGCTGGCAACTTATCTTTGTCTTGGAAACATTTGAGCCTTTTATGGACGCAAAAAACTCTGGCAACTATTTCTCTCACTTTGCCGTTGGCCATTCAGACTGTGTTTGGCTTGAGAGTTCTATTTGCGTTTCCTCCAATGCCCGCAGTACTCATTGTGAACAGTAGATGGGGCACGGCACCAATATTTGCTCAGCACAAGCCAACGGTTTGCTGTGTCTTGCGGTCTGCCGAGTGTTGCTGGGGAACGTGGGTTGCCAACCCTCCAGGATTGGGCCTGGACTCTCCAGGAATTGAAGGCCAACCTCCAGGACGCTGCTGTGGGCCACGCTGGAGAAAAATCACCCAGACATTAAAGGAAGATCATTTTTACTTGTCATTTCACTTTATCAGATACAAAACTAGCGAAAACGGGGGGGGGGGGGAGGTTTATAAAAAAAGACTGTTTGGGTGACAGTCAAACATCATCCAATTGGGTAATGAGTCTTTTTGCTTTCCGATTGGTGGAGGAAGGCCGGACGTCACAAGGACGGACGTGTTGGCCGAATAATGGCTGGGGGTGGGGAGGGGTGGGGGGGGGGGGGGGGCAATGTCATGTGATGGGACCTCCAGGAATGCGTCACGTCACAGTTGGCAACCGCCAGTCTGGTCCGAGAGCTGAATTTGCCAGAGTCTCTGTGAGGTCGGCCCCCATTCGCGTCGCCCCTTCCCGTATGCCCACTCGATCTCCACCTCAGTCACCTCCCCTGATCCACACTGAAACACCAGCACGAGGGGACCACGACCCCTCGATCTGCACATCAGTCACGCTGATCCTGCACTTTTCCCGCTCATTCCCCCAACATCCTGAGATCTATTGGCCGACATTGAGTAGAATCACCGACGGAGCTGCCGCAGCTGCCTGGGGGTAGAGACTTCCACAATCTCGAAATCTCAACTCGTGGAAGAATCGCGGAATCCCTAGGGTGCAGAAGGAGGCCATTCAGCCCATCGAGTCTGCGCCGACCCGCCGAAAGAGCACCCCACCCGGGCCCACTCCCCCTCCCTGTCCCCGTGACCCCACCTTAACCTTTGGACACTGAGGGGCAATTCTAGCCTGGCCAATCCACCGAATCTGCGTATCTTTGGACTGTGGGAGGAAATCAGATTACCCGGCAACCCGGTGCAGGCTCCATGGGCCGAATTGACTCCTCCAGCTCCTCTTTCTTATGGTCTTAAATGCCCTTGAGGAAGTGATGATGATGGACCACCCCACGGTCCATACTGTCCACTGAAGATGCCCCCACGATGTGTGGTTTTCCCCGACTTGGGAGTGTCTACTGCTGTAGACCCTAGGAGGGGAGGGTGGGTGGGTGGGAAGGAGTCCCAGAGTGGGTGCCTCACCCAGGGACACAGAGACCCAGAGGATCTCTATGGCCTGGCTGTTTGTCCATAAAGATTCTCTGTGACAAGATCAAATCCCAATTCATACCTGGTGGGCGTCTTCCGGCCTGTGACCCCCCCCCCCCCCCCCCACCCTCACTCTACAGTGAGTAAAGGCTTGAATCAGTCTGGGTCACCTCTCCCAGCTCATCATGTGTGGGTGAAGGTTGATTGTGAAGAGGTGCTCTCTCTCTCTCTCTCTCTCTCAGCCGTCGACCGTGTGATGTGGAAATGATGGATTTGAAAGCTTTGCCAAAGCCTGGAGCACCCACTCAAAGGTGCCTTGCACTTCAGATGAGAGCCTTGAAGGCTTGGCTCAAAGAAAGGGAAAAAAAGATAATGTTATGATGCATGCATTCGGCTGACTTCAAAGAAGCGGCTGGAGTGAGGAGGGGGTGGGGGGAGGGTGGGGGGGGGGGGGCGGGGGGGGGGGTTCTTTAATATGTCTGTCCGCGCCCCCGGGGCACAGCTGAGAGAACACATTCTGTGTCACCGAAGGAAACTTTGATCAGAGGGTCTGTTTACAACGCAAGTGACTGAAGTGGATGTGATGCAGGATTTCTTCCCCACTTGAGGCCTTCTTCAGTCGAGTGTCTGAGCAACGGAGGCAGCGCCGTCGAGCCAGGACGTAGCTCGCAGATCCAGGAGGACAGACGACGAAAGGAAAGCAAACGACACCTGCTCCGCCCTGCCTGTTAACGCAGCCCCTTTCCCTCGGCGTCCAACCTCCATCCCAGCCTCTGGGCCACGGGCAACCACAAGCTTCGTGCCTTTCGGAGACCCACGGAATTGACAACAAGGCCATTCAAGCCTCCTCCAATTCTATTTGCTTCATCCCCATCCTTCTCCCTCACTGGTTGTCTGTCTTCCCCATCAATTAGCTAATGCTATTCACCTCCCCTACTCCCGGCTGGCAGCAAGGGGAATGATGAATGACCAACTGGTTGGCCCCTGAATTTCCATGAACTTACATTGCACGCACAGCCCAGGGCGGCAAGGTGGATAGCGCTGCTGCCTCACGGCGCCAGGGATCCGGGTTCAATTCCGGCCTTGGGTGAGTGTCTGTGCGGAGTCTGCACGTCCTCCCCGTGTCTACGCGGGTTTCCTCCGGGTGCTCCGGTTTCCTCCCACAGTCCAAAGATGTACAGGTTAGGTGGATTGGCCATGCTAAATTGCCCCCAAGTGTCCAGACGTTGGGTGGGGTTATGGGGCTAGGGTGAGAGATTGGGCCCTGGTAGGGTGCTCTTTTGGAGGTTCGGTGCAGACTCGATGGGCCGATTGGCTTCCTTCTGCACTGAGGGGATTCAATGAGTCTATGAATAGTCCCGTCAGCAAAACCACACCCCCCCTAACTGCCCTTCAATTGAATGGCTTTCTTGACCATTTCAGAGAGCGCGGTCGCTGTGGGTCTGGAGTCACGTGTAGGCCAGACCGGGTAAGAATGGCAGATTTCTTTCCCGAATGGGCATTGGTGAACCAGATTGGTTTTCACAACCTAGAAACTAGGAGAGGAGGAGGCCATTCGCCCCTTCGAGCCTGCTCTGCCGTTCAATCCCAATGCCCATATTCCCGCATTCACCCCAGACCCTTTGTTGCCGTTAAAATATTTTTTAAAAACGACCTCTCCCTTTTCTGAATACATTCAGTGACTCGGCCGCCACAGCCTCCTGTGGTGGAGAATTCCGCAGCTTCACCATCCTTGGAGTGAAGCAATTTCTCCTCATCTCAGTCGTGAATGTTCTGCCCAAATGGACGTATTCTGAAGAACGTAGAGGGGGGCTTAACGCTGAGGGGGGCCCCCGACTCAATCCGCAACTTAGCCTCACGAGAGGCGGGGCATCAATCTTATAGGCTGCCTTAGCACGCGACAATTCACGTTGACACACTTCTGAGGCAGGACCTGGGCAGTAGCCTTGCCAGGGGGGGGCAGTGCCAGGACACTCCTTGGGTAGTGGCCGGTCAAGACCCGCTCCCCACTGAGTGAGGTACTCACCTGGGCTCCTCTGGGAGGTCTGCCCGCCAGGTGCACGCTGAGGGAGGCCAGCCAGGTTTCACATGATTCTGCCGCCACGGCGACACGGGTAGGCATTCTTATGGTGGTGGTGGTGGGGAGGGAGATTCAAGTACAGAAAGCTCAATAATGAGGTGAGAATGTATTTAAAACCTGAGAATTCCATTCGGCCCATCGGGTCTGCGCCAAAGAGCACCCTACCTAGGCCCACTCCCCAGCTCTCTCCTCGCAACCCCACCCAACCTACACATCCCTGGACACTAAGGGGCAATTCAGTGCAGCCAATCCACCCGACCCGCACACCTTGGACTGTGGGGCGAAACCGGAGCGCCCGGAGGAAACCCGCTCAGACACGGGGAGAACATGCAGACTCCACCGAGACAGTGGCCCAAGCTGGGAATCGAACCCGGGTTCCTGGCCCTGTCAGGCAGCAGTGCTAACCACTCTGCTTTGATGAACAATTATTAAGCATCATTGGGGAACGGGTGGAAATGTTTGACATAAAAACCCAAAGCCGAGCTTCTCGAAGGGAGCTTTGTCATGATGGGGAAGGCGGTCGAGTTCTATTTGAACCTGTTGCTCGTTCTGGGTGAGCGTGCTTAACACTCAATTTGGCTCTGTTTCGTTACTTAGCTCTGGAGTCGCCAGGTATCGTTAAGATACCGCCACAAGTTTCAAGGTGAAGTTCAAAGCAATAAAACCATACACCAATTAGTAAGTTCAAACAACTGAGTTTATTATAATACAATTATAAAACTACCCATGCACACGCTAAGAGGATTAAACTATTCCTACCGCTAAATAAACAAATACTTACCTCGAAGGAACTGCCGGATCAGGGGGCAAGGCCTCTTGCTCTGCTCTGGTCTGCAGACTTCAGGTTGGTACAGGTTATAAAGGGGTCAGGAGTGTCTATCTCTGGTAGCGATCGTTGTGAGACACTTACTTGCTGGCGGCTGCTGTCCCCAAACCTCTCCTCTCTCTCGTTCAAGGTCTTCTTGGCAAAGCTGGTCAAAATGCTGGTCCAGAGAGGAGGGCTGGTTCAGAAGAACAAACTATGTGTGGGACCTGTCTTTTATAGGTCCCAGGGATCCGCGCCCCTTTGGGCGGACTCCCTTACCTGCTTGGAATCGAATGGGTCTCTTCCCAATCGATATGTTTGAATCCCCCCAATACTGAGGCTGTTCCTTAGCTACTGGGCGGGCTTTCAGGCTCTTTGTTTTCGAACCCCGCTGGTGCCTGGTATCCTTTACAATGTTGCAGTTACTTCCCCATTTGTATCCATTGTCTCTGGGATCGTTCCATTACTATGCTAACTGCCTCGGAGATTGCCTCATTAGTATGCAGAATGTTTGTTTCGGTGCTGTCTGCTCGCTTAGCAGACGGAATCCACATTGGCTAGGCGCAGCCTGCTGGTGCTGCAAACATTGTCCATTTTAACCTGTATGCTTTGCGTTCCTCCATTTTGTATTTAGGGAATGGCCAACTTCGGCAAACCAAAGCCCCACCTTAAAGATGAAGAATTTTCTTCAATACGATTATTGGGCCTTCTCTGTAAATTATGATACGTCGACCAATTTATTATTCAAACGTTTTTCCCAGGTGTCCTTACTTGCAAGAAGAACAAAGGACAAACACAGGTTCGCGATTCAACCCAAATGTATTCTCAAACGCAACAAACCATGATTTCCCCCCCAAATGATCTCAAATAGTATCTTCACACGATTTGAATGCTACCCGTGCCGATGAATTTGATCGAGATGCGGGCCCTCTGTGCCTCAGGTGAGTCATGCCACGCCGCTTCTCCGTCCGTTCTCTGGTTCGCCGTCGAGTCTTCTCCGCTGCCTCTGCGTCGAGTCTTCGCTGAGGAGTGCCCCCCCCCGGGTATCTGTCCTTGTCACCCTTTCTTCCCGACCTCCCCCTCTCCCAGATATTTCCCTGACCCTCAGCCAGCGGGTGGGGGGGCCACAGGACCCAATGTAATTGCCGATTGCAATTCTGAAGGACAGTTCCTGGACCTCCCTGGGCACCATCTTCAGGGGGATTGTCTGAACATAACCTTATCTAATAGAACATAGAACAGTACAGCACAGAACAGGCCCTTCGGCCCTCAATGTTGTGCCGAGCCATGATCACCCTACTCAAACCCACGTATCCACCCTATACCCGTAACCCAACAACCTTACTTTTTAGGACACTACGGGCAATTTAGCATGGCCAATCCACCTAACCCGCACATCTTTGGACTGTGGGAGGAAACCGGAGCACCCGGAGGAAACCCACGCACACAGGGGGAGGACGTGCAGACTCCACACAGACAGTGACCCAGCTGGGAATTGAACCTGGGACCCTGGAGCTGTGAAGCATTTATGCTAACCACCATGCTACCCTGCTGCCCCTCTAATATAAGGTAACGGCGGGAAATCCAGGTGCCAGAAAGTCTGGCTTCCTCCGGCCAGCCGCAACAATCGGTCCATTTGAACGGGGCTGATTACCCCCCCCCCCAATATCCTGTCTACAGGTCAGGCGCAGACCTGCCCCCGGCTGCCTGTCTCTGTCCAATGTATTCGAGTTTGGCTGTTTGACTTCCCACCAGGCCTCTCTGAGGTGCTGACTATGCTTTTAATTTAAAGTGTCCAATTTTAATTTAAAATGTCCAATTCTGTATCAGGCCTAAGATTCAGGCCTTTGCTCATTTTACCGCAGATCTTCCTCAATAAGAAGATTCTGGTCCAACACTGCAGCTTCTATACCAATCATTTCGGTAACTCGGACCTTCTGATGTTCTGGAATGATGAAATGATACAGCGCAGGTTGACCATTCATGGTCATACCGAATCTTTGGAAGAACAGGCAGAATTAACTCCAAAACACCAGCTCTTTCCCGATAGCTTTATTAGTATTTCCCCCTTTAAGTATTTATCCAGTTTCCTTAATTGGATTTGCTACAACTGTCCTTGCAGACAACAAATTCTAGATCCTAACGACACACCATTATGGTGGGGCGGGCTGTCACTGCTGTCTTATTTTGTTTCATAGAATCTCCACAGTGCAGAAGGGGGCTATTCGGCCCATCTAGTCTGCAACAGCCCTCTGAAAGAGCACCCGACCTAGGCCCACTCCCCCGCCCCATCCTTGCAACCTAACCTACACATCTTTGGACACTAAGGGGCAATTTAGCGTGGCCAATCCACCTAACCTGCACATCCCTGGACTGTGGGGGGGGGAAATCGGAGAACCCGGAGGAAACCCAGGCAGGCGTGGGGAGAACGTGCGGTCTCCGCAGACAGTCACTTTAGGCCGGAATCGAACCCGGGTCCCTGGCGCAGTGAGGCAGCAGTGCTAACCACTGTGCTACAGGGCCGCCCATCATTGTGGAGTTCTCTTTGCCCTATTTACACTTTATCTTCAGGGTTGTCTCCTCACCTCAAGTTGAAGCGTTACCCCCCACCCCCTCCCAATTATATGTTGTTGGGGGATCCTGGATTGTCGTGTTGGCTGGGGCCTCCCATCCTGGTGTTTTTCAAGCTCCTTCTTCGGCTCCAGGTTGAAGGCCCAGGTTCCTGTACGAACCCTGATGCACCGCAACTGACTCTTTTGCCCAGAGTGGACGTTTGCTTTTTTTAATTGTGGAGGAGACAACAGACTCCTCGCAGCTGTTTCCAACCTTTGGACTGTGTGATGCGTTGCCATGCCGACCTGGAAGAGAAGACACTCGTGTTTCTTTTTTGAAGGCTACATGTGACGATCAATACGGTCGGGGACTGTAAGGAGGCCCCTGCTGCATCTCAACTGCAGGCCCGTTCTCCCCCGGGGACATTTTTTTTTTTTTTTTCCCTTAAATTTAGAATATCCAATTCATTTTTTCCAATTAAGGGGCAATTTAGCGTGGCCAATCCACCTACTCTGCACATCTTTGGGTTGTGGGGGTGAAACCCACGCAGACACGGGGAGAACGTGCAAACTCCTCACAGACAGTGACCCAGGGCCGGGATTCGAACCCGGGTCCTCAGCGCCGTAGGCAGCAATGCTAATCACTGTGCCACCGTGCCGCCCTCCCGGGGACATGTTTGACTGCCGTGGTTCTTCAAACTATTGGACACCTCGACATCCTGGGCCACAATAAGAAAACAGCCAACTTTAGAAAGATGGCTCGGGTTTGCATCGGTAACAATATCAATGACTTGTTACCCAGAGAGTTCTCCCGAACGACTCCAACCATAAACCAATAGTCCAGCCATTTCATTGATCACGGTTTGGGTGTACGAATTGGTTGCTACATTTTCCTATATTATACCAATTTGAAAAGACCTCATTGGCAATGAAGTGATTGGGGAGATAGAACATAGAACATAGAACAGTACAGCACAGAACAGGCCCTTCGGCCCTCAATGTTGTGCCGAGCCATGATCACCCTACTCAAACCCACATATCCACCCTATACCCGTAACCCAACAACCCCACCCCCTTAACCTTACATTTTATTAGGACACTACGGGCAATTTAGCATGGCCAATCCACCTAACCCGCACATCTTTGGACTGTGGGAGGAAACCGGAGCACCCGGAGGAAACCCACGCACACAGGGGGAGGACGTGCAGACTCCACACAGACAGTGACCCAGCCGGGAATCGAACCTGGGACCCTGGAGCTGTGAAGCATTTATGCTAACCACCATGCCACCCTGCTGCCCCTGATGTCCAGATATGTCCTGAAATGACCTCACAAATCCCAAAGTGTCCATTCTTTCAAATAGCCACATGTGGCTCCGTTGTGCCTGTATTCTCTGGCCATTGGGGGAGTCTCTGTTCCGGCTGGTAGCACACCCCTGCCCAGCTTCAATGGGAACTCCCATTTACTGGGATTTCATAGAATGGACAGTGCAGAAGGAGGCCATTCAGCCCATCAAGTCTGCACCGGCTCTTGGAAAGAGCACCCTACCCAAGGTCCACACCTCCACCCTATCCCAATAACCCAGTAACCCCACCCAATACTAAGGGCAATTTTGGACACTAAGGGCAATTTAGAACGGCCAATCCACCCTAACCCGCACATCTTTGGACTGTGGGAGGAAACCGGAGCACCCGGAGGAAACCCACGCAGACACGGGGAGAACGTTGCAGACTCCGCACAGACAGTGACTCAAGCCGGGAATCGAACGTGGGCCACTGGAGCTGTGAAGCAATTGTGCTAACCACTATGCTACCGTGCTGCCCTGAACACCTGGAGCAGGTTTTTACTCGATTTTGACCACGGAACTGGTTTTTTCCGGGATTTGAACAGTTGGAGCTGTTTTTTACTTCGATAACTTGGAGCTGTTTCTTTCTGGGATTTGTATACTTGGGGCTGAATTTTACTGGATTTGAACATTCAGAGCCGGTTTTTACTGGGATTTGAACACTTGGAGTAGTATTTTTCTGGAATGAACACTCAGAGCTGTTTTTTTCACAGATTTGAATAGTTGGAGCTGGTTGTTACTGGAATTTGAACATTCTGAGCTGGTCTTTGCTGGGATTTGAGCATTGGGAGCTGTGCTTTACTGGTAGTTGAATTGTAGTGGGATCTGAATATGAACACGGAGCTGAGTTTGACTGGGATTTGAACACGGAGCTGAATTTTCCTGGGATTTGAACACGGAGCTGAGTTTTAGTGGGATTTGAAAATTTGGGTTTTACTGGGAGTTGAACAGTTGGAGCTGGTTTTAACTGGGGTTTGCACACTTGGAGCTGTTTGTTGCAAGTTGCACACTTGGAGCTGAGTTTTGCACACTTGGAGCTGAGTTTTACTGGGATTTGCACACTTGGAGCTGAGTTTTACTGGGATTTGCACACTTGGAGCTGAGTTTTACTGGGAGTTGCACACTTGGAGCTGAGTTTTTCCTGGGAGTTGCACACTTGGAGCTGAGTTTTACAGGGATTTGCACACTTGGAGCTGAGTTTTACTGGGAGTTGCACACTTGGAGCTGAGTTTTACTGGGAGTTGCACACTTGGAGTTGAGTTTTTCTGGGATTTGCACACTTGGAGCTGAGGTTTTCTGTGATTTGCACACTCAGAGCTGAGTTTTTCAGGGATTTGCACACTCGGAGCTGAGTTTTTCTGGGATTTGCACACTTGGAGCTGAGTTTTTCTGGGATTTGCACACTCGGAGCTGAGTTTTTCCTGGGATTTGCGCACTTGGAGCTGAGTTTTACTGGGATTTGCACACTTGGACCTGAGTTTTTCTGGGATTTGCACACTTGGAGCTGGGTTTTACTGGGAGTTGCACACATGGAGCTGAGTTTTTCAGGGATTTGCACACTTGGAGCTGAGTTTCACTGGGATTTGCACACTTGGAGCTGAGTTTTACTGGGATTTGCACACTTGGAGCTGGGTTTTACTGGGATTTGCACACTTGGAGCTGAGTTTTACTGGGATTTGCACACTTGGAGCTGAGTTTTTCTGGGATTTGCACACTTGGAGCTGGGTTTTACTGGGAGTTGCACACTTGGAGCTGAGTTTTTCAGGGATTTGCTCACTTGGAGCTGAGTTTCACTGGGATTTGCACACTTGGAGCTGAGTTTTACTGGGATTTGCACACTTGGAGCTGGGTTTTACTGGGATTTGCACACTTGGAGCTGAGTTTTACTGGGATTTGCACACTTGGAGCTGTTTAAACGGTGTTTACTGGAGTCCAGGTTAAGGCAGGTGCAGCTGGGCAGGTACCTGCTGCCCTTATATGGAGCACAAGAGGTTGAAGTGTCTTTGGGTGGAAAGGGGCTGCTTGTCAATCGCTGTGAGCGAGCCCCCCCCCCCCCCCCCCAATGCCAGCCTGCCCAGGCAGCTCTCCCTTCGCCCGGGGGGGGGTATGGCAGGGAGGGCAGGGGGCTGCTGCTGCCCACTGCCCAACGAGGACAATGGGCGCTTCTGCCTGCTGGCCCTGCTCATCCTGCTCTACCTGGTGTGGGGGGCCGCTGTCTTCTCGGCCATTGAGCGGCCCCCGGAGCTGAGGGCACAGCGGGCATGGAGCCGGAGGCTGAACACCTTCAGCCGGAGCTACAACATCAGCCAGCCGGAGCTGGCAGCCTTCCTCCGGCTGTACGAGGCAGCCAATGTGGCCGGGCTCCAGGGGGAGCCTCTCAGACCCAGATGGGACTTCACCGGAGCCTTTTACTTTGTCGGGACGGTGGTGTCCACCATAGGTTAGTGTGTCTGTCAGAGCTGGGGCTGCACAGGCTGCACAGGGAACACTAATGTGTTCTCCCTCTGCCTGGGTCTCTCTGCCTGGGTCCCTCTGCCGTGTCTCTGTCTGTGTGTCCCTCTCTCCCTCTGCCTGGGTCCCTCTGCCGTGTCTCTGTCTCTGTCTGTGTGTCCCTCTCTCCCTCTGCCTGTGTGCCCCTCTCTCCCTCTGCCTGTGTGTCCCTCTCTCCCTCTCTCTGTGTGTCCCTCTCCCCCTCTGTCTGTGTGTTCCTCTCTCCCTCTGTCTGTGTGTCCCTCTCTCCCTCTGTCTGTGTGTCCCTCTCTCCCTCTGTCTGTGTCCCCCTCTCTCCCTCTGTCTGTGTCTCTCCCTCTGTCTGTGTCCCCCTCTCTCCCTCTGTCTGTGTGTCCCTCTCTCCCTCTGTCTGTGTCTCTGTCTCTGTCTGTGTGTCCCTCTCTCCCTCTGTCTGTGTTCCTCCCTCCCTCTGTCTGTGTGTCCCTCTCTCCCTCTGTCTGTGACTCTCCCTCTGTCTGTGTCTCTCCCTCTGTCTGTGTGTCCCTCTCTCCCTCTGTCTGTGTCTCTGTCTCTGTCTGTGTGTCCCTCTCTCCCTCTGCCTGTGTCTCTGTCTCTGTCTGTGTGTCCCTCTCTCCCTCTCCCTCTGTGTCCCTCTCTCCCTCTGTCTGTGTGTCCCTCTCTCCCTCTGTCTGTGTCTCTCCCTCTGTCTGTGTGTCCCTCTCTCCCTCTGTCTGTGTCTCTCCCTCTGTCTATGTGTCCCTCTCTCCCTCTGTCTGTGTCTCTCCCTCTGTCTGTGTGTCCCTCTCTCCCTCTGCCTGTGACTCTGTCTCTGTCTGTGTGTCCCTCTCTCCCTCTGTCTGTGTGTCCCTCTCTCCCTCTGTCTGTGTGTCCCTCTCTCCCTCTGTCTGTGTCACTCCCTCTGTCTGTGTCTCTCCCTCTGTCTGTGTGTCCCTCTCTCCCTCTGTCTGTGTGTCCCTCTCTCCCTCTGCCTGTGTCTCTGTCTCTGTCTGTGTGTCCCTCTCTCCCTCTGCCTGTGTGTCCCTCTCTCCCTCTGTCTGTGTCCCTCTTTCCCTCTGTCTGTGTGTCCCTCTCTCCCTCTGTGTGTCCCTCTCTCCCTCTGTCTGTGTGTCCCTCTCTCCCTCTGTCTGTGTCTCTCCCTCTGTCTGTGTGTCCCTCTCTCCCTCTGTCTTTGTGTCCCTCTCTCCCTCTGTCTGTGTGTCCCTCTCTCCCTCTGTCTGTGTCCCCCTCTCTCCCTCTGTCTGTGTGTCCCCCTCTCCCTCTGTCTGTGTGTCCCTCTCTCCCTCTGTCTGTGTGTCCCTCTCTCCCTCTGTCTGTGTCTCTCCCTCTGTCTGTGTGTCCCTCTCTCCCTCTGTCTGTGTCCCCCTCTCTCCCTCTGTCTGTGTGTCCCTCTCTCCCTCTGCCTGTGTGTCCCTCTCTCCCTCTGTCTGTGTGTCCCTCTCTCCCTCTGTCTGTGTCTCTCCCTCTGTCTGTGTGTCCCTCTCTCCCTCTGTCTTTGTGTCCCTCTCTCCCTCTGTCTGTGTGTCCCTCTCTCCCTCTGTCTGTGTCCCCCTCTCTCCCTCTGTCTGTGTGTCCCCCTCTCCCTCTGTCTGTGTGTCCCTCTCTCCCTCTGTCTGTGTGTCCCTCTCTCCCTCTGTCTGTGTCTCTCCCTCTGTCTGTGTGTCCCTCTCTCCCTCTGTCTGTGTCCCCCTCTCTCCCTCTGTCTGTGTGTCCCCTCTCTCCCTCTGCCTGTGTGTCCCTCTCTCCCTCTGCCTGTGTCTCTCCCTCTGTCTGTGTCCCTCTCTCCCTCTGTCTGTGTGTCCCTCTCTCCCTCTGTCTGTGTCTCCCTCTCTCCCTCTGTCTGTGTGTCCCTCTCTCCCTCTGTCTGTGTGTCCCTCTCTCCCTGTGTCTCTGTCTCTGTCTGTGTCCCCCTCCCTCCCTCTGCCTGTGTCTCTGTCTGTGTCCCCCTCCCTCCCTCTGCCTGTGTCTCTGTCTCTGTCCCCCTCTCTCCCTCTATCTGTGTCTCTATCTATCTCTCTCTGTCTCGCTCTCGCTCTGCCCGTGTCTCTGTCTCTTTATCTGTGTCTCCCTGTTCTCTCTCGGTGTCTCTCTCTGTCTGTGTATCCCTGCCTCTCTCTCTCTTTCTCTCCCTCTGCCATTTCTCTGACTCTGTCTGTGTGTCCCTGTCTCTCTGTCTCTCTCTGTCTGTCTGTCTCTCTCCCTCTGTCTGTGTCTCCCTGTCTCTCTGTGTGCCTTTCTTTCTCTCTCTCTCTGTCCATCTCTCTGTCTCTCTGCCTGTGTGTCCCTGTCTCGCTCTCTCTCTTTCTCTCCCTCTGCCATTTCTCTGACTCTGCCTGTCTGTCTCTCTCTCTGTCTGTGTCTCCCTGTGTGTCTTTCTCTCTCTCTCTCTGTCCATCTCTCTGTCTCTCTGCCTGTGTGTCCCTGTCTGTGTCCCCTCTGTCTCTCTCTCGCTCTCTCTCTGTCATTCTACCTCTGTCCTTCTCTCCATCTCTCTGTTTCCTCTCTGTGTCTCTATCTGTCTCTCTCTCTGTCCTTGTCTCTCTCTCTGTCTGCGTCTCTCTCTGTCTCTCACCCTCTCTCTGTCTGTGTGTGTGTGTCTCTCTCTCTCTGTCTCTCTCTGTCTCCCTCTCTATCTCTCTCGCTTGTTACTCTCCATTTGTGACACTTTCTCTTCTTCCCAGAGGCAAAACAACTGGGGAATGGGAATATTCGTCTTACTTGGTCTTGTACACCTTAAAATATAACATCTTAAAACTGGGGAATGCGAATACTCATCTTAATTGGTCAATCTGGAATTGAACATGGCGACCGTGGCAACGATCATTGATTGTCGTAAAAAGGGCGGCACAGAGTCACCGTAATCGATGATCGCTGTCGCAGTGGCCGTTACTGAGACCGGCTTTCAATTCCAGATCGACCAATTAAGACGAGTATTCCCATTCCCCAGTTTTTTACAAAATAAATTTAGAGTACCCAATTCATTTTTCCAATTAAGGGGCAATTTAGCGTGGCCAATCCACCTACCCTGCACATAGAACATAGAACATAGAACAGTACAGCACAGAACAGGCCCTTCGGCCCTCGATGTTGTGCCGAGCCATGATCACCCTACTCAAACCCACCCATCCACCCTATACCCGTAACCAACAACCCCCCCTTAACCTTACTTTTTAGGACACTACGGGCAATTTAGCCTGGCCAATCCACCTAACCCGCACATCTTTGGACTGTGGGAGGAAACCGGAGCACCCGGAGGAAACCCACGCACACACGGGGAGGACGTGCAGACTCCGCACAGACAGTGACCCAGCCGGGAATCGAACCTCTTTGGGTTGTGGGGGCGAAACCCACGCAAACACGGGGAGAATGTGCAAACTCCACACGGACAGTGACCCAGAGCCGGGATCGAACCTGGGACCTCGGCGCCGTGAGGCAGCAGGGCTAACCCACTGTGCCACCGTGCTGCCCTTACTCCCCAGTTTTAAGATGTTACATTTTACGATTAGCATTGCTGCCAGGGGGCCTGGGTTCGATCCTGGCTCTGGGTCACTGTCTGTGCGGAGTCTGCACATTCTCCCCGTGTCTGCGTGGGTTTCCTCCGGGTGCTCCGGTTTCCTCCCACAGTCCAAAGATGTGCAGGCTAGGTGGATTGGCCGTGATAAATTGTCCCTGAGGGTCAAAATATGTTCAGGTTAGGTGGGGCTACAGGGATTGGGCAGGGGAATGGGCCTCTTTCTGAGGGTCGGTGCAGACTCGATGGGCCAAATGGCCTCCTTCAGCACTGTAGGAATTTCATGATCTTATGACTGGTTTAGTCATAGTCAGAGGGGCTGGTTTAGCTCACCAGGCTAAATCGCTGGCTTTTAAAGCAGACCAAGCAGGCCAGCAGCACGGTTCAATTCCCGTACCAGCCTCCCCGGACAGGCGCCGGAATGTGGCGACTAGGGGCTTTTCACAGTAACTTCATTGAAGCCTACTCGTGACAATAAGCGATTTTCATTTCATTTCACCTGCCCCCCCCCCCCCCCCCCTCCCCCTCCAGCCATTAGCCGGCCGACACATCCATCCCGGTGACGTCCGGCCTTCCTACGGCAATTGGATAGCACAAAGACTCATTACCCGATTGGCCGATGCTCTCCTATCAGCGAAACACCCTTTCAATATTTTCAATTTTTTAATATCTGGTAAAGAGAAATGTTCAGGGAAAATGACAACAAGAAACATTTTTTCAATGTCCCCGATGATCCTTCTCCAGGATCACGCAGTGTCCTGGGGATTGATCTTCGATGTCTGGGGACTCCAGGCTGATCCTGAAGAATTGGCGACCCGGGTTGAATCTGGTGTCTTGCTGTTAGTGTGCTTCAGTCCCACATCAGGCAGTGCTATCCCCCAGGTAGCCATGAGTGGGCAATCCAGGACCGTGTGGGCTTTGTCCATGTTGCGAGCAATAAGTATTTATTTACAGTTCAGTAAGAAGGGAGATGAAGGCAGGGGAGCCAATTGTTTGATATGTTTTCCATTACTTATCACGACCTCAGGTCCCTAACGGCAGTGAATAATTAACCCAAGACCTGTCGATCTGCGGCCTCTACAGCTACTCATTCCTCGCACAATGTCATCAAACGATGTTTCAGTGCCAGAAAGACATTAAGGTTCAGTTTATTTGCAATGCCCCAGTAACACGATCTGAGCAATTCAAACAAACCGTAAACTGGGGCAATAAAACAAAAGGTTACATCGAACGTCATTAATTAATGTTTCCCACATAAAAGTATCTGCAAACGGAAATCCAGCGGTTAGTGCTGGTTAATATGAGGTGACAGCAGATACACAACTGTTGAGGACTTCAAACAAAAAGCACCTTTTTCAACCTGTGTTGATAAACCTCTTCACTTTTATTTCAAAGAGAATGGAGGATAAAAATAGGGAAGTCCGGCTCAAAGTATACAAGGCACTAGTTCGATCACACCATGGATTCTGTGAACAGTTTTGGTCCCCTTTATCTAAGGAAAGATATACTGACATTGGGGGAAGTCCAGAGAAGGTTCACAAGGCCAATCCCAGGTACGGAGGGATTTTCTTATCAGGAGAGGTTGAGTAGGTTGGGCCTGTACTCATTGGAGTTTAGACGAATGAGAGGCGACCTTATTGAGACATATCGGATTCTCAGGGGGTTTGACAGGGTCGATGCTGAGAGGTTGTTTCCCCCTGTGGGAGAGTCTGGGACCAGAGGGCAGAATCTCAGAGTGAGGGGGTCGCCCATTCCAGACAGAGATGAGGAGGAATTTCTTCTCTCAGAGGGGAGTGAATCTGTGGAATTCTTTACCGCAGAGAGCTGTAGAGGCTGGGTCGCTAATTGTCTTTGAGGCTGAGACAGATTTTTAATCAGTGAGGGAATCGAGGGTTATGAGGATAAGGCGGGAAAGAGGAGTTGAGGATTGTCACATCAGATCGGTCACAATCTCATTGAATGGAGGAGCAGAGTTGAAGGGATTAATGGCCGACTTCTGCTCCGATGTCTTATGGTCATTCCTGCCTCAGCTTATCTGCTCAAATCCTCATGCCAGCCTTTATGTTATCTACAGACTTGACCATTCCAATGCTCTCCTGACCAGGCCTCCTGAAATTCAACCTTGCCCGAGACTCTCCAAACGTACCCTGAATGGCTGTTTGCCCATCACTGCTGTGCGCATTGACCTACACTGGGCTCCTGTTTCCCACAAAGCTTCAATTTTAAAATTCTCATCCTTGTTTACCCATCCATCCCTGGCCTTGCCCCCTCTGTAACCTCCTCCAGCTTCCAAACATTCAGACAAACAGATGAGAACACTTCAAAGGGGTTCGACAGGGCGGATGCAGGTAAGGTGTTTCCCTTGGCTCGGGAGTCCAGAACCAGTGGGTTCAATTTCAAAATAAGGAGGCTGGACAGATTAGATAGGGCAAAATTGTTCCCGTTCCAAAAAGGGTCGAGAACGAGCGGGCTCAGGATTTAAAGCGATTTGGCTAACGGTTTAGATCTGGAATGCGCTGGAAGCACGATGGAGGCTGGTTCAATTGGGACGTTCAAGAGGGAATTAGATGCCTATTTGAATAGGAACAATGTGCAGGGGTAAATGCGCAGAGCCAACTTGCCAACCAATCAACATTCTCTTCCCATGCAGTATAAATTGTTGTTCGCCATGAGATTTGGTATTCTTGGAAATCTGACCTGATGAGTGCAAGACGCAAAGGTTTGACGACATGTTTCTTTTTAAATGACTTGACTTTAAATTCCCCAGTCAAAAAGGGTTATCGGCACTTTGCACACTCTGAGTGATACTTTGGTAATCTCTTTGCAGTTTTGTTTCAGACTGTGGTTTGAGGCCTGAAGCGGTGGCAAAGTGGAGAGGGCGGACGGGACTTCAGTTATGGCGGAGTTATGGAATGCTTTCCCCTGACTGTCCTTGTTTGATTTCCTCGCAGGTTTCGGGATGGCCACACCGGTGACGACTGGCGGCCGAATCTTCCTGATCTTCTATGGGCTGGTGGGCTGTGCCGCCACCATCTTGTTCTTCAACCTGTTCCTGGAGCGGATCATCACGCTGCTGGCCTACATCTTGCGCTGGTTCCACGAGAGGAAGTTGCAGCGGAGCGGGGCGCCGCGCTCGCCAGACCGCCGAGGCTCCAGCCAATTGGGAGAGGTGGACAGTCTGGACGGCTGGAAGCCCTCCGTCTACTACGTCATGCTCATCCTGGGGGCAGCGTCCCTTGTCATCTCCTGCTGCGCCTCGGCAATGTACTCGCCCGTCGAGGGCTGGTCCTACGCCGAGTCTTTGTACTTCTGCTTTGTGGCGTTCAGCACCATTGGCTTTGGCGATTTGGTGAGCAGCCAAAGAGCGGCCTACGCCAACCAGAGCCTGTACCGGGCGGGGAACTTCCTGCTCATACTGATGGGCGTGTGCTGCCTCTATTCCTTATTTAACGTCTCCTCCATCGTCATCAAGCAGTTCCTCAACTGGATCCTGAAGAAGATGGAGTACCGCTGTTGCCGACGGTGCCAGGGCGCGAAGGCGAGGAATCACTGGAATGCCGTCCATCCGGCAAGTGTCAAGACCAGGCGGCATGAGGTCTCCGTGGAGACGGTGTGCGACAGCGAGACCGATGGGCACCGGATGTCGGGCGAGATGATATCCGTTAAAGACTTTCTAGCTTCCAACAAGGTGTCCTTGGCTATAATGCAGAAGCAACTCTCAGATACGGCCAATGGAGGCCCCAGGCAAAGCCACTCACGGTACAATGGCTTCTCTGGAGGAGTCGGGGCCTTGGCAATCATGAACAATAGGTTGGCAGAGACGAGTGTGGATAGGTAACCTCATGGATAGGAAGCTTTGCCAGTTATCAAATTAAATGGAAGTTAGCTCGGTGGGACAGCTGACTGATACTCATCAGTCCCCCCCCCCCACCATTGGTAAAGGATGTGGCCAGGACAGCCCCAAGATTCGGCCACTTGCTGGGCACTGAGGTAGCTAATGTCAACCTGGGACATTGGTGATTGGGTCACCGCCACTTGCCTCAGCAAATTGGTCGAAGGAGTGGGAAAACGAGTCAGGGCCCACACTGCTGAGTGGCGCCCAGCTCCTCTGTCCCCTGGCAAAGTACAGACGTGGACCTAATCTTCCGCCTCTCCTGCGGCGGACACCCACAGCGAACGCCCCACCCCCTCCCAGCCAAGACTCGCAAACAGCAGTGTTGACCCGTTGGTCAAAATGACCGGGGTTGTCGCACCTTCAGGAGAGGAGGGGGGGCGGGGGGGTGCAGGAGGCTTTCTCCTGATGGCAACAACAACTTGCACCTCGACAGCAACTTTTAATGTCGTCGAACCCCCCACCAGGGCCCGCCGTAGGAACGATCTGAGGCAAAATCTGTCATGATGTGCTCGTCGGACAGGCAACTGAGAGATTGGACGGTGAGGAGCATCTTGAAGGAAGCGAGAGATGGAGAGATTTATTGAGGGAATTTTATCGCTCAGAACCGAGGAAGCTGAGGGCGCTTCATCAGCAGTGATGGAGGGATGGAAATTGAGGATATGTCGGAATTGGACGAATGTTGGGGACCACTTGCTTGATATGGACAGTGGACCCGAATTATCAGGAGCTTTGCTGTGCATTCTGGGAACCACTTGAATTATACAGGGAGACGGCTACTATAAGATATGCTCAACCTGGAAAGATTGTGTGAAATATATTCCAAGACTGCAGAACGTATCTGTAAACATTCTTACTGCTGTAAATAAAACACACATCTGTTCAAATAGGATGCATTGGTATTGTAACATAAAGCTTTAGCAATTGAAATGTCTACTTTAATTACAGAGAGAGAGACATAGTGAGGGATCACTCACTTGGCCTGATGCCTCGTTGCCGGCGATGGTAGATGACTGGGGGAAGGGAGACTCTGATGCTTGTGTTTCGTGGGGTGGTGGCGGTGGGGCGGGGGGGTGGGGGTGAGTGATGCAGACATTTAGAGATGGGGGGGTATAGTTGCCCTTCTGGGGTCAAGGGTTGGGTGCGCTGCCCATGTCTACGGGGGAGGGGGGGGCACAATGCCTGTGGGCGGGAGGGTGGGGAGGGGTTGGTAAGGGTGGGGGACCTTCAACTTAACTTTAAGTTCTGGGCGCCCTTTGAAAACGGCGCGTTCAGCGATTGGCCAGGAGAATACGCTTCCGACCAAATCGGGGGCGGCATCACTTTCACGATGCTCCACTCCCTCCAAATTCATCAGGGCCTGGGGGCACTGTGTGGGGGGGGGGGGGGGGGGGGGGGTAGTGGGGGTGGTGCGGGGCGTACAAGCCGGCCAAAGGGAGAATACTATCCCGTGGGCTGGGTCCGCGAGTGGCCTCCACCATGTAGCACGGTCGGGGCACTGCAGTTCGCCAGGCTGTATCGGCAGCGACAGCCGGGGGCACTACCCTGCCTGCCGGCATGCAAACCCCCAGCCAAACGGGGAATCGTTGGCCGGTTTATGCCATTTTCACACCGTTCCCACACCAGCGTGGGGACATAGCCCCAGAATCAGAGATTCTAGCCCATGAGGAGCCGATATCTTTGTGTTCTTGCTCCTCCGAGGGCTGGATGGTCCATTCTGGCGACTAGGTGCTGCCGCCAGTGTTGAATCCAGGGAACTGCGCCCTTCTGGTAGGAGGGCCGACCCGGGGTAATTCAGGCGATGCGAATGGGCCAGCACACAGCTCACGTGCAGCCCGAGCCACTCCCTTCACACAGGTAACTGATTCTAATGGGCGGCACGGTAGCACAGTGGGTAGCACTGTTGCTTCACAGCGCCAGGGTCCCAGGTTCGATTCCCGGCTTGGGTCACTGTCTGTGCGGAGTCTGCACGTTCTCCCCGTGTCTGCGTGGGTTTCCTCCGGGTGCTCCGGTTTCCTCCCACAAGTCCCGAAAGACGTGCTTGTTAGGTGAATTGGACATTCTGAATTCTCCCTCTGCGTACCCGAACAGGTGCCGGAATGTGGCGACTAGGGGCTTTTCACAGTAACTTCACTGCAGTGTTAATGTAAGCCTACTTGTGACAATAAAGATTATAAAGATATAAAGATTCGCTGGGGCCGGGATTCGTGTTAAAAAGCCTGACAAGCTGGAGCAGCTTTTAAGCGCTCCACTTCCACAGACTCATTCCAGCCAAGATGGTGTCTGCAGGCTGACCAGCTCCCAGATTCTGTGAGTCGGAGATGGACAGAATGCTGGACATCGTTGAGGAGAGGAGGGACGCCCTCTTTCCCAGGGTGGGGCGGAGACACAAGCCTGTCCTTCCCAACAGCGCTTGTGGATGAGGTGCCAGAGGCGGTCAGTGTTGCCAGCCTCGGCAGGCAGACTGCCCGGCAATGCAGAGGAAGCAGATGAACGACTTCCTTTGGGCATCTCGGGTGAGTCACCATCTCTGTGCCCCCGGGCATCACTCCTGTCCCTCACTCCTCATATCAGTCCCCAACCCCCTCGAAGCCATCGCCATCCCACCTGCCTGCATCTCCCTTACAGCCCACTCTCCACCAAACCCCAACTCCTGTTACACACAAGTTTCAGACCCCCCCCCCCAATAAAACTTGCGTCCCTGTGTCTAATTATGATGTGGGGATGCCAGTGTGGGGTGAGCAACACTGGGGTGAGCACAGTAAGAAGTCTTACAACACCAAGTTAACGTCCAACAGGTTTGTTTGGAATCACTAGCTTTCGGAGCGCTTCTCCTTCCTCAGGTGAGTGAAGAGGTGGGTTCCAGAAACACATATACAGACAAATTCAATGATGCAAGATTGGGGACCACCATTACACGTGAGAATACCACCCACCATGGGTACATACTCGTGGGACACGGCCAATGTTGTCTACCTCATACGCTGCAGGAAAGGATGTCCCGAAGCGTGGTACATTGGCGAGGCCATGCAGACGCTGCGACAACGGATGAACGGACATCGCGCGACAATCACCAGGCAGGAATGTTCCCTTCCAGTCGGGGAACACTTCAGCAGTCAAGGGCATTCAGCCTCTGATCTCCCGGTAAGCGTTCTCCAAGGCAGCCTTCAGGACGCGCGGCAACGCAGAATCGCCGAGCAGATACCTATAGCCAAGTTCCGCACACATGAGTACGGCCTCAACCGGGACCTGGGATTCGTGTCGCATTACATCCACTCCCCACCATCTGGCCTGGGCTTGCGAAATCCTACCAACTGTCCTGGCTAGAGATAATTCACACCTCTTTAACCTGTGATTATCCCTCTCTCCAGTTGCACCGTCTGGACCTGTAAAGGCTTAATTACCTGCAAAGACTCGCATTCAAAGTACCTCCTTGCATCATTGAATTTGTCGATATATGTGTTTGTGGAGCCCACCTCTTCATTCACCTGAGGAAGGAGCAGCGCTCCGAAAGCTAGTGATTCCAAACAAACCTGTTGGACTTTAATCCGGTGTTGTAAGACTTCTAACTGTGCCTAATTACAACTCAACACGGTCCAATACGCACAGGTTTTGCTGGAATGACTATGCATTGCTGTCAGTAAAGAATATGCTGGTAATACGCCTATGTCATGCTTCAGACATTTTATTTTGACAGATGTAAGTGCATGATTCTATCAAGAGGCCACATCTGCAAGTTATTCTAACAAAGCTTGAACTGCCACCAGATTTTTTTTTCTCCTCTTGTTTTCTCGCTCTGCACACTGGTTGAAATTTCTCAGTTTACCGTTTCATAGGTTTAGGATAAAGTTGAATACAAGATTATTCAGATATTTAGAAAATAGAACATAGGACAGTACAGCACAGAACAGGCCCTTCGGCCCTTGATGTTGTGCCGAGCAATGATCACCCACGTATCCACCCTATACCTGTAACCCAACAACCCCCCTTAACCTTACTTTTTAGGACACTACGGGCAATTTAGCATGGCCAATCCACCTAACCCGCACATCTTTGGACTGTGGGAGGAAGCCGGAGCACCCGGAGGAAACCCACGCACACACGGGGAGGATGTGCAGACTCCACACAGACAGTGACCCAGCCGGGAATCGAACCTGGGACCCTGGAGCTGTGAAGCATTTATGCTAACCACCATGCTACCGTGCTTGCCCAAAACAATATTTTGTTCTCAAAGAAGTGAAAGTAAATATTGGCGACCATTGCAGATCGGCCAGTCCCAAATGGTTACAGACGTGATCTGACTTTTTAACCTCCAGTTGATTTGTGCGTGCTCAGTTTCATTAGCCTTCAGTTGTGTTACTGTGACGGGTGCTCCCGAGTCCCCAACGAAACAAAACCTGGCTATCCATCAGCCTCCGAAGGGAAATGTGGGCATTGAAAGCATTTCAAAGCTGAGGCTTGAAGTGCCGTTTGTTGCCCCTTGAGCCGTTTTTGACTGAGGCACTCAATAAACACCGTGTCCATGGTGACGAGGGAACAGTTTTTTTTAATTTTATTTTTTTAATAAATTTAGATTACCCAATTATTTTTTCCAATTAAGGGGCAATTTAGCGTGTCCAATCCACCTACTCTGCACATTTTTGGGTTGTGGGGGCGAAACCCACGCAGACACGGGGAGAATGTGCAAACTCCACACGGACAGTGACCCAGAGCCGGGATCGAACCTGGGACCTCAGCGCCGTGGGGCGGTTGTGCCAACCACTAGGACACCGTGCTGCCCGACGAGGGAACAGTTTTTATAACTCACGGTGGCAGAGTAGTTAGCACTGTTACTTCACAGCTATAGGGACCCGGTTCGATTCCTGGCTTGGGTCACTGTCTGTGCGGAGTCTGCACGTTCTCCCCGTGTCTGCGTGGGCTTCCTCCGGGAGCTCCGGTTTCCTCCCACAGTTCAAAGATGTGCAGGTTAGGTGGATTGGCCACGATAAATTGCCCTTAGTGGCTAAAAGGTGAAGTCGGGTTACTGGTTTACAGGGATAGAGTGGCGGTGTGTGCTTCAGTAGCATACTCTTTCCAAGGGCCGGTGCAGACCCGATGGGCTGAGAGGCCTCCTTCTGCACTGTAAATTCTATGATGGTGAACAAATGACGCCCAATGCAACTCAGGCGTCCCTTTAGCAAGTGAGTCACTCCTCTCCCACAGACCAGTCCTTCCCAGGATCTCACTCCATGTCATTTGTTGGCAGAATCACCAACAGACGAGGCTGGGGGCATCAGGGGTCACAGCCCCCCCCCACATCCACAGCCCCAGATCTCCGCGGAGCACCAGTCTGGGGAAGAACCGCCACCTTGCCACTGCGGTAACCTCCACCCTCCACCATCGCAGAGACTACCTCATCAGTGGGGCATTTTAGTGCAGAGGCTCCTCGGTCACCTTCTGGTGCACATTCCATACATACTGCAGCACATCCGGTGGAGGCAGCACCTCCCCGTGAAGAGGTCGGTCAGGAGGCTGCCAGATCCCAGGGAACAGCTGTCGTCCCGACAGGCGTCGTGTTTCTGGAAAGGATGATCCCATCACTGGTGCAGAGCCAGAATCTACACCAGGAGGGGGTGTCAGCAACCGCCCAGTGCCTGAAGGTCCAGCTGGAGGAGTCTGACTGCCTTCCGGTGCAGGAGGTTTGGCCGACGATGCGCTGGACACAGACCAAAACGGAAAGGGTGGCGTTTGGGGCGGACGGCATGGGGCAACACGTCAGAGCCATGGGTCAGGCCATGAGGGACATGGCCGAGGGAGCGAGGGGAGATGGCCGAGGGAGCGAGGGACGTGGCCGAGGCAGTGAGGGAGATGGCCGAGGGAGCGAGGGAGATGGCCGAGGGAGCGAGGGGAGATGGCCGAGGGAGCGAGGGAGATGGCCGAGGCAGTGAGGGAGATGGCCGAGGCAGTGAGGGAGATGGCCGAGGCAGTGAGGGAGATGGCCGAGGGAGCGAGGGACTTGGCCGAGGCAGTGAGGGAGATGGCCGAGGCAGTGAGGGAGATGGCCGAGGGAGCGAGGGAGATGGCCGAGGCAGTGAGGGAGATGGCCGAGGGAGCGAGGGAGATGGCCGAGGGAGCGAGGGAGATGGCCGAGGCAGTGAGGGACTTGGCCGAGGCAGTGAGGGAGATGGCCGAGGGAGCGAGGGAGATGGCCGAGGGAGCGAGGGAGATGGCCGAGGGAGCGAGGGAGATGGCCGAGGCAGTGAGGGACTTGGCCGAGGCAGTGAGGGAGATGGCCGAGGCAGTGAGGGACATGGCCGAGGGAGCGAGGGGAGATAGCCGAGGCAGTGAGGGACATGGCCGAGGGAGCGAGGGACGTGGCCGAGGCAGTGAGGGAGATGGCCGAGGGAGCGAGGGAGATGGCCGAGGGAGTGAGGGAGATGGCCGAGGGAGCGAGGGAGATGGCCGAGGGAGCGAGGGAGATGGCCGAGGCAGTGAGGGAGATGGCCGAGGCAGTGAGGGGAGATGGCCGAGGGAGCGAGGGAGATGACCGAGGGAGCGAGGGAGATGGCCGAGGCAGGGAGGGAGATGGCCGAGGCAGTGAGGGAGATGGCCGAGGGAGCGAGGGAGATGGCCGAGGGAGCGAGGGAGATGGCCGAGGCAGTGAGGGACTTGGCCGAGGCAGTGAGGGAGATGGCCGAGGGAGCGAGGGAGATGGCCGAGGGAGCGAGGGAGATGGCCGAGGGAGCGAGGGAGATGGCCGAGGCAGTGAGGGACTTGGCCGAGGCAGTGAGGGAGATGGCCGAGGGAGCGAGGGAGATGGCCGAGGGAGCGAGGGAGATGGCCGAGGCAGTGAGGGAGATGGCCGAGGGAGCGAGGGGAGATGGCCGAGGCAGTGAGGGACGTGACCGAGGCAGTGAGGGAGATGGCCGAGGCAGTGAGGGAGATGGCTGAGGGAGCGAGGGACGTGGCCGAGGCAGTGAGGGAGATGGCCGAGGCAGTGAGGGAGATGGCCGAGGCAGCGAGGGAGATGGCCGAGGGAGCGAGGGAGATGGCCGAGGGAGCGAGGGAGATGGCCGAGGGAGCGAGGGAGATGGCCGAGGGAGCGAGGGAGATGGCCGAGGGAGCGAGGGAGATGGCCGAGGCAGGGAGGGACATGGCCGAGGCAGGGAGGGAGAAGGCCGAGGCAGTGAGGGAGATGGCCGAGGCAGGGAGGGACATGGCCGAGGCAGGGAGGGAGATGGCCGAGGCAGTGAGGGAGATGGCCGAGGCAGTGAGGGAGATGGCCGAGGCAGTGAGGGAGATGGCCGAGGCAGCGAGGGAGATGGCCGAGGCAGTGAGGGAGATGGCCGAGGCAGTGAGGGAGATGGCCGAGGCAGTGAGGGAGATGGCCGAGGCAGTGAGGGAGATGGCCGAGGCAGTGAGGGAGATGGCCGAGGCAGTGAGGGACGTGGCCGAGGCAGTGAGGGAGATGGCCGAGGGAGTGAGGGAGATGGCCGAGGCAGCGAGGGACAGGGCCGAGGGAGTGAGGGAGATGGCCGAGGCAGGGAGGGAGATGGCCGAGGCAGGGAGGGAGATGGCCGAGGCAGGGAGGGAGATGGCCGAGGCAGGGAGGGACATGGCCGAGGCAGTGAGGGAGATGGCCGAGGGAGTGAGGGAGATGGCCGAGGCAGTGAGGGACTTGGCCGAGGGAGTGAGGGAGATGGCCAAGGCAGTGAGGGAGATGGCCGAGGCAGCGAGGGACATGGCCGAGGCAGTGAGGGAGATGGCCGAGGCAGTGAGGGAGATGGCCGAGGCAGTGAGGGAGATGGCCGAGGCAGGGAGGGAGATGGCCGAGGCAGTGAGGGAGATGGCCGAGGGAGCGAGGGAGATGGCCGAGGGAGTGAGGGAGATGGCCGAGGCAGTGAGGGAGATGGCGGAGACAGTGAGGGACATGGCCGAGGCAGTGAGGGAGATGGCCGAGGGCAGCGAGGGACTTGGCCGAGGCAGTGAGGGAGATGGCCGAGGCAGTGAGGGAGATGGCCGAGGCAGTGAGGGAGATGGCCGAGGCAGTGAGGGAGATGGCCGAGGCAGTGAGGGAGATGGCCGAGGCAGGGAGGGAGATGGCCGAGGGCAGTGAGGGAGATGGCCGAGGCAGTGAGGGAGATGGCCGAGGCAGCGAGGGAGATGGCCGAGGCAGTGAGGGAGATGGCCGAGGGAGCGAGGGAGATGGCCGAGGCAGTGAGGGACTTGGCCGAGGGAGTGAGGGAGATGGCCGAGGGCAGTGAGGGAGATGGCCGAGGGAGCGAGGGAGATGGCCGAGGGAGCGAGGGAGATGGCCGAGGGCAGTGAGGGAGATGGCCGAGGGAGTGAGGGAGATGGCCGAGGCAGTGAGGGAGATGGCCGAGGCAGTGAGGGAGATGGCCGAGGGAGCGAGGGAGATGGCGGAGGGAGCGAGGGAGATGGCCGAGGCAGTGAGGGAGATGGCCGAGGGAGCGAGGGAGATGGCCGAGGGAGTGAGGGAGATGGCCGAGGCAGTGAGGGAGATGGCCGAGAGCAGTGAGGGAGATGGCCGAGGGAGTGAGGGAGATGGCCGAGGCAGTGAGGGAGATGGCCGAGGCAGGGAGGGAGATGGCCGAGGCAGTGAGGGAGATGGCCGAGGCCGTGAGGGAGATGGCCGAGGCAGTGAGGGAGATGGCCGAGGCAGTGAGGGAGATGGCCGAGGGAGCGAGGGAGATGGCCGAGGGAGCGAGGGAGATTGCCGAGGGAGCGAGGGAGATGGCCGAGGGAGCGAGGGGAGATGGCCGAGGCAGTGAGGGACTTGGCCGAGGCAGTGAGGGAGATGGCCGAGGCAGTGAGGGAGATGGCCGAGGCAGTGAGGGAGATGGCCGAGGGAGTGAGGGAGATGGCCGAGGGAGCGAGGGAGATGGCCGAGGGAGCGAGGGAGATTGCCGAGGCAGTGAGGGAGATGGCCGAGGGAGTGAGGGAGATGGCCGAGGGAGTGAGGGAGATGGCCGAGGCAGTGAGGGACTTGGCCGAGGCAGTGAGGGAGATGGCCGAGGGAGCGAGGGAGATGGCCGAGGCAGCGAGGGACATGGCCGAGGGAGCCAGGGAGATGGCCGAGGGAGCGAGGGAGATGGCCGAGGCAGTGAGGGACATGGCCGAGGGAGCGAGGGAGATGGCCGAGGCAGGGAGGGAGATGGCCGAGGGAGTGAGGGAGATGGCCGAGGGAGTGAGGGAGATGGCCGAGGGAGTGAGGGAGATGGCCGAGGCAGGGAGGGAGATGGCCGAGGCAGTGAGGGACTTGGCCGAGGCAGTGAGGGAGATGGCCGAGGGAGCGAGGGAGATGGCCGAGGGAGCGAGGGGAGATGGCCGAGGGCAGTGAGGGAGATGGCCGAGGCAGTGAGGGAGATGGCCGAGGCAGTGAGGGAGATGGCCGAGGGAGCGAGGGAGATGGCCGAGGGAGCGAGGGGAGATGGCCGAGGGCAGTGAGGGAGATGGCCGAGGCAGTGAGGGAGATGGCCGAGGCAGTGAGGGAGATGGCCGAGGGAGCGAGGGAGATGGCCGAGGGAGCGAGGGAGATGGCCGAGGCAGCGAGGGAGATGACCGAGGGAGTGAGGGAGATGGCCGAGGGAGTGAGGGAGATGGCCGAGGCAGTGAGGGAGATGGCCGAGGCAGTGAGGGAGATGGCCGAGGGAGCGAGGGAGATGGCCGAGGGCAGTGAGGGAGATGGCCGAGGGAGTGAGGGAGATGGCCGAGGCAGTGAGGGAGATGGCCGAGGCAGTGAGGGAGATGGCCGAGGCAGTGAGGGAGATGGCCGAGGCAGTGAGGGAGATGGCCGAGGCAGTGAGGGACATGGCCGAGGGAGCGAGGGGAGATGGCCGAGGCAGTGAGGGAGATGGCCGAGGGAGCGAGGGAGATGGCCGAGGCAGTGAGGGAGATGGCCGAGGCAGTGAGGGAGTTGGCCGAGGGAGTGAGGGAGATGGCCGAGGCAGCGAGGGAGATGGCCGAGGGAGCGAGGGAGATGGCCGAGGCAGTGAGGGAGATGGCCGAGACAGTGAGGGAGATGGCCGAGGGCAGTGAGGGACATGACTGAGGGAGTGAGGGAGATGGCCGAGGGAGTGAGGGACTTGGCCGAGGCAGTGAGGGAGATGGCCGAGGGAGCGAGGGAGATGGCCGAGGGAGTGAGGGACATGGCCGAGGCAGCGAGGGGCGTGACCGAGGCAGTGAGGGGAGATGGCCGAGGCAGGGAGGGAGATGGCCGAGGCAGGGAGGGAGATGGCCGAGGCAGTGAGGGACATGGCCGAGGGAGCGAGGGACATGGCCGAGGCAGTGAGGGAGATGGCCGAGGCAGGGAGGGAGATGGCCGAGGCAGCGAGAGACTTGGCCGAGGGAGTGAGGGAGATGGCCGAGGCAGTGAGGGACATGGCCGAGGCAGTGAGGGAGATGGCCGAGGGAGCGAGGGAGATGGCCGAGGGAGCGAGGGACATGGCCGAGGGAGTGAGGGGAGATGGCCGAGGCAGGGAGGGAGATGGCTGAGGCAGTGAGGGAGATGGCCGAGGCAGCGAGGGAGATGACTGAGGGAGTGAGGGAGATGGCCGAGGGAGCGAGGGAGATGGCCGAGGCAGTGAGGGAGATGGCCGAGGGAGCGAGGGACATGGCCGAGGCAGTGAGGGAGATGGCCGAGGCAGTGAGGGAGATGGCCGAGGGAGCGAGGGAGATGGCCGAGGGAGCGAGGGGAGATGGCCGAGGGAGCGAGGGAGATGGCCGAGGGCAGCGAGGGAGATGGCCGAGGGAGCGAGGGAGATGGCCGAGGGCAGTGAGGGAGATGGCCGAGGGAGCGAGGGAGATGGCCGAGGGAGCGAGGGAGATGGCCGAGGCAGTGAGGGAGATGGCCGAGGGAGCGAGGGACATGGCCGAGGCAGTGAGGGAGATGGCCGAGGGCAGCGAGGGAGATGGCCGAGGGCAGCGAGGGAGATGGCCGAGGGAGCGAGGGAGATGGCCGAGGCAGTGAGGGAGATGGCCGAGGGAGCGAGGGACATGGCCGAGGCAGTGAGGGAGATGGCCGAGGGAGTGAGGGAGATGGCCGAGGGAGTGAGGGAGATGGCCGAGGCAGTGAGGGAGATGGCCGAGGGAGCGAGGGAGATGGCCGAGGGAGCGAGGGAGATGGCCGAGGGCAGTGAGGGAGATGGCCGAGGGCAGTGAGGGAGATGGCCGAGGCAGTGAGGGAGATGGCCGAGGCAGTGAGGGAGATGGCCGAGGCAGTGAGGGAGATGGCCGAGGCAGTGAGGGAGATGACCGAGGGAGCGAGGGAGATGGCCGAGGGAGCGAGGGAGATGGCCGAGGCAGGGAGGGAGATGGCCGAGGCAGTGAGGGAGATGGCCGAGGCAGTGAGGGAGATGGCCGAGGCAGTGAGGGAGATGGCCGAGGGAGTGAGGGAGATGGCCGAGGGAGCGAGGGAGATGGCCGAGGCAGTGAGGGAGATGGCCGAGGCAGTGAGGGAGATGGCCGAGGGAGCGAGGGAGATGGCCGAGGGAGCGAGGGAGATGGCCGAGGGAGCGAGGGAGATGGCCGAGGCAGTGAGGGAGATGGCCGAGGGCAGTGAGGGAGATGGCCGAGGCAGTGAGGGAGATGGCCGAGGCAGGGAGGGAGATGGCCGAGGGAGCGAGGGAGATGGCCGAGGCAGTGAGGGAGATGGCCGAGGCAGTGAGGGAGATGGCCGAGGGAGCGAGGGAGATGGCCGAGGGAGTGAGGGAGATGGCCGAGGCAGTGAGGGAGATGGCCGAGACAGTGAGGGACTTGGCTGAGGGAGCGAGGGAGATGGCCGAGGGAGCGAGGGAGATGGCTGAGGCAGTGAGGGAGATGGCCGAGACAGTGAGGGACTTGGCCGAGGCAGTGAGGGAGATGGCCGAGGGAGCGAGGGAGATGGCCGAGGCAGTGAGGGAGATGGCTGAGGCAGTGAGGGAGATGGCCGAGGGAGCGAGGGAGATGGCCGAGGCAGTGAGGGAGATGGCTGAGGCAGTGAGGGAGATGGCCGAGGGAGCGAGGGAGATGGCCGAGGCAGTGAGGGAGATGGCCGAGACAGTGAGGGACTTGGCCGAGGCAGTGAGGGAGATGACTGAGGCAGTGAGGGACATGGCCGAGGCAGTGAGGGAGATGACCGAGGCAGTGAGGGACATGACCGAGGCAGTGACGTCATCATCATCATCCTGTGGACAAGACCCACATATACTGCCAACCCAGGGCCAACTCCCTGTGGTGATGCTGATCTGTCCCTCGGAGGGGGCAGAGCGAGCTGTGTTAGTAGGCAGGAGTGGAAGGCAAGGGGGAAGGTGGCGTATCCATCCCTGGACACTAAGGGCACTTTATCATGGCCAATCCACCTAACCTGTACATCTTTGGACTGTGGGAGGCAACCAAAGCACCCGGAGGAAACCCACACAGACACGGGGAGAAGGTGCAAACCCCACACAGTGTCACCCGAGGCTGGAATCGAACCCGGGTCCCTGGCGCCACGAGGCAACAGTGCTAACCACTGTGCCACCTTGGCCGCCCCACATGCACTGCCTCCCTCCTGTGACATCTTGTCTCCCGGAGAAATAGGAAAGGTTCCTGACACAGTTACATCTTCATCCATTCCATCAATTACTTGCCCAGCTAGGGTTAAATTTTACCATGCAGTGACTGTACCGGGCTTATTTAAATGTCTATTTAATCAGGAAACATATTTACGTTTTGGCCTCGACTCAATCTGGATGAAGATGCTGGGAGAGTGGGATAACTGGTCACAGTGATTATAGACTGACGTCAGAAATGAACACTGATTTGCCGAGGACACTCGCAAGTCACCTTGTCATTAGCGTTGAGTGCCTCTCAATGGTCTCATTTTCAAATGTGAAATTGGATCGAAGCTGGCAAGAAACGAAAGACGATTTCTCATCTCCCCTTTAGTATCATTAGCTGAAGTTTCAATCACACTTCAACATCATCATCTGAAAACACTATCTAAATATATATATGTATTTATTGGCAAAAACGAACAACAACAATATTAACAGGCCAGTATACAGAATATATAGATAAAAAGTTAGAAAAGTGAAGTACATATACAACAGTCTTCTTAAATATAATAAACGATCCCCATTGTAACTAACCCCCTTACCCCTCAATCATGTCTGTTGTGTTATGTATTCTGGGATTACACAGGCTGCGACTCGATGCAGCTTTGACCAAAAGATACTCCAGACTTTGAAGGAAGTTCAATGTGATTTATTGAACCCTTAGCACAGTTCTCTATGAGTTCGACTCTCCTGCTAATCTTGCTACAGTAACTCAGTCTAACTAACCAGTCTGCTCTAAGCCACATGGTGGGTGTGATGCTTCTGATCTGCCCCTGTCCTACTCTCTAAGTGTCGCCTGTGGAAAGAGACAGAGCATGTGTGCCCCGTCCTTATATATGGGTTGTGTAATGCCCCCTTGTGGTAGTGTCACCTCTGGGTGTCTTGACTGCCCATTGGTCGTGTCCTATTCTATGTGTTCATTAGCTGTATGTCTGCATGTCATGACGTCTCTGATGCTCCCTCTAGTGGTTACTTAGTCGTAGTGTATTCACATTAACCCCTTGTGTATTTACAGTGATGCATATCACCACAGTGTCCAGCTCTTTAGAGAATAAGATGAATGGTCCCACGTCTGGTAGAACCTTTCCCCTCCACCCCCTAATGATATATTTAAATTTCCCCAGATGTAGGATTGTCATATCCTCGAACCACGCGGATGCTTTAGGTGGTTTGGGAGAACTCCAACTGAGCAATATTCGCCTCCTGGCTATCAGAGAGGGGAAGGCGAGTACATTAGCCCCCAACCCCCGAATGGAATGCTGGGGAGTCCACGGGGTGGCACAGCGGTTAGCACCGCTGCCTCACAGCGGCAGGTACTCAGGTTTGATTCCGGCCTCAGGTCACTGTCTGTGCTGAGTTTGCACGTTCTCCCCGTGTCTCTCCTCCGGTTGCTCCGGTTTCCTCCCACAGTCCAAAGATGTGCAGGTTCGGTGGATTGGCCAGGCTAAATTGCCTCTTAGTGTCCCGCGATGGTGCAGGTTAGATTATGGGGTTACAGAGTTAGGGCGGGACTTGGATGAGGTGCAGACACGATGGGCCGAATGGCCTCCTTCTACACTGTAGGGATTCTATGAAGACTCAAAATATTTTTACCATTGGGCAAGGTTCTAGGGCCACCCACAGACCCTTGCATATCATATCGAAAAAGGAAAACAAGCAGTTAGCCAGTTTAGGACAAGACCAAAACACACGAGTGTGAACAGTGATCGCATTTCATCGAATCATAGAATTTACAGTGCAGAAGGAGGCCATTCGGCCCATCGAGTTTGCACCAGCCCTTGGAAAGAGCACCCTACCTAAGCCCACACTTCCACCCTATCCCAACACCTCCACCCTATCCCTGTAACTCCACCTATCACGGCCAATCCACCTAACCTGCACGTCTTTGGACTGTGGGAGGAAACCGGAGCACCCGGAGGAAACCCACGCACACACGGGGAGGACGTGCAGACTCCGCACAGACAGTGACCCAGCGGGGAATTGAACCTGGGACCCTGGCGCTGTGAAGCAACTATGCTAACCACTGTGCTACCGTACTGCATTTGCTCTCCACATCCCAAAAGAACCCACTCATCCTTGCCTAAGTCCAATGTGATCTGTGCAATACTGAACCAAACTCCAGCCTGGTGCAAGATGGAGTGGAGTTCACCCTGTAAAGGGCTCCTCTTTGATGCACGATCAATTGTACAATGAGTAAGGTTGGATACAATTGTGGCTTTATTGCAGTAAGATGTGTGGCCTCCCACAGCAGCTGGCGAAATGGCTGCTGAATAGAGGACACGCTCCTCCTACTGGGCGGAGCCAGTAGGCAGGGGCTACCCGGCGAACCTGTAGTACAGGTCCTACCTGACATCACCTAAAACAGGTGTAACAGTGGTTTACCACACTCTTCAAGCCTCACCAGTAAGTACAGGACCTTATCCCAGTGGAATAAATGTCCTCCGATTTAATAGCAGCTCAAAGTGTAAGTAAACAAAGGACGTTGGCAAAATTCTGGAGCCCGACGTTTAACCAGCTATTCCCTGGGTAGCTGTTTGCTGTTCAGTTTTTTAACATTAAATCTGTGGGAAGGCAGTGAAACTGGACAAGTGTTATTGGAGGGACACAGGGATCGTGCAGGAAAAGAAGAGGTACAGTTTATGCCTATACTCTCTGGTTTAGAAGAACGAGGGGAGATCTAATTGAGGTCTATGAGATGATAAAAGGTCTGGACAAAGTAGACGTGGAGCGGATGCTTCTTCTTGTGGGGCGTTCTGGAACGAGATGTCTCAGGATAAGGGGGAGCAGATTTAAAACTGAGATGAGGAAAAATGACTTCTCTCAAAGGGCGGTGAATCTGTGGAATTCACTACCTCAGAGTGTGGGGGATGCTGGGAAATTAAGGAATGGCAGACCGGGTTCGAGGGGCTGAATTGGCCAATCCTGCTCCGAGTTCTGATGTTCTGATTTGTGAGGACTAGACCACAAAGACTTTGCAACGTCGATATAATGGGGTCAAGCGGTCTACTAACGTTATTCTGCCATCATGCCCTGCAGCCTGTTACATTGTCGAAAAGGGCTTGCAGGTGCTGGTAAATGGCTGCGGTTCAGTTAAAAACGATGGACAACTTTCTGGAAGAAAGCCAGAAAGTGCTGTCGAAACCCAACAGGTCTGGCCCTGTGGAGAGAGAGTGCAACAGAGCTTTAAAAAAAAAATTCCATTTAAGGGGAAATTTAGCGTGGCCAATCCACCTACAATGCACATCCTTAGATTGTGGGCGTGAGACCCATGCAGAAACGGGGAGAACGTGCAAACGCCACACGGACAGTGACCTCGGCACCGTGAGGTAGCAGTGCTAACCCCACTGCGTACCGTGCCGCTGACAGAAACAGAGTTAACGTTTTGAGTCCGCATGCCCGTTCTTCAGAGCTGATTATCGCATCCTTGATTTCCCGGGTAACTTTCTGGGCGGGTTCAGGCCCCATGGTTTAGACAAAGAGCTCATAATACGATTGGCCATTGTGTTTTTCAGAACCGCTCCAGAGGACAGTGTAGCCCTGTCAATATGGTAACCCAGGCGCACCCTTCATCCCCCATCCCCCACCTCCACCCACCTCCTCCACCCACCCCGGAAAGGGGGTCTCACCGAGTGCGCAGATTGGAGACCTCTACTGCAGTCAGGAGGCAGGGTCCTGAAAGAGGTCAGAAGGAGCTCTCCGATCCACAGGGGACTGACATGCCGGGTGATTCATCGAACAATTGAAAGTTTACGGCACAGAAAGAGGCCACTGGGCCCCTGGAGCCTGCATTCCGGACGGAAAAAAAAGACAAGCCACTCACCCTACCATCATTTTCCAGCACCCAGCCTGGAGCCCTACACATTCATCGGGTGATTGGATGTCTAAAGTGTTGCTGGAAAAATATCTGAGCATTCTGTTAAGTATTTGTTTACTGGGGAGCTCAGTTACAAAACGATTTTTCTCCCTACTCTCTTCATTCTCAATCTGTTAAAACTCTAATGATTTTCTGTAATCATTTAAACCTGTGATGGTGGGTAAAAGCAAACACATTCCATTTTAAACACAGAAATGTTTTGGATGAGCCAACAATTTGTTGTCTTCTAATTGGTAAGGCTGAGCGAGAGTTTGAAAACACATGGCCCCACAAAAACGATAAACTTGCGTTTATAATGCAGCTTCCAAGGTCCTTCACAACATCTGTGTACTCGCTGTTATAGGTTTGGGGATTCCTGGTTGGACGGTGATTGGAATGTCGAGGGGAAAACGGATTTGGTGTCGATGGTCCGAGTCCCTGCCAGCCCCCCCCCCCCCCCCCCCCAAGACCCCCATCAGTCACCCCTGCCTCACCCCATCATCACCTTTAACCTACCGGAAGGCAGTAAGGTCTCTTTTAAATATCCTGATCATGATCCAATCTGTCATTTTGTGGGCGGCACGGTAACACAGTGGTTAGCACTGCTGCCTCACGACGCCAGGGTCCCAGGTTCGATTCCCCGGCTTGGGGTCACTGTGTGCGGAGTCTGCACGTTCTCCCCGTGTCTGCGTGGGTTTCCTCCGGGCGCTCCGGTTTCCTCCCACAAGTCCCGAAAGACGTGCTGTCTGGTGAATTGGACATTCTGAATTCTCCCTCTGCGTACCCGAACAGGTGCCGGAATGTGGCGACGAGTGGATTTTCACAGTAACTTCATTGCAGTGTTAATGTAAGCCTACCTGTGACCCTAATAAAGATTATTATTATTATCTTAACCAGAGGCCTGGGAGCAGTTTTCATTGGCTCTTATACCTCCACTTGTGGGGCTGGATCGGGCCTGGGTTTTTAACGTCCTGTGATAGTTTTCCTTGTGAGCCATGAGGGGCTCCCCCATGCTCACTGAAAAGCCTTGGGCCTCCCTCACTCCGGGCACCCCCCCACTATTGCGATCATCCCCCCCCCCCCCCACCCCCCCAATCCCGGTCACCCCCCACCCCCCAATCCCGGTCACCCCCCACCCCCCAATCCCGGTCACCCCCCCCCCCCCACCCCAATCCTGGTCACCAGCCTCCTGAAGCTCACATTCCCACACTTCGGTTGCCCAGATAGTGGAGCTGACTGTTCGTGGGTGGGAGTCTGTGAGATTAAGTGCAATGTTTTAAAAAAGTGTTTTTTTTTGGGTGGGTTTTCACATATTTGAGATTAATTCTAATGAGGTCCAGCTGTAAAAAAAACGTCTGGGTCAACTAGCTATTCGGCTGAATGGGGCATCGCAGGTAAACCACTTTCAAGCTTTGTGACAATTATTGATTTTTGGTTCTGCGTTGCCATCTGGTGGTCGCGTCAGACCTGGCAACTGGTTAAATATCGTACTTTTGGTGTATGAGGAGGTACATCAGGGCACAGGTCCAAAGATATGGTCAAAGAGGTAGGATCCAATGAACGTCTTGATGGGGGAAAGCGTGGTCGAGAGACGGAAAGGTGAAGGCAGCGGTTTAAAGGTTAAGGGCCCAGGCAGCTGGATACAGTGGGGGCCGCCAGTGGGGGAACGATTAAAATCGGGGGGTGCTCAAGAGGCCGGAATAAGAGGAGCGCCAAGGTCTGGGAAGGGTTGTGGAGCTGGGCTGGAGGAGATAGAACATAGAACATAGAACATAGAACACTACAGCGCAGTACGGGCCCTTCGGCCCTCGATGTTGCGCCGACCTGTGAAACCATCTGAAGCCTATCTGACCTACACTATTCCATTTTCATCCATATGTCTATCCAGTGACCACTTAAATGCCCTTAAAGTTGGCGAGTCTACTACTATTGCAGGCAGGGCGTTCCACACCCCTACTACTCTCTGAGTAAAGAAACTGCCTCTGACATCTGTCCTATATCTATCACCCCTCAATTTAAAGCTATGTCCCCTCGTGTTGGTCATCACCATCCGAGGAAAAAGACTCTCACTGTCCACCCTATCTAACCCTCTGACTATCTTATATGTCTCTATTAAGTCACCTCTCAGCCTTCTCCTCTCTAACGAAAACAACCTCAATTCCCTGAGCCTTTCCTCGTAAGACCTTCCCTCCATACCAGGCAACATCCTAGTAAATCTCCTCTGAACCCTTTCCAAAGCTTCCACATCCTTCCTATAATGTGATGACCAGAACTGCACGCAGTACTCCAGGTGCGGCCGCACCAGAGTTATGTACAGCTGCAGCATGACCTTGTGGTTCCGAAACTCAATCCCCCTGCGTATAAAGGCTAGCACACCATATGCCTTCTTAACAGCCTTATTAACCTGGGTGGCAACTTTCAGGGATTTATGTACCTGGATGCCGAGATCTCTCTGTTCATCTACACTACCAAGAATCTTGCCATTAGCCCAGTACTCTGCATTCCTGTTACTCCTTCCAAAGTGAACCACCTCACACTTTTCCGCATTAAACTCCATCTGCCACCTCTCAGCCCAGCCCAGCAGCTTATCTATGTCCCTCTGTATCCTATAACATCCTTCAGCACTATCCACAACTCCACCGACCTTCGTGTCATCTGCAAATTTACTAACCCATCCTTCTACACCCTCTTCCAGGTCATTTATAAAAATGACAAACAGCAGTGGCCCCAAAACAGATCCTTGCGGTACACCACTAGTAACTGAACTCCAGGATGAACATTTGCCATCAACTACCACCCTCTGTCTTCTTCCAGCTAGCCAATTACTGATCCAGACCACTAAATCACCTTCAATTCCATACTTCCTTATTTTCTGCAATAGCCTACCGTGGGGAACCTTATCACATGCTTTACTGAAATCCATATACACCACATCAACAGCTTTACCCTGATCCACCTGTTTGGTCACCTTCTCAAAAAACTCAATAAGGTTTGTGAGACATGACCTACCCTTCAAAAAACCGTGTTGAGTATCGCTAATCAACTTGTTCTTTTCAAGATGATTATAAAACCTATCTCTTATAACCTTTTCCAACATTTTACCCACAACCGAAGTAAGGCTCACAGGTCTATAATTACCAGGGTTGTCTCTACTCCCCTTCTTGAACAAGGGGACAACATTTGCTATCCTCCAGTCTTCCGGCACTATTCCTGTCGACAAAGACGACATAAAGATCAAGGACAAAGGCTCAGCAATCTCCTCCCTGGCTTCCCAGAGAATCCTAGGATAAATCCCATCTGGCCCAGGGGACTTATCTATTTTGACATTTTCTAAAATTGCTAACACCTCCTCCTTTTGAACCTCAATTCCATCTAGCCTGGTCGACTGAACCTGAGTGTTCTCCTCGACAAAATTGTCTTTCTCCAGTGTAAACACTGACAAAAAATATCCATTTAATGCTTCCCCTATCTCCTCTGATTCCACACACAACTTTCCACTACTATCCTTGATTGGCCCTAATCTTACTCTAATCATTCTTTTGTTCCTGATATACATATAGAAAGCCTTAGGGTTTTCCTTGATCCTATCCGCCAACGACTTTTTGTGTCCTCTCCTCGCTCTTCTTAACTCTCCCTTTAGGTCCTTCCTGGCTAACTTGTAACTCTTAAGTGCCCTAACTGAGCCTTCATGTCTCATCCTAACATAAGCCTTCTTCTTCCTCTTGACAAGTGCTTCAACTTCCTTAGTAAACCACGGTTCCCTTGCTCGACAACTTCCTCCCTGCCTGACAGGTACATACTTATCAAGGACACGCAGTAGCTGTTCCTTGAAAAAGCTCCACATTTCGATTGTACCCATCCCCTGCAGTTTCCTTCCCCATCCTATACATCCTAAATCTTGCCGAATAGCATCATAATTGCCTTTCCCCCAGCTATAATTCTTGTCTTGCGGTATATACCTATCCCTGCCCATTGCTAAAGTAAACATAACCGAGTTGTGATCACTATCACCAAAGTGCTCACCTACATCTAAATCTAACACCTGGCCGGGTTCATTACCCAGTACCAAATCCAATGTGGCCTCGCCCCTTGTTGGCCTGTCTACATACTGTGTCAGAAAACCCTCCTACACACACTGCACAAAAACTGACCCATCTATAGTACTCGAACTATAGTATTTCCTGTCAATATTTGGAAAGTTAAAGTCCCCCATAACAACTACCCTGTTACTCTCGCTCCTGTCAAGAATCATCTTTGCAATCCTTTCCTCTACATCTCTGGAACTATTCGGAGGTCTATAAACAACTCCCAACAGGGTGACCTCTCCTCTACTGTTCCTAACCTCGGCCCATACTGCCTCAGTAGACGAGTCCTCAAGCGTCCTTTCTACCGCCGTAATACTTTCCTTGATTAACAATGCCACACCCCCCCCTCTTTTACCATCTTCTCTGTTCTTACAGAAACATCTAAATCCTGGAACCTGCAACAACCATTCCTGTCCCTGCTCTACCCATGTCTCCGAAATCGCCACAACATCGAGATCCCAGGTACCAACCCATGCTGCAAGCTCACCCACCTTATTCCGGATGCTCCTGGCGTTGAAGTAGACACACTTCAAACCAGCGTCCTGCTTGCCGGTGCCCTCTTTCGAACTTTTGACCCTATCCCTGACCTCACTACTCTCAACATCCTGTACACTGGGACTACAATTTAGGTTCCCATCCCCCTGATTACAGAGATAGGGAGGGAGCCAGGCCACGGTGGGAGTTTTCTTTCAACACGCTCCCCCTCTCTCTCTTTCTCTCTCTTTCTCACCCACTTTCTAGCTCTCTCTCTCTCTATTTCTTTTTCTCTCTCTCTATCTCGCTCTCTCTCTCTCTCTTTCGCTCTATCTCTCTCTCTCTCTATATATATATCTATCTTTCTCTCTTTCTCACTCACTTTCTAGCTCTCTCTATTTTTCTCTCTCTCTTTTGCGCTCTCTTTCTCTCTATCTCTCTCTCTCTATATCTCTTTCTATATCTCTTTCTCTCTCTCTCTCTCACTCTCTCTTTCTCACTCACTTTCTAGCTCTCTCTCTCTCTCTCTATCTTTTTCTCTCTCTCTATCTCTCTCTCTCTCTCTTTCGCTCTATCTCTCTCTCTTCTCTCTTTCTCTCTTTCTCACTCACTTTCTAGCTCTCTCTCTCTCTATCTTTCTCTCTCTCTCTTTTGCTCTCTCTTTCTCTCTTTTTCTCTCTCTCTTTCTCTTCCTCTATCTCTCCCTCTATCTCTCCCTCTATATCTCTATCTCTCTCTCTTTCTCTCACTCTATCTCTCCCTCTATATCTCTATCTCTCTCTCTATCTCTCTCTCTCTCTTTCTCTCTCCATCTCTATCTCTCTCTCTCTCCACAGATGCTGCCAGACCTGTTGAGCTTTTCCTGGACTTCCTACTTCAGATCTCCGCCATTTTGCTCTGGTCTGAGGTCAGTCGATGGATGGGATTCGGAGCAGCGGAACTCTGAATGACCCGATGTTCAGGAAGGGAAGCATGCTGGAGGCAGGCCACAGTCAAGTCTGAAGGTGCCAGAGAAATGGATGAGGGTTTCGGCAGTCGATGAGCTGAGTCTGGGGGTCGGGACTCTCTGGCCGTTCACCGGCGGCGGGATTCCCTGGTCCCCGTGGCAACTCAATGCTGCCGTAGGTTTCCCGTCGGCGTGGGGTGGCTTCGATGGGAAATCGCATCGCCAAGCGGTGGGAATAGAGAATCTCGCCACCAGCGAAAGCGCGGCCAAATTATCCGTCCTCGCTAGCAGTGATAGCGGGGCGGACTCGCAACGGAGAATCCAGGCCAAGGTGTTTTCTTTAAGCATATCTTCCTAACCTCAATGTAGTGGCGGAAAGTGCTGGAAGGGTTCCTGAGCTGGTTATCAACCCATTGAACAAGGATGGCATGGTGGTTAGCATTGCTGCCTCATGGCGCCGAGGACTCGGGTTCAATCCCGGCCCCGGGTCACTGTCCGTGTGGAGTTTGCACATTCTCCCTGTGTCTGCGTGGGTCTCACCCCTGTGATGATATGCATAATGCACTTCTTTACCTAATGTTATGCACGACCTCTGACCACTAGGTGGCAGTGTAAACCCACCAGGTGACCCTGTGGCTGGGGAGTTGGGAGTAGGCCGTGCTGGAGGATCGACGTATTTTGCAGTAGCTCTACAACAGTGGTAGTAGTTTATTATTTTATGATTCCTAGTTATCTTTCTCACGTGGTTGTTCCATAATAAACTAGATGTTTTAGTAGTTCATCATTCACTTCGGCCAGTTTACAGAACATGACAACCCCACAAACTCAAAAAATGTGCACGGTGGGTTGATTGGCCATGCTAAATTGCCCCTTCATTGGAAAAAAAAAGAATTGGGCACTTTAAATGTAAAACAAAAATCAAACTACACGTCCTGATGCTGGACTTGAACCCAGGGCTTTTGGTCCACCACCGTGGCTCAAGACCTCCTAGGGAAGGGTGATGATAGGGAGGTGGAAATTGGCAGCCATCGCAATGGCGTGGATTTGTTACAATTCTCTCTTCAGGTACCACGCCCTAAGAGGGCGGTGATGACCATGGACCTTCATGCTAACCTTGCTCTAGAAGCATGAGCCATCTCCGTCGGTGGTACGTTCATCCAGTTTGCGAGGCCTTTTAGAAATAGTGTCGTCAGTTCCACTTGTCTCTTCCTGATCTTGGTCAGCTGAATTCTTCTGGTCTCAGATTTTACTCACTCCTTTTCTTGCCCAGGGTACCTTCATTATTCACCTCAAATTCACAACTCTGCAGCATCAATTCTTCTCCGCATTGCTTCCCTGATCGTCCAACACTAGCTTCCGTATATCAAGATTGGTGCGATGTATGATTCTAGGATTCTCAGCTTTGTTTTCATGGCTAATTTTGAGTTGATCATTTTCTTTTTCACTTCTGTTGTCAGAATTATGAGGAATAGAAGATGGGACTGTGCCTTTAATGTAGGGTAAAGGGAAGGGAGTCACGTGACCTGTTCTGGCAACTGTGTCGCCTGTGAGTAAATGAGGCAGTGCATGTCCGTAATCAGCAAGTCCTAGACATTATCCAAGCTTTGGGCTGACAAGTGGCAAGTTACATCATAGAATTTACAGCGCAGAAGGAGGCCATTCGGCCCATCGAGTCTGCACCGGCCCTTACAAAGAGCACCCTACTCAAGCCCTCACATCTACTCTATCCCCGTAACCCTGTAACCCCCACTTAAGATTTTTGGACACTACGGGCAATTTATCATGGCCAATCCACCTAACCCGCACATCTTTGGACTGTGGGAGGAGACCGGAGCACCCGGAGGAAACCCACGCAGACACGGGGAGAACGTGCAGACTCCGCACAGACAGTGACCCGAGCCGGGAATCGAACCTGGGACCCTGGAGCTGTGAAGCAACTGTGCTAACCGCTATGTGATTTGCGCCACACAATGCCAGGCAAGTGCCAGGCAATGACCAGCTCGAATAAGGGAGGATCTAACCATCACTCCTTGACATTCAATGGCATTACCATCACTGAATCCCACACTAACAACATCCTGGGAGTTACCATTGATGAGAAACTGACCTGGACCCAGCCATATAAATACTGTGGCTACCAGAGCAGGTCAGAGGCTGGGAATCCTGCGGAGAGTAACTCACCTCCTGACCCACCGAAGCCTGTCCACCATCTACAAGGCACAAGTCAGGAGTGTGATGGACTCTCCACTCGCCTGGATGAGCGCAGCTCCAACAACGCTCAAGAAGCTTGACACCATCCAGGACAAAGCAGCCCCGCTTGATTGCCACCCCACCCCCCCCCCCCCCCCCACAAACATTCAAACCCTCCACCACTGTCGCACAGTGGCAGCTGCATGTACTATCTACAAGATGCACTGTCGGAACTTGCCAAGGTTCCTTCGACAGCACCTTCCAAACCCACGACCGCGACCATGTAGAAGGAGAAGAGCAGCAGATACCTGGGAACCCCACCACCTGGAGTTTCCCCTCCAACCACTCATCATCCTGACTTGGAAATAGATCGGCCGTTCCTTCACTGTCGCTGGGGCAAAACTCCCTCACTAACAGCACAGTGGGTGTACCTACACCTCAACGACAGCAGCGGTTCAAGAAGGCGGCTCACCACCACCTCCTGAAGGGCAACTGGGGATAAATGCTGGCCCAACCAGCGACACCCATAACCGAATTTTAAAAAAAATGAAAGGCTTTTCGTCTTCTCCGTTGATGTCAGATTCAGAGTCACTGTTATTTTAAACCAAGTCAGGCTGAGAATGAAAAAGAAAATCCCTTTGAAGATGGATCAGAGCGAAGGAACTTTGCCTGACGCACTCCATTAGAGCTACGATCAAACAGACAACACATGAGCTACTTGTTTTTGTGCTGAGAGAACTGGCTTTCTTCCTGTGAAACGTTTTGTTCAAAAATGACGGTGGCTCTAAGTATCGGGTTTCTGATGTTGACCTCGAGCTTCCAGGAATCGAGGATCAATTTCCAGGACACTGTTGTGAGCAAGCCTAGGAGAACAATCGCTGTTGCATTAAATACGTTTGTACTTTTCTGTTATGAGTTACAAAAATTTTGGACATGGGGTGGGGGGGGGAGGACGGGGGAGAGGATGTTTGACTGACGGTTAAGAAATCATCCAATTGGGTCTTAAAGAATCGTTCCGCTTTCCAATTGGAAGGGGTTGCCATGAGGATTAAGGTGCTGGGCAACCGATGGAGCGGATCTTGTGGGACAGTCGGAGGCAGAAGGTCAGCTTTTGAAAGCTCGAGGATTATATGCAACATTATGCGCACCCCGAAAAGCAAAGCCTCTCCGTCACAACACCACCTCCGACCTGCCTTCTTTGAGTTTCACTTACCCCACTCAGCTGCTTTCTGCAAATTCCTCTTCCAGTTTTTCCCTCTTTCCGAGGCATGGAGGTGACATTACGTCAATCCCCTCCGCAGTAGACAACGGCACTTTTACGACGAGGTTTCATGGTGAACCTTGGAAAGATACTCAGTAATCTACATTGACTCCCAGTCGGGCAACACCTCGATTTCAAAATTCTCATTCTTGTTTTCAATTCATTCCATTTTACCGCTCCTCCCGATCTCTGTAATCTCCTCCAGCCCTGGAAACCTCTATATCTCTGCGCTCTGCCAGCTCTGGTCTCTTGGGCAGCACGGTGGCCTAGTGGTTAGCACAACCGCCTCACGGTGCCGAGGTCCCAGGTTCGATCCCGGCTCTGAGTCACTGTCCGTGTGGAGTTTGCACATTCTCCCCGTGTCTGCGTGGGTTTCGCCCCCACAACCCAAAAAAATGTGCAGAGTAGGTGGATTGGCCATGCTAAATTGCCCCTTAATTGGAAAAAATAATTGGCTAATCTAAATTTAAAAAAAAAAAAAAGCTCTGGTCTCTTGAGCATTCCTGATATTAATTACCTCAGCATTGGCAAGATGCAGACCAATGCCAGCAGCGCGGGTTCAATTCCCGTACCAGCCTCCCCAAACAGGACCGCAAGGAACTTCAGAGAGTCGTGAATACCGCCCAGTCCATCGCACAAACCTGCCTCCCATCCATGGACTCCATCTACATCTCCCGCTGCCTGGGGAAAGCGGGCAGCCTAATCAAGGATCCCTCCCACCCGGCTTACTCACTTTTCCAACTTCTTCCATCGGGCAGGAGATACAGAAGTCTGAGAACACAGCACGAACAGACTCAAAAACAGCTTCTTCCCCACTGTCACCAAACTCGTAAATGACCCTCTTATTGACTGACCTCATTAACACTACACCCTGTATGCTTCATCCGATGCCAATGCTTATGTAGTTACATTGTATATCTTGTGTTGCCCTATTATGTATTTTCTTGTATTTTCTTGAATTTTGTTTAATTCCCTTTTCTTCCCATGTACTGAATGATCTGTTGAGCTGCTCGCAGAAAAATACTTTTCACTGTACCTCGGTACACGTGACAATAAACAAATCCAATCCAATCTAATCCAATGTGGCAACTAGGGGCTTTTCACAGTAACTTCATTTGAAGCCTGCTTGTGACAATAAGCGATTATTATTATTATGTGCCTTCAGGTGCCTGAGCCCCACACTCTGGAATCCACTCTTTATACCTCTTGCCCTCTTTCCCCTCGTTTTCCCCTTTTCCTGAAATGAAATGAAATGAAATGAAAATCGCTTATTGTCACGAGTAGGCTTCAAATGATGTTACTGTGAAAAGCCCCTAGTCACCACATTCCGGCGCCTGCTCGGGGAGGCCGGTACGGGAATTAATCCCGCGCTGTCGGCCTTGTTCTGCTTTACAAGCCAGCTGTTTAGCCCACTGTGCTAAACCTTCCTCATTTGGGCAGCACGGTAGCATTGTGGATAGAACAATTGCTTCACAGCTCCAGGGTCCCAGGTTCGATTCCGGCTTGGGTCACTGTCTGTGCGGAGTCTGCACGTTCTCCCCGTGTGTGCGTGGGTTTCCTCCGGGTGATCCGGTTTCCTCCCACAGTCCAAAGATGTGCAGGTTCGGTCGATTGGCCATGCTAAATTGCCCTTAGTGTCCAAAATTGCCCTGAGTGGGGGATAGGGTGGAGGTGTTGACCTTGGGTAGGGTGCTCTTTCCAAGAGCCGGTGCAGACTCGGAATGGCCTCCTTCTGCACTGTAAATTCTATCTATGATTTAAGACGCTCCTTATAAGATGTACCTCTCTGAACAAAGCTTTTGGATATCTGACCTAATTATTTGGTTTTCTGCCAAATCTTGTTAATATTCCTGCAAAACACGTTCGGACATTTTATCACACAAAATACTCCATGTAAATAATATAATAGGTAATAGTATAAACTAGTGTGTTCTCCATGGCAACCTCTCCCAATCAGAATCCCCCTGCCAGCTATAGAATCATAGAATGCAGATGGAGGCCATTCGGCCCATCGAGTCTGCACTAACCAACTTAAGCCCTCACTTCCACCCTATCCCCATAACCCAATAACCCCTCCTAACCTTTTTTTTTTTGGACACTAAGGGCAATTTAGCATGGCCAATCCACCTAACCTGCACGTCTTTGGACTGTGGGAGGAAACCGGAGCACCCGGAGGAAACCCACGCAGACACGGGGAGAACGTGCAGACTCTGCACAGTGACCCAGTTGGGAATCGAACCTGGGACCCTGGCACTGTGAAGCCACAAAGTTAGCCACATGTGCTACTGTGCTGTCCACATGCTTGCCCACATACACTTCCACGTGCACAAAAATAAATCAGCACTCTCCTCTCAAACAGTATAAATCGTTGTTATAAATCGCAGCGAGGCAGCAGTGCTAGCCACTGTGCCACCGTGCAGTTTACGGCGTGCAGGGCAATTGTTGTCATGGTTGGTCGCGCGTTTTGCCATTTCAGTTGTGGCGCTAACTTTTCCCCGATCTTGCTCTTCCTCTCCATTTCGTTGCTGTTTGTTTCTCAGACGCCACGATGCATGATGCCCTTGCCATACAGTAGCTGTTTGCAAAACATATGAATCCTCGGAATGTTGTCCGAGTATTTTTCACATTTGTTCAGCTATTTGGAAGTGAAGGAATTGCCGATACAGACGCTGTGGACTTATTTACAGATCTGACGACATGATTGGCCAATTTATTTTACCGGACGAACGATGGGCAGTTGTTTCCCGTCCAGGAAGTGTGGGGTCGAGCACCGTGGCCTCACCCAAGTGCATGGAGAAGCGATCTGGGTGGTTCCTGTCTGTTGCTGGGTTGGTTACTTTCCAGCCCTTCATGTTCCTGGGATCTTCTATTTTTAGAACTCTTGGGTCTTTTGAGGAGCTCATCCATGTTCGGTTGATGGATGTGGTTAGTTTGTTGGGATATGTAATACAAATATGTTAATCTGTTGTCCATGTGTAACTGTGTGTTCCCTGGTGTGTCTCCGTTATGTTTTATATGACCTCAATTAGAGTTTAACTTCCTCTTGGATCAATCTGAGATACAATGGGCTGGAATTTCCGTGTCCTTTATTGGGTGTGTGTCGTGTGTTTGGAGCATGGGGGGTCCATGTAAAATAGGTTGGGTGGTTAGCCCACCATCTTCTCACCCCCTCCCCCTCCCTTTCATGCCACCTGCCCAACGGAAGCCAGCCCCCGACACCCTCTTATCTCTCCCTTGGCATTGGGATCCCTCCATGCCAGTTCCATCCCATTCCCTGGATGTCTGAGGTTGAACCACAGTATTTGTGACTTTGGCATCATATTGGACCACAGGCCCCAGCCAACATGACGGCCGCCTATTTCCACCTCCGCTACGTTGCCTGACTCCGCTCCTGTCCCAGCTCACCAGCCGCTGAAACCCTCACCCACACCTTTCTTCATTCTTGACTGTATTCCAACGGTGCCCACCCCACGGTCAACCTCCCACCTTCTACCCTAATGTAGCCGTCCAGCTCGTCCAAAACTCTGCCGCCCGTGTCTGAAGTCGCCCATTCCCCCATCACCGCGGCGTTCGCTGATCTACGCTGGCCTCCATTTCGGCAGTGCCTTCATTTCAAAATTCTCACCCCTGCTGTCAAACCCCTCCAGGCCTCTCCCTGAAAATCTCTCCAGTATCTCAGGCCCGACAGACCTCTGGAAATGTCGGTGCTGCTCTCAGTCTAGTTTCTCGAGCAGTGATGGGCAACCTAGGCCAGTGAGTGGGCCGCACGAGAGGCCCTCTGTCATCTCAGTGGGCCTTAGGATTGAAAACGGCCTTGTTCACTAACCCCATGGATAAGATTAAATACATTTAATACACGCCCAATATTTCATAACAAGTTATAGAAAATGCTCCATCAGTTATATATATTAATAAAATTCTCATCAACTTCAAATGGTAAAAACAGCAGAAATGTTTATAGTTTGGACACAGAGGAAACTGCCGGCTCTCACAGTCAATGTGAGCAATCAGCACGCACCCCCACTTCACTCGCCCCTCACTTAACTCGCCCCTCACTTAACTCGCCCCTCACTTCACCTCCCCCTCACTTCACTCGCCCCCTCACTTCACTCGCCCCCTCACTGCACCCGCCCCTCACTTCACCCGCCCCTCACTTCACCTCCCCCTCACTTCACTCGCCCCCTCACTGCACCCGCCCCTCACTTCACCCGCCCCTCACTTCACCTCCCCCTCACTTCACTCGCCCCCTCACTTCACTCGCCCCCTCACTGCACCCGCCCCTCACTTCACCCGCCCCTCACTTCACCTCCCCCTCACTTCACTCGCCCCCTCACTGCACCCGCCCCTCACTTCACCCGCCCCTCACTTCACCTCCCCCTCACTTCACTCGCCCCCTCACTTCACCCGCCCCTCACTTCACCCACCCCTCGCGTCACCCGCCCCTCACTTTACGTGTGAATCCCTTCAGCCATACCGGCAGGAAAACAAAACTCCACGGACAGAAGTCAGCGGTATGAGGCGGCCCCGCACACGGGTAACGGTCAACAAAATGTCTCCTGGGCCCAGAGATCTTTAATACTCTCTGTAATGTCATAAGCGCACAAGGACATAAGAACTAAGAGCAGGAGTAGGCCATCTGGCCCCTCGAGCCTGCTCCGCCAGTCAAAAAAATCATGGCTGATCTTTCTGTGGACTCAGCTCCACTTACCTACCTGCTCACCGTACCCCTTAATTCCTTTACTGTTCACAAATCTATCTCTCTTTGCCTTAAAAACATCCAACGAGGGATCCTCAACCGCTTCACTGGGCACGGAATTCCACAGATTCACAACCCTTTGGGTGAAGAAGATCCGCCTCAACCCCTAGTCCTAAATCTGCTCCCCCTTATTTTGAGGCTATGCCCCCTAGTTCTAGTTTCACCCACCAATGGAAACAACCTCCCTGCTTCTATCCCATCCATTCCCTTCATAGTTTTATACGTTTCTATCAGATCTCCCCTCATTCTTCAAAATTCCAATGAGTATAGTCCCTGCCTACTCTATCAAATGTCTCTGCCTCTCTCTCTCTCTTCCTTTAAGATAATCATATTTATCTGACCAAGCTTTTGGGCCTCTTTCCCAATATATCCTCATGTGGATCAGTGTCAAATTCTGTTTTATATTATCACTGGGAAGGCCTTGGGGATGTTTCATTACATTAAAGGTGAATGCCAGTTGTTGAGGTGAAATTTATTTCCCTCAAAGAACAAAATAAAGAACAAAGAACAATACAGCACAGGAACAGGCCATTCGGCCCTCCAAGCCTGTACCGGTCATGATACCACCCTTGGCCAAAACCCTCAGCACTTCCTTGTGCCGTATCCCTCTATACCCATCCCATCCATTTGTTTGTCGAGATGCCTTTTGAACGCCGTTAATGTATCTGCTTCTACAACCTCCCCTGACAACGGGTTCCAGGCACTCACCACCCTCTGCGGAAAAAACTTGCCTCGCACGTCTCCTTTGTCCCACGGACCTTAAACCTATGCCCCCTGGTGACTGACCCCTTTGTGGTGATATGCTTCACTGTAAATACACAAGGAGTTAATGTAAATACACTACTACTAAGTAAACACTAGAGGGAGCACCGGAGATGTCATGACATGCAGACATACAGCTAATGAACAGCTAATGGGCAGTCAAGACACCCAGAGATGACACTACCACAAGGGGGCTACCCATATAAAAGGACAGAGTACACATGTTCTTTCTCTTTCCATAGGCAACACTCCGAGAGACAGGGGCAGATCGGAAGCATCACACCCACCGCGTGGCTTAGAGCAGACTGGTTAGTTAGATTGAGTTACTATAGCAAGATTAGCAGGAGAGTCGAACTCAAGTAGGAGAATTCTTAACTGTTCAATAAATGTGTTAAACCTATCTCCAAGTCTGAACCTTCCTTTGTCAGAGTGTACATCAAGGAAGCAGCTCATGCTACATGAAGAAGCATAACAGGCTGGTTTAGCTCACTCGGCTAAATCGCTGGCTTTTAAAGCAGGCCAGCAGCACGGTTCGATTCCCGTACCAGCCTCCCCGGACAGGCGCCGGAATGTGGCGACTAGAGGCTTTTCACAGTAATTTCATTGAAGCCTACTCGTGACAATAAGCAATTTTCATTTCATAACACAACATGGTACCAGGTTACATCAAGGAAGCAGATTATGCTACAAGAAGACGCATAACACAACACCTTTCACCCTGGGAAAGAGTGCCTGCCCATCCACTCTATCCAAGCCTCTCATAATCTGGTACCTCCTTGGGCAAAGATGGCATGTAGGTGACAGCTTGTTCACTCCAAGGCACGCATTGCAATGTGTCTCACGGAACCTTGAGCTGATTCAGTCCTTCACCATTTCCGTGAGCGCCCTGGTCCCTGCTCACACACCTTCTGTATTGATCCAGCCGGGATCAAGAACTTTCCCCAGTGGCGGGTTACATTGACAAACCTCATCGTCCCATTCCATGGTGGGTCATGTTACGTCCTAGCGCATGGACAATGATTGAGTCAGTGCACCAAAGAACATCTAGTTCCAGACTAGGCAAATTTATTTTTGTACAACAAACCGTGTGTTGGAAACTAGTGCTAACAAACTGGGACAATCATAAAGACAACTAACCACGACGATTTCTTCTGCAGATTTCCCCCGAGGTGCCATGGTATAACTTGCCTGCCACCTAGTGGTCAGAGGTCAAACATATTTACATGTGGATTTGCTTATGCATATCACGACAGATCAGAGGGCTGTGGGATCACCTCATTTGCTGCAGTGAGTGGAAAAGCTAACGCCATCCCCTATCGAGGACATTCCGATTACCCCCGAACAAAGCTCACCAGTAAAACAGCGCAGAGCAGAGTGGGACCTACGTGGTGGAATGTATTACACAATGACCTTTCAACCCAAGGGCCAAGATATAAATCTCACCAAGAGCGGCGTTTATTCTGCCTGTTAGCTTTGTGGGCCAGTTCTAGTAGACATGAAGTCACTTTGCAAAAATGCCCCATTTTGCCACTATCTGACACTGAGATTAGTTTCTCATTGGGCAAGACTGTTCAGTAATATTGTAAAATACACAGCCAAGAGCATTGTCTGTTCACCCAGTCTCTGAAAGAAATTCCTTTCCATCCCCCATTTGCCCTGACTGTTCAATCCAACCTCAGTTTGTTACCCCCTCAGGAACATCGATGGGGCAAAGAATTCAGAAGTTTAAATTGTATCGAACCCCGTGCTGCATGTGTCCTGGGAGTGTTTGATGGGGAGAGTGTAGAGGGAGCTTTACTCTGTATCGAACCCCGTGCTGCATGTGTCCTGGGAGTGTTTGATGGGGACAGTGTAGAGCAGGGGTGGGCAAACTACGGCCCGCGGGCCGCATGCGGCCCGCCAAAGGTATTTCTGCGGCCCACCAAGTCATTAAAAAAAAAAAAAAATTTTTTTAAAAAAATTTTTTTTTTTTTTTTTAATTTTTTTTTAAAGGTTAATGGGTGGGGGGGCTGTTGGGTTACTTACTGGTATAGGGTGGATACGTTGACTTGAGTAGGGTGATCATTGCTTGGCACAACGTCGAGGGCCGAAAGGCCTGTTCTGTGCTGTACTGTTCTATGTTCTATATGAGGCGCCCAGAATCATAACCGGGTGAAGTAATTATTTTACTTAATATACTATGCGGCCCTTTGTGAATTGTGAATTTCTGAATGCGGCCCTTGCACGCAAAAGTTTGCCCACCCCTGGTGTAGAGGGAGCTTTACTCTGTATCTAACCCCGTGCTGTACCTGTCCTGGGACTGTTTGATGGGGACAGTGTAGAGGGAGCTTTAGTCTGTATCTAACCCCGTGCTGTACCTGTCCTGGGAGTGTTTGATGGGGACAGTGTAGCGGGAGCTTTACTCTGTATCTAACCCCGTGCTGTACCTGTCCTGGGAGTGTTTGATGGGGACAGTGTAGAGGGAGCTTTACTCTGTATCTAACCCCGTGCTGTACCTGTCCTGGGAGTGTTTGATGGGGACAGTGTAGAGGGAGCTTTACTCTGTATCTAACCCTGTGCTGTACCTGTCCTGGGAGTGTTTGATGGGGACAGTGTAGAAGGAGCTTTACTCTGTATCTAACCCCGTGCTGTACCTGTCCTGGGAGTGTTTGATGGGGACAGTGTAGAAGGAGCTTTAATCTGTATCTAACCCCGTGCTGTACCTGTCCTGGGAGTGTTTGATGGGGACAGTGTAGAGGGAGCTTTACTCTGTATCTAACCCCATGCTGTACCTGCCCTGGGAGTGTTTCATGGGGACAGTGTAGAAGGAGCTTTACTCTGTATCTAACCCCGTGCTGTACCTGTCCTGGGAGTGTTTGATGAGGACAGTGTAGAGGGAGCTTTACTCTGTACCTAACCCCGTGCTGTACCTGTCCTGGGAGTGTTTGATGGGAACAGTGTAGAGGGAGCTTTACTCTGTATTTAACTCCGTGCTGTACCTGTCCTGGGAGTGTTTGATGGGGACAGTGTAGAGGGAGATTTACTCTGTATCTAACTCCATGCTGTACATGTCCTGGGAGTATTTGATGGGGACCATGTAGAGGGAGCTTTACTCTGTATCTAACCCTGTGCTGTACCTGTCCTGGGAGTGTTTGATGGGGACACTGTAGAGGGAGCTTTACTCTGTATCTAACCCCGTGCTGTACCTGTCCTGGGAGTGTTTGATGGGGACAGTGTAGAGGGAGCTTTACTCTGTATCTAACCCCGTGCTGTACCTGTCCTGGGAGTGTTTAATGGGGACAGTGTAGAGGGAGCTTTACTCTGTATCTAACCCCGTGCTGTACCTGTCCTGGCAGTGCTTGATGGGGACAGTGTAGAAGGAGCTTTAATCTGTATCTAACCCCGTGCTGTACCTGCCCTGGGAGTGTTTGATGGGGACAGTGTAGAGGGAGCTTTACTCTGTATCTAACCCCATGCTGTACCTGCCCTGGGAGTGTTTCATGGGGACAGTGTAGAAGGAGCTTTACTCTGTATCTAACCCCGTGCTGTACCTGTCCTGGGAGTGTTTAATGGGGACAGTGTAGAGGGAGCTTTACTCTGTATCTAACCCCGTGCTGTACCTGTCCTGGGAGTGTTTGATGGGGACAGTGCAGAGGGAGCTTTACTCTGTATCTAACCCCGTGCTGTACCTGTCCTGGGAGTGTCTGATGGGGACAGTGTAGAAGGAGCTTTACTCTGTATCTAACCCCGTGCTGTACCTGTCCTGGCAGTGCTTGATGGGGACAGTGTAGAAGGAGCTTTAATCTGTATCTAACCCCGTGCTGTACCTGCCCTGGGAGTGTTTGATGGGGACAGTGTAGAGGGAGCTTTACTCTGTATCTAACCCCATGCTGTACCTGCCCTGGGAGTGTTTCATGGGGACAGTGTAGAAGGAGCTTTACTCTGTATCTAACCCCGTGCTGTACCTGTCCTGGGAGTGTTTAATGGAGACAGTGTAGAGGGAGCTTTACTCTGTATCTAACCCCGTGCTGTACCTGTCCTGGGAGTGTCTGATGGGGACAGTGTAGAGGGAGCTTTACTCTGTATCTAACCCCGTGCTGTACCTGTCCTGGGAGTGTTTGATGGGGACAGTGTAGAGGGAGCTTTACTCTGTATCTAACCCCTTGCTGTACCTGTCCTGGGAGTGTTTGATGGGGACAGTGTAGAGGGAGCTTTACTCTGTATGTAACCCCTTGCTGTACCTGTCCTGGGAGTGTTTGATGGGGACAGTGTAGAGGGAGCTTTACTCTGTATCTAACCCCGTGCTGTACCTGTCCTGGGAGCGTTTGAAACCACAAGGTGTCTGCTGTCCTTCACATGATAGTTTATATCAGTGCTGGATAACTGCGTGCTGTCGGTGTGAAGATTCTGTGTGAGAGATACAGTCCAGTTGCAGCTGAGGCGTAAAACCAGAACAGATTCCAAATGGAACATACCGGAAGCAGTGGATGAATGACATCTTGTGTGTTCGGGGCAGCTGGAGACCCCCCCCCCCTTGCAGACGTTGGGCGACCCTGGCGGCTGTGTGTGTGAGTACAAGGTGATGGATGACTTTTCCCGAATATCTGCACATTGGAGCTGTGCAGGACGAAAGCAGATAATGAAGTGTGTGCGTTTCCATGACGCATATCCAATTAATCTTCCGCAATATCTTTGAACATTCAGGACTTTGTACTTCACTAGTTGAATAAAAAGGGCCCAATTAAACCCTGTCCTCCCTTAAAGACACTGGGCGGGACTTTTACATTGGAACAAATCATCCCTCTGGTGCAATGTCCGCGTAGCCAGTCCATTAAAGGCTTTCGACTGAGTGGGGGAGGGGGTGGGGCATCGCTATGGAGGACGGTTCTGCGTCCTACCCACACATTTGCCAGCCAGAAGCAAAGTTTTCTCACCTCCATCTTCACACTGTAACATATCTGTGGCAGATATCTGTGAATCTCGCTTTCAAAATGTTGAGGTGAATCCCATCACTGAGGGTTTGGAGTCACGTGTAGGCCAGACCGGGTAAGGGCAGCAGATCTCCTTCCCTAAAGGGGGCATTGGTGAATCAGAGGGAATTTTCCAACAACCAACACCATGGTCACCATTAGACTTTTAATTCCAGATTTTCTTTTCAGACCGGCCGTGGTGGGATTTGAACCCAGGTCCCCATAGCCTCTGGGTTACGAGCTCAGTGACAATACGCCACCACCGTCCCTAATTGTTATCCTTGACTGGCCTAGATCTAAGTTTAAGGTGGTGCCTCCTTTGATCGGGCTCGCTCTGTGAAAGGCTGGGTGTTGGAGGCGGGGGGGGGGGGGGGGGGGGGGGGGGGGGGGGGGGGGTGAGGGGGCACCGTGACGAGGGAGGATGTGGCGGGCTTGCCCTTTCCAAAGAGCTTCCTCGTGGGGGTCAGCCACCACGGACCTGTGAAAAATAAATATCATCGCAAACAAACAATGCCACGACTGTCCAGGCTGCACACTCGCACACAGACCTCAGCCCCCGTGAATTCTGGGCTGGATTCTTCGCGGCCAACTCATCCGTCCGTGTGACATCCGGCCTTCCTACACCAATATGAAAGCAAAAAGACCCCATTACCCAATTGGATGATGTTTGACTGTCGGCCATATTGGTTTCCCCCACCCCCGCCTCCCCCACCACCACGGGCGGCACGGTAGCATTGTGGTCAGCACAATCGCTTCACAGCTCCAGGGTCCCAGATTCGATTCCGGCTTGGGTCACTGTCTGTGCGGAGTCGGCACGTCCTCCCCGTGTGTGCGTGGGTTTCCTCCGGGTGCTCCGGTTTCCTCCCACAGTCCAAAGATGTGCAAGTTAGGTGGATTGGACATGATAAATTGCCCTTAGTGTCCAAAATTGCCCTTAGTGTTGGGTTATGGGGATAGGGTGGAGGTGTTAACCTTGGGTAGGGTGCTCTTTCCAGAAGCCGGTGCAGACTCGATGGCCCGAATGGCCTCCTTCTGCACTGTAAATTCTATGATCTAAATTCTATGAGAGTTCGGAGAAGGGGGTCCAGGAGCTCCAGGGTACGTCAGCGATGGAAGTGAGTAGTGTAGGACACTCCCCCCTCCATTCGGACGAGCGGTGCCCCCGAGGGCCAAAACCTCTGGGACCCAGCCCTTGCCCGAATACCCTTCAGGGCCAGGCCTGTTGGCCGGGCCAGCCTTGGGGGGCACATGCATGCAGATTTTTCTCCGGACTGTTTCAAGGCTCAATGTTCTTGTTGATAGTGGACACCCATTCCAAATGGTTAGATGTCCATCGAATGTCGTCCACCGCTTCAAAAGTCATCCTTTGACGACCAGAATGTCGTCCACCGCAGCACGGTAGCATGGTGGTTAGCATCAATGCTTCACAGCTCCAGGGTCCCAGGTTCGATTCCCGGCTGGGTCACTGTCTGTGCGGAGTCTGCACGTCCTCCCCGTGTGTGCGTGGGTTTCCTCCGGGTGCTCCGGTTTCCTCCCACAGTCCAAAGATGTGCGGGTTAGGTGGATTGGCCAGGCTAAATTGCCCTTAGTGTCCTAAAAAATAATGTTAATGGGGGTTGTTGGGTTACTGGTATAGGGTGGATACGTGGGCTTGAGTAGGGTGATCATGGCTCGGCACAACATTGAGGGCCGAAGGGCCTGTTCTGTGCTGTACTGTTCTAATTCTAATTCTAAAAAAAGGCCACTATTGAGAGGCTACGACCCTCATTCGATGCCCGTGGCATCCCAGAGGTATTAGTCATGGGCAGCGGTACCCCGTTCACCATCGAGGAGTTTTCGCTCTTCGTGAAGACAACAGGGTGAAGCACATCCGGATACACCCTTCCTCAAATAGTCTGGCTTAACGAGGATTGCTCTGGGAATGAGGTGCTGCGTCAAACAGACCATTGTAAACATTTGTAAATATATCTATCTTATATTTACTGTCGGCCTCCTCTGCTTCATTATATATGTTATGTGTGGTTGTCAGTTTAGTGGGACACCTCACTGTGCTTCGTATTGTAATGAAATTAACTATATTGCACTTCAAGTAATGTCAAATTTAAACTGTTACGTAATGTACTGTGAAACATTTTATGACTAAAGTATACTTTTTTGAAAACAAATCAGTTCCTCTTCTCCTTTCACAGTTTTTCCTTTTGTTCCAGTTCCGTGATCTGGGTGTCACTGGCTCGGCCGGCATTTATTGCTCATCCCTAATTGCCCCTTGGGAAGGTGGCGGGTGACCCGCCTTCTTGAACCCGCTGCAGTCCCTGAGGTGTAGGTACATCCACAGTGCTGTTAGGGAGGGAGTCCCAGGATTTTGCCTCAATGACAGAGAAGGAACGGCCGATAGATTTCCAAGGATGGTGAGTGACTTGGAGGGGAGCCTCCAGGTGGTGGGGTTCCCAGGTATCTGCTGCTCTTGTCCTTCTAGCTGGTAGAGGGCGTGGGTTTGGCGCGGCTCTGCCCACAGGGGGAGATGAGGAGCATGTACGGGGCTCCGTCCTTGGCTCCGCCCCCTTCAGGAAGTATAAGTGCTGCGGTCCTGCGAGCCCGCCCTCAGTTCAGCACAGTCGCAGGCAGGCTCAGCTGTAAGCCGATTAAAGCCACAGTTTACTCCAACTCGTGTCTCTGGTTGAATTGATGGTCGCATCAGGTGCCATTTGAGGAGCCTTAGTGGCAATGTGAAGACATTGTTCATTCCCCTGGCTCTTGCTCTCCACAGAGGCCATCGAATCATAGAATCCCTACAGTGCAGAAGGAGGCCATTCAGCCCATCGAGTCTGCACTGACCCTCCGAAAGAGCATCCTACCTAGATCCACTCTCCTGACTTATTCCCGTAACCCCAGCTAACCTGCACATCTTTGGACTGTAGGAGGAAACCGGAGCACCCGGAGGAAACCCACGCAGACACGGGGAGAACATGCAGGCTCCGCACAGGCAGTGACCCAAGCCGGGAATCGAACCTGGGACCCTGGCGCTGTGAGGCAGCAGTGCTAACCACTGTGCCACCCATATCAATTGTTTGTAATAAGTTGTGAGACAGCTTAAGATTGTGAAAGGTAGAACGTAAACACATTGGAATCCACTCCTGATGTTTTTCGAAGTTTTTTTCACAAACAATGTGAAATGTGCATCATCTGGGCAAATGTAGGGCACTCTGATAACAAGGACTTACCAGCTGCTTTAACACTAGTGCCCTGCCCCGCGCTCCTGGGCTACATCCTGCCATGTGACCTCTATTGTACCTGGGTCATCACACTCTCACATGACAACTTGGTCTACAATTTAGCGTGGTCAATCCACCTACCCTGCACATTTGTTGGGTTGTGAGGGGGTGAGACCCACGCAGACACGGAGGGGAATGTGCAAACTCCAAACGAACAGCGACCCGGGGACCAGGATCGAACCCGGGTCCTCGGCGCCGCGAGGCAGCAGTGCTAACCACTGCGTCACCGTGCCGCGCTGCCCCTCAATAACGTGAGCGTGCATCCGCCACAGTGGGTCTCTTGCTCGCTGTGGGTTCTTAAGATGCACTGATGGAAATTGCTCAACAGTTTTACAAACTTGTTTTTCTCACTCGTCTGGGATTCGCAAGACTTTAAGCTGTGGTTTCGTTCAGGCCTGGGCCCAAACCTAAAAGAAGCTGTGGTCTCAGAGTGTGATGCAAACTTGCACAACCCAAATGTCAACGACTTCTTTCATCTGAGGGCAGGGGTCAACCTGTGTCATGGACAGGCGACCGACTTCACCTTTCAGTTCTCATCAGATATACTTCCTGCGCAGCACGAGCAGCTTCGAAACCACATGGCTCTTACGCAGATAAATAGAACCACAAAACCATTGTCGTTAAAAATCCATTTCCCGGCTGGGGAAGGAAATCTGCCGTCTTTACCTGGTCTGACCTGAAGTGTTGGCTAGTGTAGACGTGAGAGGTGAACAGACACTTCCAACACTGATGAAGGTTCAACTCAATTTTATTAACTATTTCTAACTAACTAACACACGACGACTGTGGGTCTAAATGATGCTAACTTAAACTAGAGACCTAAGCCTTGTCTGAACCAATTGATTCTCTCAGCACGTGTTGTGAGTCTGTGCTGGGCTGGATGAGTTCTTGTTACACTGAGAGGCAGCACCCAGAATGAGCGGGAACCGTGGTGCCCTCTGCCTTTATAGTGTGTGTATTCTAACTGGTGATTGGCTGGGGTGTTTGTGCATGTTGATTGGTCCCTGTGTGTGTCCATCAGTGTGTGTCTGCACCGTGATACACTGGTGTATATTATGACATGACCTACAGGTGACTTCAGACCCGCAGCAGTGTGGGCGACTCCTGACTGCTCTCTTTAACGGCTCGAGCAAACTCAAGGGGCAATTAGGGATGGGCAACAAACGCCGGCCCGGCCCAGCGACGCCCGCATCCCATAGGGCAGCAAGTGAACTGTTCAAACTGGTTTCGAGAGTTCAGTCACAGATTGAAATAAAGCACGTTCACTGCAAAAGAATTTAAAAATGCTGAGTGCTTCTGAGCTGAGGGTTAAAACTGACAAACCGCCTTCTGCTCTACAAGATTCACGAACAAATGAGGGTGTCGTTTTGGGGCACACACGGGTGTGGTGATCACAAGTTAACTAGATGCAATACAACTGAGCAAACACTAGAGGGAGCACGGGAGAGCCATATAAATAGACCGGGACAGGAAGTGAGGACACACTTCACAGAGGGCAGAACTTGGAGCAGGACACAGACACGCCAGCTAGTAGCACTTGAGGTAGCCGTAGGTAACACTCTGAAGAGAGAACGAATTCACAATAAAGCATCTTCTCCACATTTGAGACTACGAGATTTATTAAGACACGAGGAACAACACAACGGGGAGAACGTGCGGACTCCGCACAGACAGTGACCCAAGCCGGGAATCGAACCTGGGTCCCTGGCGCTGTGAAACAACATGTGCTAACCACTGTGCTATCGTGCGAGTTTACCGGGTGCTCCGGTTCCCTCCCACAGTCCAAAGATGTGCAGTTTAGGTGGATTGACCATGCTAAGCTGCCTCGAAGTAGTGTCGAAAAGGTTAGGTTTGGTTACGGGGATAGGGTGGAGGTGGGGGCAACCCTAGCTACGCTACTGAATACCCCCCCACCCCACGTCTATCGCCTGAGTCCTAGATTACCCTCCCCACACCCCCAGTTACCCCCACCCTGACTGCCTCCCTAGTCCTGGACTACACGAACCATGCTCCAAATTATCCCCAATCCCTGACTACCCCTCTCGTCCTGTATTACTCTCCCCACACTCCTGAATATAACACCCCCCCCCCCCCCCCCCCACGCCCTCCAACTATCCCCTAGTCCCAGACCACCCTTCTCATGCTCCTGAATACCCCATTCCCCCGACTATCCCTCCAGTTCCGGCCTACCCTCCTCAAGCTCCTAAATACCCCAAAACCCCTGATTACCCTTCTAGTCCTGTTCTCCCCACACTCCTGAATATAAGACCTCCCCCTCCAAGTATCCACTAGGCCCGGACAACCCTCCTCATATTCCTAAATATCTCCAACCCCTGTCTATTGTGCTAGTCCCGGGCTAGCCCCTCCCAACTACACCCCAACCCCTGACCCCCCTCCCAACTTCCCCCACCACCCGACCTCCCCCCAGTCCTATCCTTCCACCCTCCCGAACCCCATCCCCTCGCCCCCACCTACCCCCCTCGCCCCCACCTACCTTTTGGCTTGCCAAAAGCGGCAGAGACTGCTGAACGTATCGCTTTTCAGTGATGAGTTTCGTGAAGAATGGGTGGTGGCTTCTTCAACCTCCCTCCCCCCCCCTCCCATCCCGGCGCTGTTGCCTTGCATTGAGAAGAGTACTGGGAGCTGGTAGGCTGCACCCTTCCAGCAGGCCCCAACCGGAGAAATGTTCCATCGGGCAGGAGATACAGAAGTCTGAGAACACGCACGTACAGACTCAAAAACAGCTTCTTCCCTACTATCACCAGACTCCTAAATGACCCTCTTATGGACTGACCTCATTAACACGACACCCTGTATGCTTCATCCGATGCCGGTGGTTATGTAGTTACATTGTTTATCTTGTGTTGCCCTATTATGTATTTTCTTTTATTCCCTTTTCTTCCCATGTACTGAATGATCTGTTGAGCTGCTCGCAGAAAAATACTTTTCACTGTACCTCGGTACACGTGACAATAAACAAATCCAATCCAATCCAATCTTTTATATCCACCTGAGACGACAGGTGTTAGGGCCGTCCTCGATTTAATGCTTCATCTGAAGCCACCTCGCCCCCCCCCAGAAACTGTCAAATAATGAACCAGATGGGCTTTTTCTTACGACAATCGATGGCAGTAACATGGCCACCGTTTCTGAGACTCCCTTTCAATCCCGGATTTTATTCACTGGGAGTTCCAAATCCAGCAGGTACTGGGATTTGAACCCACGTTCACCCCCCCCCTCCCCCCCCCCCCCCCCTCCCGATTTAGCGAAGGTGCCCGAGGTGGCGACGAGGAAGATTCATTTTCATGCAACGACTCACCTGGAAGGGAAATGAAAACAGAGCCATTGGGAAATTTCAAATCCGAGTCAGGGGTGTGCTCGAAATGAAGGCATTTTCAGGGTTACGAGAGAAGAGCAAGGGATGTTATCGCGTTCCCCCACCAAAAACCTATCTCTCAGCCACAACCACCAAAGAAGATGATCTGGTGATTATCTCAAAGCTGTTTGCTGTGTGGGGGGAGGGGAGGGGGAGGGGAGGGAGATTTCCTGCATTACAGCAGCAACTGGACCTCAAAGGCACTTTATGGTTGTGAATTCCTCTTGTGACCCTCCAGAGATTCAGTGGAAGGTGCTTTTTAAATGCAGGTCGTCCTTCACCAGTTGCTGGAAGTGTAGGTGTGGCTGGTTTCCCTGCAGTTCTGCTCCTCTGAGTCTAGGAGGCGCTGTTTGCTCCCAGTTGACCCGGACCCTCACTCAATTCCCTCTTCCACCTCCTCGCTGGTTTCAATCGACACAGAGCACAGACCTGCCCCCGCCCCCCCCCCCCCCCTTGCATGCCTGGCCGTACCTCAGCAGCAACCTGCATCTACATAGCGCCTGCAACCTGGAGAACAATCCCAAGTGCGCTTCGCAGGAGCGTCGCTGCGGAGAGGCTTCGAGCGGGAATTCCAGAGCTTTGGGGCTTAAGGATGCCAACAGTGGGGGAAGGGTGCATGTGAAGGCGGGGGGGGGGGGGGAACGGTTAGGAAATTGGGGATGTGGAAGAGGATGTGCACCAGGGGCTGGTTTAGCACAGGGCCAAATCGCTGGCTTTGAAAGCAGACCGGGGCAGGCCAGCAGCGTGGGTTCAATTCCTGTACCAGCCTCCCCGAACAGGCGGCGGAATGTGGCGACTAGGGGCTTTTCACAATAACTTCATTTGAAGCCTTCTTGTGACAATCAGCGATTTTCCTTTCATTTCATATAATTTGTGTGTGGGGTGGGGTGGGGAGGAGAGTGGGGGGGGGGGGGGGGGTGGGGAGGAAAGGGGGGGGGTGGTGTCTGGTAGATTTTGCAAACCCGCTCGGGTATCGTCAAGAGACTGGGCTGGAAAATGTGACGGATTGTTTAGAGGTCCGTTGACCTTGGGAGGGAATTTCCGGTTTTGGGTTGGGCGCACGACGGGATTTTCCCAGGGTGGGAAGGGGGGAAGGGGTGCGGGCGTGGGGAGGTGTTAATACGGTTCACGTCCTCACAATGCCTCCCCAGACCCCCATTGCCAAGCTGCTGAATTCCTCATTCCAAACCTGCCTGGAACCCTTTAGCTCTTTGCGAGCGAATCCTGCTCGTTGCTCAACCTTTCCACTCCGCCGGCCTCAACATCTGTCAGCACTTCTCTAAAAATGTTGGGAGGCTTTTACGATGTTGAAAGCAGTATATAAATCCAATTACGCCGCGTTTGATAAAACAAATAGATTTCCTCACGGCTGGTAACTGGTTAGGTATGGATTTACGATTCACACTGAGAGAACAAATGAGAATTTTTTTTTCCCAGCACCGTTGTTTGGATACGCAACGCTGAAGCTGGTGTTTGAAGAAAATCCATAATAGGAAAATTGATGCAAGGAATGAGAAGAGGAATGGGCCGAATGTGTTGGCTCTTGATCGAGCTGACAGGGATTCAATGGGTCGAATGGCCTCCTTTTCGGCTGTCTAACTCTATTGGGGGTGATTCAGCGACCCTCGTTGCGCCCATCGTGGATCCGGGCGCAAGGGGTGAATCGTGCGTGGCTCCCAAATCGGGCTCCCTGCCGGGCGCGAAACGTCGCGAGACTCTCCCGAACCCTTCCGGCCTAACACCCTGTCAGTGCAGCCTGGGCATCCTGGCACTGTCAGGGTGCCCGTGTGTCACTGCCAGGGTGCCTGGCTGGCTGTGCCAGGGGTCAGGCCCGGCGGGGGGGTCTTCCCACTTGGAGGGGGTGGGAGGGATGTTCCCTTGGGGGGTGGGGGGGGCACGAACATGGGGAGGGGTTGGCTGAAAGTTAGGGGGGGTCGCAAAAACAAACCCCCTTAACAGATCCCTAACCCCAGCGCCTCCAAAGTTGTGCCCACACAGGACGCCGCCTCTTCCATGCGTCACCCTCCCCCTCCATCACCCGCCTACGGATCATTGCCACATTTTGCAGCCCAGTAGTATCCACACAAGTTGGACAATGCCGACCCACCTACCTCCCTGCCTCGTTCCAGGAATACCCTCCTCACCCTCGGGGTCTTGCGCGCCCACACGACACCCCAGAATATTCCTGTTAACCCTCCAAAAAAAAGCCTTCGGGATCAATAAGGGGAGGCGCTGGAAAAGAAACAAGAACCTCGGGAGCACCATCATCTTAACTGACTGGACCCTGCCCGCCAAGGAGAGTGGCAGCGTTTCCCGCCTCCTGAACTCCTCCTCCACCTGTTCCACCAACCTCGAGAAATTTAGCCTATGCAGGGTCCACCAGCTCCTAGCTATCTGGATACCCCAAGGTATCTAAAGCTCCTCATCGCCCTCTTCAACGGGAGCTCTCCTATCTCCCTCTCCTGGACCCCCGGGTGCAGCACGAACAGCTCACTCTTCCCCACATTGAGCTTATAGCCCGAAAAATCCCCAAACTCCCCAAGTATCTTCAGCACCTCTGGCATCCCCCCCCCCCCCCCCCCCCCCCCCCGCCGAATCCGCAATGTACAGCCGTAAATCATCCGCGTACGGTGACAATCGGTGCTCCCCCCCCCCCCCCCCCCCCCGGCGCACAATCCCCCTCCAGTTCTTCGAATCCCTCAGTGCCATGGCCAAGGGCTCGATCGCTATTGCGAAGAGCAGGGGAGACAAGTTCCCCGGGAAAGACGAAAGTCCTCTGACCTCCTCCCATTCGTCACCATGCTCGCTACCGGGGAGCTATACAGCAGCCTCACCCAGCTAATGAATCCCTCACCAAACCCAAATCTCCTCAACACTTCCCACAGGTAGCTCCACTCCACTCTATCGAAAGCTTTCTCCGCATCCATCGATGCTGCTATTACCGCCTCCCCCTCCGCCGACGCCATCATCATAATATTGAGCAGCCGCCGCACATTAACATTCAGCTGCCTCCCCTTCACAAATCCCGTTTGGTCCTCATGGATAACCATCGGGACCACATCTTCCACCCTCCTGGACAGTATCTTAGCCAACAACTTTGCGTCCACGTTGAGGAGCGAAATCGGCCTATAAGACCCACACTGGAGGGGGTCCTTATCCCGCTTCAGGATTAGTGAGATTATTGCTCTAGACATTGTCGGGGGCAGAGCCCCCCCCTTCCCTCGCCTCATTCAGGGTCCTCACTAGCAGCGGGCCCAGCAGGTCTGAGAATTTCTTGTAAACCTCCGCCGGGAACCCATCAGTACTTTCCCGGTCTGCATGCTCCCCAGCGCCTCCATCAGTTCCTCCAACTCGATTGGGGCCCCAGACCCTCCACCCGCTCACCCTCCACTCTTGGGAACTCCAGCTTATCCAGAAAGCGGTCCCTCCCGCCCACCTCCCTAGGGGGCACCGACCGGTACAGCCCCTCATAAAAGGATCTGAACACCCCATTAATGTCCCCACCACTCCGCACCAGGTTCCCTCCTACATCTGTGACTCCCCCCATCTCTCTCGCTGCCTCCCGCTTCCAGAGCTGGTGGGCCAGCATCCGACTTGCCTTCTCCCCGTACTCATATACCGCCCCCTGCGCCCTCCTCCACTGCGCCTCCGCCTTCCGGTTGGTCAGTATATCGAACTCCGCTTGGAGACTGCGACGCTTCCTCAAAAGCCCCTCTTCCGGGACATCCGCATACCTCCTGTCCACCCTTACCATTTCTTCCACCAGCCTCTCCCTCTCAACCCTCTCCGCCCTCTCCCTGTGCGCCCGAATAGATATCAGCTCCCCTCTAACCACCGCCTTCAGCCCTTCCCAGACCACCCCAACTGACTGAAAGAAAAGTTAACTGAAGACTTTCAGTCCTTCCTCGCTGACCTTTATTCCACCCAACGCCCTCACCCAAGTGAAAATGATTCCTGGCTCCCTCCCCCCACCCTCAGCATCTGTCTCACACCATCAACGTTAGACTCTGGTTCTTTACAGTGGTTTGCACAGCTGCCTCGCGGTGCCAGGGTCCCGGGTTCGATTCCGACCTTGGGTGACTGTGCGGAGTCTGCGCGTTCTCCCCGTGCCTGCATGGGTTTCCTCCGGGTGCTCCGGTTTCCTCCTGCAGTCCAAAGATGTGCAGGTTAGGTGGATTGGCCATGCTAAATTGTCCCTTAGTGTCCAAAGGTTAGGTGGGTTATGGGGTGTGCTACACCCAATCATTGTCATTGACTGAAGCGGTATCTAAGTGCACTGGAGCTGGGTCTTAGTTTTAACCTTTGTCAATAATTAGATTGAGATAAAGACTATTTCCTCCAGCAAGAAGCTAACCAATTCTGAGACTAAACCACATTGGTTGGCTCGCCCTGTTCCCTCTCCTTGGAGGTTCCGGCCTTAGTCGTCAGTGTAGTTCCTGAAAGCGTGAATCAGAAAAAAACCTTGTTAAAATGGAGAAAACAGGTTGTTTATTCAACATTACAAAAGCTGTTAGGAAATGGCGTAACTGTTTCACACTCCAGATTGTAATAATTCCCAGTAACTGTGATCAGATAATTCATTCAGAACTTACAACTGACCTCGCACATAGTAGCCTGTTAGTTTGGATCAGAAAGCGTTGCCGAAATTTAATTCCATGTTTTAACGTCTGACTTGTGGGAAGGTGAACTGTATGGAGTTGAATTGCAGTATCGTTACAATGTAGAAGGAGGCCGTTCGGCCCATCGTGTCTCCTGCCGCCACCTTCTTCCTGCTCCGTCTTCCCAAGTGGCGCACAAGACAGACTTTCACCTGTTACCATCGCTAGTTATCTCTTAACCTCATCCAGCCCGATAACCTTTCAAGAACTCTGCACGGGCAGGGCAGCACGGTAGCACCGTGGTTAGCACCGTGGTTAGCACTGTGGCTTCACAGCGCCAGGGTCCCAGCTTCGATTCCCCGCTGGGTGACTGTCTGTGTGGAGCCTGCACGTTCTCCCCGTGTCTGCGTGGGTTTCCTCCGGGTGCTCCGGTTTCCTCCCACAGTCCAAAGATGTGCAGGTTAGGTGGATCGGCCGTGCTAAATTGCCCTAAGCGTCCAAAAAGGTTAGGAGGGGTTATTGGGTTACGGCAATAGGGTGGAAGTGAGGGCTTAAGTGGGTCGGTGCCGACTCGAAGGGCCGAATGGCCTCTTTCTGCACTGTATGTTCTAATGACATCAAATCTAGCCTCTTGCACATCCGCCATTTCCTTAGCCCAATCTATGGCGGAGGTGCCTTTACCATCTTCTTTCTACTTATTGAATGATGGGATGTGGGCAAGATTGGCATTTATTTCCCATCCCTGGTTGCCCTTGGGCACATGGCGATGAGACGCCTTCTTGAACATGTTGCCGTTGGATGTCAAAGGGAGGTGTTTGGACTCTCTGCCCGAGCTGGAATGCTGTCCAGAGATAGCTGCACATGAGCATGGCCGGCTTCAGTACCCGAGGAGTTCAAAATTGATAATCATCAGCATACAGTAATTTCAGTAAGGCGTTTGATAAGGTTCCCCACGGTAGGCTGTTGCAGAAAATAAGGAAGTATGGAATTGAAGGTGATTTAGCGGTTTGGATCAGTAATTGGCTAGCTGAAAGGAGACAGAGGGTGGTGGTTGATGGCAAATGTTCATCCTGGAGTTCAGTTACTAGTGGTGTACCGCAAGGATCTGTTTTGGGGCCACTGCTGTTTGTCATTTTTCTAAATGACCTGGAAGAGGGTGTAGAAGGATGGGTTAGTAAATTTGCAGATGACACGAAGGTCGGTGGAGTTGTGGATAGTGCTGAAGGATGTTATAGGATACAGAGGGACATAGATAAGCTGCAGAGCTGGGCTGAGAGGTGGCAGATGGAGTTTAATGCGGAAAAGTGTGAGGCGGTTCACTTTGGAAGGAGTAACAGGAATGCAGAGTACTGGGCTAATGGCAAGATTCTTGGTAGTGTAGATGAACAGAGAGATCTCGGCATCCAGGTACATAAATCCCTGAAAGTTGCCACCCAGGTTAATAGGGCTGTTAAGAAGGCATATGGTGTGCTAGCCTTTATAAGCAGGGGGATTGAGTTTTGGAACCACAAGGTCATGCTGCAGCTGTACATAACTCTGGTGCGGCCGCACCTGGAGTACTGCGTGCAGTTCTGGTCACCACATTATAGGAAGGATGTGGAAGCTTTGGAAAGGGTTCAGAGGAGACTTACTAGGATGTTGCCTGGTATGGAGGGAAGGTCTTACGAGGAAAGGCTCAGGGAATTGAGGTTGTTTTCGTTAGAGAGGAGAAGGCTGAGAGGTGACTTAATAGAGACATATAAGGTAGTCAGAGGGTTAGATAGGGTGGACAGTGAGAGTCTTTTTCCTCGGATGGTGATGACCAACACGAGGGGACATAGCTTTAAATTGAGGGGTGGTAGATATAGGACAGATGTCAGAGGCAGTTTCTTTACTCAGAGAGTAGTAGGGGTGTGGAACGCCCTGCCTTCAACAGTAGTAGACTCGCCAACTTTAAGGGCATTTAAGTGGTCACTGGATAGACATATGGATGAAAATGGAATAGTGTAGGTCAGATAGGCTTCAGATGGTTTCACAGGTCGGCGCAACATCGAGGGCCGAAGGGCCCGTACTGCGCTGTAATGTTCTATGTTCTATGTTCTACATCCTCTTCTGATGAAAGGGAAGGTCATTGATGAAGCAGCTGAAGGTGGTTGGGGCCTGGGACACTATCCTGAGGCACTCCTGCAGTGATGTCCTGGGGCTGAGATGATCGGCTCCCAACAACCATAACAACTTCCTTTGTGACAGGCATGATCTAGGCCTCAGGCCCTAAGCTCTGGAATTCCCTCCCTAATCCTCTAAGTAAGGCCGTTCAATACAGTCCACAAAGGGCCAATAAGCATCTTTCTCCATTTGAGGAGAGACAATAGGTTAAAAAAAAAAGCTTGAGGGATGCCACCATTTAAAAACATAGGGCAGGATTGTCCACTATGGCCGGGAGTCTCTAAACACGCGGCTAAGTGTTGACGCCGGCGTAAACACCGGAGTGTTTCTCGCCGGCGTCAATGGGCCTCTTGGCCCAGTGATTCTGAAGCCCACAGGGGGCCAGCACGGCGCCGGAGTGCGTTGCTCCAGCTGCTGGCCGTGGGTCTGCCCATGCATGCAGCGGCTGGGCCCGAGTTTGTGCATGCGAGCGACAGCCGCTTCCTCGCGGCCCCACGCAACATGGCGGATCCACACAGTGGGCCGGCGCTGAAGAAGCTAGGCCCCCCCCCAGATCTCGCGCACCCACCGATTGATGGCCCCCGATCGCGGGCCTAGCCGTCGTGGAGGCCCCCCCCCCTTGGAGACTGACCCCCCCCCCCCCCCACCCCCACCAGGACGGCCACCCCATCCGCGATGCCGAGCTCCCGCCGGGTGGAACCATACGTGAACCACGACGGCGGGAACTCGGCCGGTCGACCAAGGAGTATCAGCGCGGGGGCCTCTTTCAACGGCGCCCGACCGGCGCCGCGTCGACCGCGCATGCGGAGAATCGCCTCTCGGCGTCGGACCCGATCGCGGGTCTGAGGCCCCATTCTCCGCCCCTACGCTGAGCGGCATTTCAGCACGGAGGCTCGGAGAATCCCGGCCTATGTTTTCCTGCCGGAGAAATTTTGTATCGCGAGGATTGTGAGGGATTCACAAGGGAATCCGGCCGTTTTGAGTCGGCGGCCCAATAGCGAGGTCCCGTCGCTGGCTATTCCCCTGCACCCCATCGCAATTCAACCCATCCACAAAGCAATTCAGCCCCCCCCACGTCTGGATTTTCTGGGACCGCTGTTCTCCCAGTACGGGGGGGTGACCCGACCTGTCTTCCCCCAACAAAGACCCCCTAAGTAAAGAGACTGCCCCCCACAGACACCCCAGAAGAGAGACCCCCGTCAGGAAGCAAGAGGACAGTCCAGACAGAGGCAGTGAAAGAAAAAACAATCGCTGCTATAACACTCACCTGGGCAATACAGCTGCCTGCTCAGGCAGAGGAAGCAGCACCTGTCAATTCCTGGAAAGAGAAAACCAGTCAGCTGGGTTAAACCCCCCCCCCTCAGATCTTTGAGCTGCAAGCCATTCATTCATTTCTGTTTGATAACGATTTTACTGGGCTGTGATTGACAGCTGCCACACACCCCCAGCTGTCAGCATTGTTCCATTCATCTCCCTTCATGGTTGAGTAACTTTGCAATGCTCGAGCCGCAATGTTTAGCAATGTCAAGCCTTGATTGACAGATCCTGGACCACTTCAAACAGAATTATGTGCTTTCCAATCACCTCCCACCACAGTTGAGTGACTTTGAGGAGGTCAGCTAGAAACTGACAGCACTTAATCCAGGGCAGCTGGTGGAATTTAAATTCAATGAATAAAATCTGCAATTGAAATCTAGCCTCACTAACGGCGACCGTTACTCAGACTCGATTGTTGTAAAAACCCATCTGGGTCGCTAATGTCCCTCTTTCGGGAAGGAAATCTGGCCTACATGTGACTCCAGACCCACAGCAATGTGATTGACTCTCAACTGCCCCTTGGAAATGGCCGAGTGAGACCCTCAGTTCGAGGGGTAATTAGGGATGGGCAACAAATGCTGGCCTGGCCCATCGATGCCCATGTCCCATGAAACACTCTGTGTTTGCGTGGCCCCTTTAAGGGGCTATCTCTCATGGGCCTAGCGGCCTGCTCGGGGTCTATCATCTGGGAGCATGCAGACATAGAACATACAGTGCAGAAGGAGACCATTCGGCCCATTGAGTCTGCACCGACCCACTTAAGCCCTCACTTCCACCCTATCCCCGTAACCCAATAACCCCTCCTAACCTTTTTAGTCACTAAGGGCAATTTAGCACGGCCAATCCACCTAACCTGCACGTCTTTGGACTGTGGGAGGAAACCGGAGCACCCGGAGGAAACCCACGCAGACACGGGGAGAACGTGCAGACTCCACACAGACAGTGACCCAGCGGGGTATCGAACCTGGGGCCCTGGCGCTGTGAAGCCACAGTGCTATCCACTTGTGCTACCGTGCCGCCCTATACTAATACGCCGACCAATGGGAGAAAAGCACATGACCTGGGGCATATGGACCCCGGGAGTCAATCGATACCTCTGTACCAGTATATAGCTAAACCACATTGAGTGACAGAATACCTGCAGTGCAGAAGGAGGCCATTCAGCCCATCGAGCTTGCCAACCCTCCGAAAGAGCACCCTAACCTCAGCCTTCTTCAGTATTACCTTGTTGCTATTACACACTCCTTCCATGCACTCCATAGAATGCCTTCTGACCGCAGACACGTCGCTGGCCCCTATTTTATGTTTTGATAGTTTTGTTATGCCATCTTTACCCGTGTTTGCTGAGTTTCCAATGCACTGGAAAATGCTGATTGCATTCTGTCACCTGTTTACTCTGCAGCCTGAACCTGTCGTCCCACAGGCCGCTCTGTCTCATACTAAATACATAGTCCCTGTTGTAAAGTAGCTAATGCAGTCTGCACAGAGCAACCCTCTCCCACCACATTGAGAATGACCACATCATCTGCTTTGGGTAATGTTGGCTGAGAGGCACGTGTTGACCAGGACTCTCTTCTTCAAATAATGCTCGGGTACATCGTACATCCACTTGAGAGGGAAAGTGGGACCAATAATGTCTGACTGTTCACGATCAACATCTTAGGGGGTTTCCATTGACCAGAAATCGAACTGGATCAGCTACATAAATACTGTGGCTGCCAGAGCAGGTCAGAGGCTGGGAATCCTGCGGTGAGTAACTCACCTCCTGACTCCCCCAAAGCCTGTCCACCATCTACAGGGCACAAGTCAGGAGTGTGATGGACTCTCCACTTGCCTGGATGAGTGCAGCTCCCAACAACACTCAAGAAGCTCGACACAGGGCAGCACGGTGGCCTAGTGGTTAGCACAACCGCCTCACGGCGCTGAGGTCCCAGGTTCGATCCCGGCTCTGGGTCACTGTCCGTGTGGAGTTTGCACATTCTCCCCGTGTCTGTGTGGGTTTCGCCCCCACAACCCAAAAATGTGCAGAGTAGGTGGAGTGGCCACACTAAATTGCCCCTTAATTGGAAAAAATAATTGGGTAATCTAAATTTAAAAAAAAAAAAAAGAAGCTCGACACCATCCAGGGCAAAGCAACCCCCGCTTGATTGGCACCCCATCCACAAACATTCACTCCCTCCACCACCGGCGGACAGTGGCAGCCGTGTGTACCATTTACAAGATGCACTGCAGCAACTCACCAAGGCTCCTTAGCCAGCACCTTCCAAACCCATGATTGCTACCATTTAGACGGACGAGAACAGAGGATACCCAGGAACAGCACCACCTGGAGGTTCCCCTCCAAGTCACTCACCATCCCGACTTGGAAATCTATTTCCCGTTCCTTCAGTATCGCTGGGGAAAATCCTCGAACTCTCTCCCAAACAACACTGTGGATGCACGTACACCACAGAGACTGCTGCCATTCAGGACGGCAAATCACAACTACCTTCTCAAGGGGCAATTAGGGACAGGTAATAATTGCTGGCCCTGCCAACGACGCCCACACTCTGTATACGAATACAAAACCTTGAGAGACGGAGCTCTCTGAAGGTACAGCGACCCCATCAGTACTGCACAGGGAGTATCAACTCCCGGGTAGGACTTGACCCCACAACCTGCTGACTCTGAGGGAGGGAGCCCCCTGTACTTACTGTAAGAAGCTGTGAGGGGAGAGCAGCATGATGTCACCAGAAGGGTAATGTGTCACGTAATCCAGGTTTTGTCTCGTTCAAAGCATCGTAGAATCCTTTCAGTGCGGAATGAGGCCATTCAGCCCATCAATTCTGCACTGATGCTCTGAAAGAACATCCTACCCAGGCCACCACCCTATCCCCTGCAACCCACGTAACCCGCAAATCCTTGGACACTAAGGGGCAATTTAGCGTGGCCAATCCACCCAGCCTTGCACATCGCTGTGGGAGGAAACCGGAGCACCCGGAGGAAACCCGCGCAGACACGGGGAGAACGTACCAACTCCACACAGACAGTGACCCGAGGCTGGAATCGAACCCGGGTTCCCTGGCGCCGCGATGCAGCAGTGCTAACCACTGTGCCACCGTGTCCCCCCCCCCCCCCCCCCCCCCCCCCCCACACACTGCAAATCTTTCCAACTTCTGAATTTGAAAAGAAGCCACTGGCCGTGGTTTTCCATTCCCGTCGGCGAAATCCCGCGCCCCCGACGCCGATAAACCTTCGGCTGGTCCGGCAAATCCTCCGCCCCCCATCCCCGGCGATCGCTGCCGCGGAGAATCCAGGCCGCCGCTGTTAACGCCCGCATTATTTTCCTCCTGAACCTACTTGCAGCAAAGGCCCCGGAGGTTCGTCTAACACGGCCATTCTGGAGGGTTGGCAGGCCCTTACCACTGCTCCCTCCCAGTGCCCGGATCCAACTCGGCCAACTTTCTCCACACAGCCTTCTGTCATCGATGAGAAATGTGTGGACAGCGACCAAGCAAATTAACAGAGGTTACATCAAATCTGGGAAGTTGTCGTGCCGGTGGTAAGGCCATTAAAGGAAGCAGCTTTGCTGTGGCATAACGTCCAGGGTCACTCCAAATGCTCAGAATTCTGCCTCTTGCAAAATCCCTCGCAAAGCTGGATTCACTGTAAACAAACCTCCCTGACTGTTTACACTGGTTGTAATCTGCAACATGTCAGCACCAAGGGTTTAATATATACTTATGCCTTTTGCAACAGCACTTTCCGAGCTGATAAATTACATCGCGATTGAGCAGCAGCTTTGCTAACTGGTAATATATAACCCTCTTCTTGCGGCTTTGCACTAACCCACCTCGACACAAAGACTTCCTTAACCTACATTGAGGGCTGGAGTGGGGGTAGTTGTGTGGCGGTTGTGTCAATTGCCCTTGTTGCGTGGGTTGAGGACGGGCAATAGTTCTTCTCACTCCCTACCGCTGCCCAGTGAGTACCCTGCAGGCGCAACAAGCAATTAGGAGGCAAATTAGGAAGGCCATTTGGTTGGCACCCTGTCCACCACCATCAACGTTCGCTCACTCCACCACCGGCGCACAGTGGCAGCCGTGTGTACCGTCTACACGATGCACTGGAGCGACTCGCCAAGGCTCCTTCGACAGCATCTTCCAAACACACCGGCCGGGATTCTCCCCTACCCGGCGGAGCGGGGGGTCCCGGCGTGTTGGAATGGCGTGAACCACTCCGCACCTTTAGGGGCCAAGCCCTCACATTGAGGGGCTAGGCCCGCACCAGAGTGGTTCCCGCTCCGCCGGCCGGCGCAAACGGCCTTTGACGCCCCGCCAGCCGGGGCAGAAAGGACTTCGCCGGCCGGCGTAAGTCCGTGCATGGGCCGGGGCATCAGCGGCTGCTGACGTCATCCCGGCGCATGCGCAGGGGAGGGGGTCTCTTCCGCCTCCGCCGTGGTGAAGGCGGAATAAAAAGAGCGCCCCCACGGCACAGGCCTACCCGCCGAACGGTGGGCCCCGACCGCGGGCCAGGCCACCGTGGGGGCACCCCCGGGGTCAGATTGCCCTGCGCGCCCCCCCCCCCCCCCCCCCAGGACCCCGGCGCCCGCCCACGCCGCCTGCTCCCGCCGGTAAGGTAGCTGGTTTAATCCACGCCAGCGGGAGAGGCTTGTCAGCGGCGGGACTTGGGCCCATCGTGGGCCGGAGAATCGCCGCAGGGGGCCCGCCGTCCGGCGTGGCGCGATTCCCGCCCCGCCCCCCCGAATCCCGGGTGGAGGAGAATTCGGGACACGGTGGGGGCGGGATTGACGCCGGCCCTGGGAGAATAGCGGGAGGGCGTGAAAAATGTCAGGAGGCCCTCCCGCCATTCTCCCACCCGGCGGGGTATCGGAGAATCCCGGCCACCATATCTACCCACCGCCCGCACATTTCCCTCCAAGCCACAAACACTCCCCACAGGTGCTGCCCAACATTTTCCAGCGTTTTCTGTATTTAATTTCAAATTTCTAGCATCCTGTGGGTGTCACTGTGTCTCTGAAGGGGGCTTGACGGAGTAGATACTGGGAAATTGTTTCCCCCTGGCTGGGGAAGAGAGAATATCATTTCAGGATAAGGGGTCGACCATTTAGGACTGAGATGAGGAGAAATTTCTTCACCCGAAAGTATGATATATGTGGGGCGAGATTCTCCACAAATGCGGAGAATCGTAAAGGCTGCCGTAGGACAGGCCGTGACCCACGGCAGCCTTCACGGCCACTTCCGGGGCCGATTCTCCACCCCGGGCGGGGCTAGGAGCGCGGCCCCGTGCGTCAAGGCCGCACGTCCAGCGTCACGGCGGCTGACGCGGCCGATGACGTCAGCCGCGCATGCGCAGGTTGGAGAACGCCAACCCGTGCATGCGCAGTTGCCGTCTTTCTCCTCAGCCGCCCGGCAAGACGTGGCGGCTTGATCTTGCCGGGCGGCGGAGGGGAAAGAGTGCGTCTGTTTAGGATGCTGGCCCGACGATCGGTGGGCACCGATCGCAGGCATGTCCCCTCCCGAGCACAGTCGTGGTGCTCCCCTGCCAATCGTGCCCCCAGATGCCCCAAATGGGCATCTGGCGCCCGTGTCACGACGGCAACGAGCAGGTGTGTTTGCTGCCATGGTGAAACGGGCGTGAAGGCCCGGCCGCTTGGCCCATCGTAAAAAACGGCGAGCGGCCATTCGTGGCGTGGGTCGGGCGTGGGGGTGGGGGGAGAATAGCGGGAGGGCGTGAAAAATGCCAGGAGGCCCTCCCGCCATTCTCCCACCCGGCGTGGGGGGCGGAGAATCGCGCCCGTGGGCTATTGTAGTTGTGTGCAATGTCTCTTTTAAGAGTGGAGTCATGTGACTTACCGTGATGTCATTGGCAACCTCGTGGGTTTGTGAGGAGTCTAGTACCAAACCTTATACAGTGAAGACATATTTGATAAACCTCTGTTAATCTTGCATCAAGCCCACGTACTGTTAGTTTAAAGATACAGTTGACAAAAAGAAAATTGGCGACGAGGAGCAGATCAGAAGAAAGAAAACATTCCTCGCCTCCCACCCCCAAATCATTGGAGTGGAGCAACTTCAAAAGATCAATCGACCCACTGATTAACAAGTTTGGAAATTGCTAGCATCAGAACCGGTAAGGATTCGGGACAGAAATTCAAAGGAGGAGCCCTTACTGATTTTAAAGCGGCAATCCGAGGCGTCAGGCTGTGGGGCCCGCCATGTGCAGTGCAGCGAGAAATGGAGGTGGAGCGGGGCAGAGCACAAAGGATTAAGATAACTTGTATGGAAGTTAAAGCTGTTCCAAGCTAAAGTTGATGCAAGTTAAAGCGGTTACAAATTGGCAATACATCTTGAATGAACTGGACCACTGAATTAAGTGAAGGGAGAGAGCATTCTGACCGTGAAAAATGGAAGAAAATTTTGGCTCGTTGAGTGAGGTCTCAGAGAACTGGAAGTCATATTCAGAGAGGTTCCATTATTACATTTTAGCCAACAAAATATCGGAAGAAATTGAGGTCCCTGCATTCTTCAGTACAACCAGAAACAGAACTTTTAATTTGCTAAGAAGCTGTGTTCTGCCAGAGATCTCCAGATATGAGACATATCAAGAACTGGTGAAAATATTAGATGACCATTATGCACCAAAACCCTTGATTGTTGCGGAGTGGTTTTAATTTGATCGAAGGAATCAGTTAGAGGGTGAAAATACTGCTCAGTTCGCTGCAACCCTCAAGCGACTTGGAGAGTTTTGTGAATTTGGCAACTTGTTAGATGGCACAATTAGAGATTGTTTCTAATTGGCTAAGGGGGCTTCTCAGCCCAGAGCGAGCACGCGGATACATGAACTGGCTGCCGTCCAGGAGACATCAACCCAGCAACCGGCAAATCATCGCTGTGCAAAAATAGGCCATTCACAGGCTGCTCGCTGGAACAAGTGCCGCCGAGATATAATTGTGGCAGAGCTGGCTACACAGCAAGAACTTGCTGGAGTAAAATAACTTCTCCGGAGAAGAAGGCTCAAAGGAAGACACTGAGCTCATTCGAAGGAAGAAACAAACCAAATTCAACGGAGAAAATTCACAATGTCGATGAAAAGTACAACAACCCCAATGAAACTGAAACAATTCGTTCCGGCGAAGAATTAAACTTTGTTCATAGAATTTACAGTGCAGAAGGAGGCCATTCGGCCCATCGAGTCTGCACCGGCTCCTGGAAAGAGCACCCTACCCAAGGTTAACACCTCCACCCTATCCCCATAACCCAGTAACCCCACCCAACACTAAGGGCAATTTTGGACACTAAGGGCAATTTATCATGGCCAATCCACCTAAACGTGCTCTCTCTCCAGGGTGGATCACACCGTTTTTGGTTGGTGCCAAAGTTGAATGGGCAACTTATTAAAATGGAGGCCTATTGGGTCCCTAATTCCTGAGAACATCTATAAACGGAAACGTAATCCTCCGTTTAAAACCGGCAGATGTGATCTTCAGGACCTATCCTGAAGCGATAGTGCCCCTGAGAGGTTACGTCACGGTGAATGTTGAGCTAAGTCGACAAACTGCAGTTACCGCTCTCCGTGTGGTGCGAGGAAGTTTCCCAGCTCTCTGTGTCTGCACCTCGCTGTCAACAGCTGAGTTGATTCAGTCAGGCTTACTGACAAAATGGAAAAAGACAGCAGTGTTTTTGAAGACGCACTGGGTCCCATTAAAGGTGTATAAGTGTCCCAGAAGATTGAGAAAAATAGCCAGTCAAAATGTCTCAAGGCTGGACATCTACCCTATGCAATACGTCCGAAGTTGGAATCCACACGACTGAGACTTGTGGGAACAGGAGTCTTAGAGCATGTCACCACAGGTGACTGGGCAACTCCTATTGTACCTGTCATGAAGCAGGATGGTACAATTAGTATCTGTGCAGATTTTAAGACAGCAATGAATCTGGTATGACATTACTACTGATTGAGGATTTGTTCACAGGCCTAGCAGGAGGACAGAAGTTCAGCAAGCTTGACCTATCGCAGCCCTACCTTGGCGCCGTAATGTGGCGACTAGGGGCTTTTCACAGTAACTTCATTGAAGCCTACTCGTGACAATAAGCAATTTTCATTTCATTTCATTTTCAAATTAATGTGGCAACTGAATCTCAACACCTTTTGCGAAAACGTCTACACCAGCTTTATTTCAATACTCAATGGACCAGATCCTTAGTGGTTCACAGGGGGTACAGCGTTACCTAGTGATAGACTGATCACCGGCACAAATGAACATGAATATTCACAACACTTAGAAACTGCTCTGATACAACTTCAAATGCATGGGCTTTGTCACAGGGAAGATAAGTGTAATTTCATCCAGACACCTATGCAATATCTTGGACATGTAATTGACAGTAAGGGTCTGCATAAGGTATCTAAAAATACTGGAAGCCATTAGGGACGCTCCAAGACCAACGGAAATCACTCAACTTAGTTCATTCCTAGGGTTAATCAACTACTATGGAAAATTCATCAAGATTCTGGCAACCATATTGAAACACTTACATGCACAAAACAGGCCACGACTACACAAAGCTCACCAGCTTTGCTATTGATGAAGAGGAAGCTGAGGACTACCTTTGATTTGCACTTTCCAGAGGATACACCTGACACAGTAGAGCGAAACCAACAATCACAGATCTGGAGACGTGAAAGTAACTCAAGGAAATGCTTGTTTCAGTAAGGAGAACGAGTGTTAGCGTGCAGCTCCACCACTAATGAGAAGTGGGTCCCTGGGATGGTATTGGCTCAGACCAGTCAAATATCCTACACGGTCCAGGGGCAGCAGGGTGGCGCAGTGGGTTAGCACTGCGGCCTCACGGCGCCGAGGTCCCAGGTTCGATCCCGGCCCTGGGTCACTGTCCGTGTGGAGTTTGCACATTCACCCCGTGTTTGCGTGGGTTATGCTCCCCACAACCCAAAGATGTGCAGCGTAGGTGGATTGGCCACGCTAAATTGCCCCTTCATTGGAAAAAATGAATTGGGTACTCTAAATGTATTTTTTAAAAATAAAATAATATCCTACACTGTCCAAACGACAGAAAAACCCCTTGTGAAGATACCATGAGGCCAACATGTGGTTGTGTACCAGTGCTAGAACTCCTCAACAGGTAACGATCTCCGTTCCAACTAATTGTGTAACTTCTCGTTCACCTACGGAAGAAGAGATTGCACCAAAGTACCTGCGGCTATTCGACTTCCCTCAGAAAGAGAGTCTGTAATGCCTTCCAGAGTAGAGATATCTACTGGAGAACCTGACAATACATCTCAGGTCGAGAATGACAAAGTGCCGGAAATGCGCAGGCAACCAGCATGAAATAGACGCCTACCTGATCGTCCATCTTATTAGAACATAGAACATAGAACAGTACAGCACAGAACAGGCCCTTCGGCCCTCAATGTTGTGCCGAGCCATGATCACCCTACTCAAACCCACGTATCCACCCTATACCCGTAACCCAACAACCCCCCCCCCCCCTTAACCTTACTTTTATTAGGACACTACGGGCAATTTAGCATGGCCAATCCACCTAACCCGCACATCTTTGGACTGTGGGAGGAAACCGGAGTGCCCGGAGGAAACCCACGCACACAGGGGGAGGACGTGCAGACTCCACACAGACAGTGACCCAGCCGGGAATCGAACCTGGGACCCTGGAGCTGTGAAGCATTTATGCTAACCACCATGCTACCCTGCTGCCGTTATTACAATGCAATAATATGATGCATGCACTTGTACATGGATGTAAATGACTATGTTGGAACAGTAGTTATTAGTTATGTCGGACCTTAGAAGCAAAGGGATGTTACATATGTGAGCTATTGCAGTTGTGTGCAATGCCTCTTTAAGATCAGAATCATGTGACTTACGTGACATCATTGGCTGCTTTGTGGGCTATTGGTGAGTCTGTTACCAAACTTTAGATAGCGAAGACCATTTCGCTAAACCTCGATTAATCTTGCATCAAATCTGCATGGTACGGCAATCTGTGGGGTGAATTCTCCGCCTCGCCAGCCACTTGTTCCCCAGCCGTGGGGTTCTCCATTCCCACCAGTTTCCCATTGTGGCCACTCCACGCTGCCGGGAAACACACGGGCACGGGTGCACTGCCGGCGGAGTGGAAAATCCCGGCAGCGGAGAATTCGCTACTATTTCTCTTGTACTGTTAGTCTAAAGATACAACAAAAGGGGTTGTGAATCTTTGGAATTCTGCACCCCAGAGGGTTGTGGGTGCTCCAACGTTGAATATATTTAAGGCTGCGATTGGTAGGTCTTTGATCTCTCAGGGAATTAAGGGATATGGGGAGCGGGTGGGAAAGCGGAGGTGAAACCCAAGATCAGGCATGATGGTATTGAATGGCGGAGCAGGCTCAAAGGCCGACTGCGGCTCCCATTTTGTCATCTTGTGATTCCTGCCGATTGGGTAGATTATTAATTTTTCACCCGAGTACAGAACGGGGAAACTTGTCTGGAGTTTGGGGGGCAGGGGGGTATGAGAGAGGCAGTTTAGAGAAGCCCCTCTAATTAATAACAGCACAAATCTACAACAATGGGCATAACTGTGACGACCCCAGCGGCCCAATAGCTTGTCCCATCTCCGGCCAGCCTGCAATGACCCTGTGAGAAATGCTGTGTGCTGGATGTGGTTTTAACAGCTCGCCTACTGCTCCTCACTGGCATGTGTGGCTGTGTGGGTGGAAGCAGTAGGTTTGATACCTGGCATGTAGAGTTCGGCACTGTGCTAACTGCGGATGGATGCTTACTTGCGTTTGTGCTTTCTGCTAATTAACCCATCTTTCTTGGCTTATATGAGACAGGAGATCAGTATCAGTGACCATGGAGTTGGCTTGTATCAGACAGGAGGAGATTATTATGCATGAATTGTTGTAATATGGGCTTTCTAGGAAGCCTTGTCAAAAAACATGTGCTCTGTTCTGTACTCTGTGGTTAGCACTGTTGCTTCACAGTTCCAGGGTCCCAGCTTCGATTCCCGGCTTGGGTCACTGTCTGTGCTGAGTCTGCACGTTCTCCCCATGTGTGTGTGTGTGGGTTTCCTCCGGGTGCTCAGATTTCCTCCCACAGTCCAAAGACGTGCGGGTTAGGTGGATTGGCCACGCTAAATTGCCTTTAGTGTCCAGAAAGGTTAAACGGGGTTACTGGGTTATGGGGATAGGGTGGAGGTGTGAGCTTAAGTAGGGTGCTCTTTCCAAGGGCCGGTGCAGACTCGATGGGACGAATGGCCTCCTTCTGCACTGTAAATTCTATGAAATTCTATAAAAGGTATCCAGCCTCCCCGGACAGACGCCGGAATGTGGCGACTAGGGGCTTTTCACAGTAACTTCATTGACGCCGACTCGTGACAATAAGCGATTTTCATTTCATTTTTCATTTCACATCCTATCAACGGAAGTTGATGAACACACAGCAAACAAACCCATTTCATGGGGTGTCTTCACCTGGCTCCCCTTTGCTGATGGTTCAAGAGGTCTATCCTCGGGAGGCAAATGGCGCCGATCGGTCATGCCGCCGATCACGGGAGGGTGCCGCCACTTTCCCCTTTCACCAGCGAGTGACTCCCAGGGAGCCATAGCTGATGTCTCAGGCCTTCATGTCAAAGATTGAAGCCTCCTTGACCCAGTCATCTGGATCTGGCTACGTCACTGGGTAGGTGACCATCTCCCACCATGTAGACGTTCCCGGGCTAACAAATCTGCCTCTGCTTGATGGATGCCCATTTCCCCCATTACAGATCCCTTCAAAATCAAAATCTCCTAATCATGGACTTCCTGCTTTGCTCTGGTCCTGACATTTGAGTGCGTCGAAAGTAGAGGATTCCATGCTCATCCTTCCCTACACCGAGCTTTACTCTGCGCCAGAGCTGCGAGCATTTGATGAGGCAAAGCAGAATGTTCTTGCTCTAGGTTTAATGATACTGTAACAGCCTTATGTGTCTCTACCAGCCAGCTGTTTGCCAGAGCAATCTAACATCAATCCCACTTTCCCGTCCCTCTGCTAATTGCTCTGTATCTGTGTGGTGAATGTAACATGGTAATTCACACTGTATCTTTGTAAGCGCAGTAGCGTTATCCGGCCACTAGGGGAGTTGCTCTGGGAATGCTCAGGAGCTTGTACAGGGCTCCACCCTTGGCTCCGCCCACGACTCCTCCCCCTTGTGCTGCTGTATAAATACCCTTGTCCAGAGTCAGCCTGCAGTGCACCGAGAGTTCATCAACGGGTAACAGGCTGGCTCTGTAGCAAGTAGATTAAAGCCTATATTCATATCGGAAAACAAGTGTCTGGTGAATTGATGGTTCCATCAATCTGTTTCCGGTTTAAATATTCTTTTTTGAAATTTTTTTATTGGCATTTCTCATATTTATAAACAATTGTTTATATGTATATCACATTGTTTTCACCCATATTAATATACTTTATTGTACAGAGAGGTTTATTTTGTCTTTGATTTATTTGACCCTATATACATTTTGTCGCTCTCTGGATCGGTCTATAGTTCCTCCCCCTGCCAACACCTCCCCCCCCTCGGATTGCGCATTCCTTTGGTTCCTCATCTATCTTGATTTTTTTATTCTTAGCTTACTCCTCGTTGCCGGCCTCGAACAGGTTTTGGAACAGGCCGACAAACTGCCCCCAAGTGTCCAGGAAGCCCTGCTCTGACCCGCGGATGGCGGACTTAATCTTCTCCAGTTGGAGAGATTCCGACAGGTCAGCGAGCCAGTCTGCAGCTTTGGGTGGTGCTGCCGATCGCCAGCCGAGCAGGATTCTCCGGCGTGCGATTAGGGAAGCGAAAGCGAGGGCAACGGACCCTGTGTGTGTAACTCTGGCTGCTCCGATACCCCGAAGATTGCCACTATTGGGCATGGCTTCACCCTCACCCCCACAACCCTAGACATGGTCTCGGAGAAGGCTGTCCGGAACCCAGCCAGCTTGGGGCAAGCCCAAAACATGTGGGCGTGGTTGGCCGGGCCCGTCTGGCACTGTTCACATTTGTCCACCACCTCCGGGAAGAACCTGCTCATTCGGGTTCTGGTCAGGTGCGCCCTGTGCACCAGTTTGAGCTGCATTAGGCTGAGCCTTGCGCAGGAGGAGGTGGAGTTGGTCCTGCTCAGTGCTTCGCCCCAGAGTCCCCACCCCACTTCTGTCTCCAGTTCCGGTTTAAATATTCACTCAGGAAGAAGCATCGTGACTTTTCCAGGTTTAAAAAAAAAGGCATTGTTGGGATATTGGTCTGTGTCCTCCAGCCCCCCACCAGCCGCGTGACTCCCGTTGACGGCGGGATTCTCTGCTCCTGCCGCTTGTCAATGGGATTTCCCAATGAAGCCCCCCCATGCCGCCAGGAAAACCCACGGGCGGGGGTGCATTGCCGGTGGGGCCAGAGAATTCCGCTGTCAGCGAATTCCGGCCATTGTTGCTCATCCCTGATCGTTCTGGAGGGGAAGGTGGCGAATTTTCAGTCCGGGTGCTGCAGTTTGAGACAAGTGAGTGGCTTCCGAGGATCATTCCAGAGTTTAAGAGCCAACTGTAGTGATATGCATAATGTAAGGAGAGCAAAAGGTTAACAAGATGATGTTCATGTATCTCAACACTAGATGGCATCACTGAGTAGCCTTATAAAAGGCTGCGTCTCTAAGCATTCTGGGAGAAGCTTATGAAGAAGGATAGCGTGAGGTCGAGATAGAATGTCGGTTGTATTAGAGAGACATAATAGATTACTGTGACAGAGATTCAATACTGTTATTTTGTTAGCTATTACTTGTGCGAACCATTTAAAGTTGTGTAAAATAAACAAGCTTTGTTTTAAATCCAGAGCTTAATGTTAGGGATGAAATGAAAATCGCTTATTGTCACGAGTAGGCTTCAATGAAGCTACTGTGAAAAGCCCCTAGTCGCCACATTCCGGCGCCTGTCCGGGGAAGCTGGTACGGGAATAGATAGAGAAAATATAGAGAAATACAGCACAGAACAGGCCCTTCGGCCCACGATGTTGTGCCGAACTTTTGTCCTAGGTTAATCATAGAATTTTGGACACTAAGGGCAATCTTTCATGGCCAATCCACCCAACCTGCACATCTTTGGACTATGGGAGGAAACTGGAGTACCCGGAGGAAACCCACGCACACACGGGGAGGATGTCTCCACACAGACAGTGACCCAAGTCGAAATCGAACTTGGGACCCTGGAGCTGTGAAGCAATTGTGCTATCCACAATGCTACCGTGCTGCCCTTAAGAAGAAGTTAATCTACACTCCATTATTCTACCCTAATCCATGTACCTATCCAATAGCCGCTTGAAGGTCCCTGTGGGCAGCACGGTAGCATGGTGGTTAGCATAAATGCTTCACAGCTCCAGGGTCCCAGGTTCGGTTCCCGGCTGGGTCACTGTCTGTGTGGAGTCTGCACATCCTCCCCGTGTGTGCGTGGGTTTCCTCCGGGTGCTCCGGTTTCCTCCCACAGTCCAAAGATGTGCGGGTTAGGTGGATTGGCCATGCTAAATTGCCCGTAGTGTCCTAAAAAGTAAGGTTAAGGGGGGGTTGTTGGGTTACAGGTATAGGGTGGATACGTGGGTTTGAGTAGGGTGATCATGGCTCGGCACAACATCGAGGGCCGAAGGGCCTGTTCTGTGCTGTACTGTTCTATGTTCTATGTTCTAACGTTTCCGACTCAACTACTTCAAAAGGCAGTGCATTCCATGCCCCCACTACTCTCTGGGTAAAGAACCTACCTCTGACAACCCCTCTATATCTTCCACCATTTATCTTAAATTTATGTCGCCTTGTAATGGTGTGTTCCACCCGGGGAAAAAGTTTCCCCTGATCATCTTATAAACCTCTATCAAGTCACCCCCTCATCCTTCTCCGTTCTAATGAGAAAAGGCTTAGCACCCGCAACCTTTCCTCGTATGACCTACTCTCCATTCCAGGCAACATCCTGGTAAATCTCCTTTGCACCTTTTCCAAAGCTTCCACATCCTTCCTAAAATGAGGCAACCAGAACTGCACACAGTACTCCAAATGTGGCCTGACCAAGGTTTTGTACAGCTGCATCATCACCTCACGGCTCTTAAATTCAATCCCTCTGCTAATGAACGCTAGCACACCATAGGCCTTCCTCACAGCTCTATCCACTTGAGTGGCAACTTTCAAAGATCTATGAACATAGACCCCAAGATCTCTCTGCTCCTCCACATTGCCAAGAACCCTACCGTTAACCCTGTATTCCGCATTCATATTTGTCCTTCCAAAATGGACAACCTCACACTTGTCAGGGTTAAACTCCACCTGCCACTTCTCAGCCCAGCTCTGCATCCTATCTATGTCTCTTTGAAGCCGACAACAGCCCTCCTAACTATCCACAACACCAATCTTCGTATCATCTGCAAATTTACTGACCCACCCTTCAACTCCCTCATCCAAGTCGTTAATGAAAATCACAAACAGCAGAGGACCCAGAACTGATCCCTGCGGTACGCCACTGATAACTGGGCTCCAGGCTGAATATTTGCTATCCACCACCACTCTCGGTCTTCTATCGGTTAGCCAGTTTGTTATCCAACTGGCCAAATTTCCCACTATCCCATGCCTCCTTACTTTCTGCACAAGCCTACAATGGGGAATCTTATCAAATGCCTTACTAAAATCCATGTACACTACATCCACTATTTTACCTTCATCCACATGCTTGGTCACCTCCTCAAAGAAGTCAATAAGACTTGTAAGGCAAGACCTACCCCTCACAAATCCGTGCTGACTATCCCTAATCAAGCAGTGTCTTTCCAGATGCTCAGAAATCCTATCCTTCAGTACCCTTTCCATTACTTTGCCTACCACCGAAGTAAGACTAACTGGCCTGTAATTCCCAGGGTTATCCCTATTCCCTTTTTTGAACAGGGGCACGACATTCGCCACTCTCCAATCCCCTGGTGCCACCCCTGTTGACAGCGAGGACGAAAAGATCATTGCCAACGGCTCTGCAATTTCATTTCTTGCTTCCCATAGAATCCTTGGATATATCCCGTCAGGCCCGGGGGACTTGTCTATCCTCAAGTTTTTCAAAACGTGCAACACATCTTCCTTCCTGACAAGTATCTCCTCGAGCTTATCAGTCTGTTTCACACTGTCCTCTCCAACAATGTGGCCCCTCTCGTTTGTAAATACTGAAGAAAAATACTTGTTCAAGACCTCTCCTATCTCTTCAGACTCAATACACAATCTCCCGCTACTGTCCCTGATCGGACCTACCCTCGCTCTAGTCATTCTCATATTTCTCACATATGTGTAAAAGGCCTTGGGGTTTTCCTTGATCCTACCTGCTAAAGATTTTTCATGCCCTCTCTTAGCTCTCCTAATCCCTTTCTTCAGTTCCCTCCTGGCTATCTTGTATCCCTCCAGCGCCCTGTCTGAACCTTGTTTCTTCAGCCTTACATAAGTCTCCTTCTTCCTCTTAACAAGACATTCAACTTCTCTTGTCAACCATGGTTCCCTCACTCGACCATCTCTTCCCTGCCTGACAGGGACATACATATCAAAGACACGCAGTACCTGTTCCTTGAACAAGTTCCACATTTCACTTGTGTCCTTCCCTGACAGCCTATGTTCCTAACTTCTGCACTTCAATTCTTGTCTGATAGCATTGTATTTACCCTTCCCCCAATTGTAAACCTTGCCCTGTTGCACACACCTATCCCTCTCCATAACTAAAGTGAAAGTCACAGAATTGTGGGTGGTCACTACCTCCAAAAATGCTTTTTAAAAAAATGTTCTTTGTAAACACTATGACTTTGAGCTATCTTGGAGAACTATACAAGGAACATCACACTTTGCTGTGGGTCTGGAGTCACATGTAGGCCAGACCGGGTAAGAACGGCAGATTTCCTTCCTTTGAAGAGGCATTAGTGAATCAGGTGGGTTTTTACAACAATCGATGATTGTTCAATAAGCCACATTAGAGTTGTGGAACTTGGGCAGCACGGTGGCACAGTGGTTAGCATTGCTGCCTACGGCGCTGAGGACCTGAGTTCGAATCCCGGCCCTGGGTCACTGTCTGTGAGGAGTTTGCACATTCTCCCCGTGTCTGCGTGGGTTTCACCCCCACAACCCAAAGATGTGCAGGTTAGGTGGATTGGCCACGTTAAATTGCCCCTTAATTGGAAAAAATGAATTGGATATTCTAAATTTATTTAAAAAAAAGAAAAAAAAGAGTTGTGGAACTTTTACAACACAGAAAGAGGCCCTTCGGCCCATCATGGCTGTCTCGGCCATCAAACACCTACCTATTCCAACCCCATTTTCCAGCACTGGGCCCATAGCCTTGTACGCTGTGGCATTTCAAATGCTCATCTACATACTTCTTAAATGTTTTGAGAGAGCTCCCGTCTCTACTGATTTATATTCTGAATGATTAAAAACTGAATTTTAAATTCCATCAGGAGCCATGGTGGGATTTGAACCCGTGGCTCATTAGCCTGGGGCCTCTGGATTAGTAGTCCAGGCACATTACCACAATGCTCACCACAAGTGGAGTCACAAAGTCCCTTTTTGGGCGCTGGAGATCCATCGACATCTTTAAGGCTGAGATTGTTCAACGTGCTGCTGAGGATAACAGAGGTGGGCAGATAGGGCTGATGCACACATTGTGACTTGATTGAGTGGACGAGCTTGAGGGACTGACCGGGCTCCACCTGCTCAGCTTGCATTGCATTTTCTGCTTCTCAGGCCACTACTTATTAAATACTTGATGAAAACGGCATGAGCAATACGGAACCTTCTGGAAGTGTCAGCCGTGTTGTTATTGCGGTTCCCAGAATCACGCTGTTTCACACAGGTACTTGCGGGAGATTATATCTTTCAGAACCCGCCACGCTGCGGAACAATACATTGTTGCTTTGGTACACTGACTGTCGTGCAGTGATGTGGCATTCTGTATATGCACGTATACTTGCGCATAACAATATAGTTCCTCGCTCTTTCTGGATCATTTACCAATATGGCGCGCACAGGCTCACTCACCTACAGGCGCTACGCAGGTATTGATGCACTTGTCCTTCCAGTTACGTTCTTCACAACCCAATGTTACAAATGAACAAAACGCAGGCACGATATTACTTACCAGCAATACAAGAACCCGATATGGTCAAGCAAAAATAGGCGGCTGGCACTAAGCTAAAGGCTGCGCGATTAAAAGCATAGGTGCCTTCTGTTGACACACGTGAGCCCCATCATTTTCTCCCCCTCCTATTCCTGACGTTGACTTCCCGGCCTAGGAATTGGGCCGTCAGCCGTTGGCGGACAGCCTAAGGCTCGAGGATGAAGGACAGGAAATGAGAGCACAGTTCCGGCCACCATATTGTGCGACAAGAAATGTTTCCCTGTGTCCATCAATGGATGATCCTGCATCGTTAGGCCCTTGTGCTCGCTCAGCTCATTATCAACATGCAGCAATGAAGGATATATAAAGACCCTGGTGCCTATTCGGCCTATCCCATAGAACTCCAAAGCCTTTGTGGATGCGGATGTAAACCTACAGGCCAAGAAAAGAGGGAGAAAACTCTGGAACTTGCCTCCACCTGGCAATCAAAATGAATCCACTGAAGAGTCCACCCTGACCCTGATTCTGTTCCTCCCTCTTGTCGGAGGTGATTCTGCTCCAGCTGGAACCCGGCCCAGCTCTCGCTTGAAGGAATTCAGCGCCTCAGCGCCCACTTCACGGGGCTGCAGCCTGTCCGGGCGCGATAGTTTTCTCAGGGAAAAGAATCATCTCCAGACATCTGACCCAGGTCCTGACCGTAACAGAGTTCAGATTGCCACTCCTAATGCCCCCCCTAGCCTCTTATAGGGGGAGCAAGCTGCCTCCTAAACAGCCCTTGTAGAAACGTTGATTGTGAATAATACCCACTAGGCATAACTGTCACAAATCAGCAAAGACCTGAAGAACTGTACCCCAGAAAGTGCCGGATTTCTCTGACTACAAGACCATAAGGCATAGGAGCAGTAGCAGGCCATTCAGTCCATCGAGTCTGCTCCATTCAATGAGACCATGACTGCTCTGGTGTGATAATCCTCAACTCCTCTTTCCAGCCATATCCCCACAACCCTCGATTCCCTCACTGATTAAAAATCTCTCTCAGCCTCGAACACACTTAACGACCCGGCCTCTACAGGTCTCTGCGGTAAAGAATTCCACAGATTCACTCCCCTCTGAGAGAAGACATTCCTCCTCATCTCTGTCTGAAATGGGGCGACCCCCCTCACTCTGAGATTCTGCCCTCTGGCCCCAGACTCTCCCACAAGGGGAAACAACCTCTCAGCATCCACCCTGTCAAACCCCCCTGAGAATCCGATATGTCTCAATAAGGTCGCCTCTCATTCTTCTAAACTCCCACTGAGCACAGGCCCCGGCCTACTCAACCTCTCCTCATAAGAAAATCCCTCTCTACCCGGGATCAACCGCGTGAACCACCTCTGGACTTCCTCCAATATCCTCAATATGGGGCCTCACGGTAGCATGGTGGTTAGCATCAATGCTTCACAGCTCCAGGGTCCCAGGTTCGATTCCCGGCTGGGTCACTGTCTGTGTGGAGTCTGCACGTCCTCCCCGTGTGCGCGTGGGTTTCCTCCGGGTGCTCCGGTTTCCTCCCACAGTCCAAAGATGTGCGGGTTAGGTGGATTGGCCATGCTAAATTGCCCGTAGTGTAAGGTTAATGGGGGGATTGTTGGGATATGGGTTACGTGGGTTTGAGTGGGGTGATCATTGTTCGGCACAACATCGAGGGCCGAAGGGCCTGTTCTGTGCTGTACTGTTCTATGTTCTATCAGTAAATCTTTCCTTTGATAAGAGGACCAAAACTGAACACAGAATCCCAGGCGTGAAGAAAACTTCTCAGCATTCTGGGAGAGTGGACAATTTGGGAGTTGGGGGGGGGGGGGGGTAAATTAAGCCCATTGCTAAGAGAATGAATAAAGTGAATAACATAAACCTCCAGTTCACCTCTTGTTCAATTTGTTCAATATCATTTTGGGTGGTGTATATATTTTGATACACAAACTGTGTGTGTGTGTTTGTGTGTGTAGTGTGGGGGGAGGGGGGCAGACAGAGAAGGGAGGACGTGCAGGGGGCGAACAGGGGGCTCTTTTCCTGTTCTTCCGCTGTTTGAATTCGCAACCGTTGCACCTCTGGGGAGCTCTGTCCTCCTCACGCCCGCCTCTGGTTCTCTTTCCTGTAATCGCTATCCCCAACACAGCCTCGCTCACACATCAGCGAGAAGCATTCTTGTCACGTCTGAGTTGGAAAGCCTGACTGCTCTTTGGAGGGTAGTCAGGAAAGCGGGAAGGCATCGGAGGAAAACGTTCCGACGGTAAGTGGGCCTGATTCCAACAAGGCCGAGCTGAATAGAGGATGATCGGTCCAGCGGTCAGGCATCTGCTAAACAATACTTTGTTACCGTTCATCAGAGTGCATTGCTCATAAGAGTTTTTCATCCTGTAAAACTGTGTGATTAATGCTCGAGTATTGTAACAGATGAGGCCACTGTCAGTATGCACAGCAGAGCACCCTCATCAGATTGTACCCTGCCCCCACGCCATGGTATACTGGCAGCTCGCGCACCTCCTCCTCCAACGGGTGTCTTGTTACGCTCTTGACGTAGCATAAGCTGCTTCCTTGATGTGCACTCTGACAAAGGAAGGTTCAGACGTGGAGATAACTTCAACACGTTTATTAAACTGTTAACGATTCTCCCACTTAGATTCGACTCTCCTGTTAATCCTGCTATAGCTACTCAGACTGACGAACCAGTCTGCTACAATCCACGTGGTGGGTGTGATGTGTTCAATCAACCCTGTGTACCCGCTAAGTGTCTCCACTGGAAAGAGATTGAGCATGTGCGCTGTGTCCTTTTATCTGGGTTGGTAGTACCCCTGTGGTAGTGTCACCTCTGTGTGTGTCGTGAATGCCCATTGGTCGTGTCCTATCTTACTGGCCTATTGGTTGAATGTCTGTGTGTCATGATGTCTCTGCTGCTCCCTCTAGTGTCTATCTAGTGTACGTGCATTTGCGTTAACCCCTTGTGTATTTACAGTGATGCATATCACCCTGTGCCTTCCGCCTGGTGTTTTGCACCCCCTCGGCCTGTGCCGCTACCTAGGGGTGGTGCTAGCGGCCGTAACAGAGGGGAGACACGACCAGTCCGCCGTAGCGCCTGTGACATGGCGGCACCCCGGAGTGCCCTCACGCAGGTCGGTGGTGCCAAGCTTGCACCTGCTGAGAAAGCTGCAGCCATTCCTCCCATACGGTGGTCTCCCCCTCCCCACCAATCTGAGGACTGTTGCTGGTAGAGCGGGTAAAGGTCATTGACGGGTCCAGGGTCTCCGGACGGCTGCTGACCTGCCCTGATCAATTTTACCTTCCTCCCCTGGAAGGGGGTTTCATCGGCGTTATGTTTTACGCCGCGGAGATAGGCAGAGATGACACCACTCTGTCAGAGCAAGAGTTTTAAAATGTCTTCCAGGGCAGCACGGTGGCCTAGTGGTTAGCACAACCGCCTCACGGCGCTGAGGTCCCAGGTTCGATCCCGGCTCTGGGTCACTGTCCGTGTGGAGTTTGCACATTCTCCCCGTGTCTGCGTGGGTTTCGCCCCCACAATCCAAAAAAAATGTGCAGAGTAGGTGGATTGGCCACGCTAAATTGCCCCTTAATTGGAAAAAATAATTGGCTAATCTAAATTTATAAAAAAAAAAAAATGTCTTCCGTCGCAGGATTCACTGTTTGCTTTAGTTTCTCCCTCTCAGTCAGCACACCCAGGCATGACGAGCAGCACGCAGAACAGGGAAGTGTTAGCAGGCAGTCATAATTAAACAATTGAGCAATTGAATTATGCAGTTGGTGACATGCTAATTGGCCACGCTGGTTCGAGATTGCAACATTTGCAAGCCCTGCACTTAGGGCGGTCAACTAAGTCCTCATTCCGGACAAGTATCGATTTCATGCAATCCATAAGACCACAAGACCTGGGATTGTATTCATTGGAGTTTAGAAGGTTAAGGGGAGATCTAATAGAAACTTACAAGATAATACATGGCTTAGAAAGGGTGGACGCAAAGAAACTGTTTCCGTTAGGCGAGGAGACGAGGACCCGTGGGCACAGCCTTAGAGTTAGAGGGGGTAAATTCAGAACAGAAATGCGGAGACATTTCTTCAGCCAGAGAGTGGTGGGCCTGTGGAATTCATTGCCGCGGAGTGCAGTGGAGGCCGGGACGCTAAATGGCTTCAAGGCAGAGATAGATAAATTCTTGATGTCGCGAGGAATTAAGGGCTACGGGGAGAATGCTGGTAGGTGGAGTTGAAATGCCCATCAACCATGATTGAATGGCGGAGTGGACTCGATGGGCCGAATGGCCTTACTTCCACTCCTATGTCTTATGGTCTTATGGTCTTAAGACACAGGACCAGAATTAGGCCATTTGGCCCATCGAGTCTGCTCCGCCATTCGATCACGGCTGATATTTTTCTCATCCCCATTCTCCTGCCTTCTCCCCATAACCCCTGATCCCCTTATTAATCAAGAACCTATCTATCTCTGTCTTAAAGACACTCAGTGATTTGGCCTCCACAGCCTTCTGCGGCAAAGAGTTCCACAGATTCACCCCCCTCTGGCTGAAGAAATTCCTCCTCATCTCAGTTTTAAAGGATCGTCCCTTCAGTCTGAGGCTGTGCCCTCTGGTTCTAGTTTTTCCTACAAGTGTAAACATCCTCTCCACGTCCATTCTATCCAGGCCTCGCAGTATCCTGTAAGTTTCAATAAGATCCCCCCTCATCCTTCTAAACTCCAACGAGTACAGACCCAGAGTCCTCAATCGTTCCTCATACGACAAGCTCTTCATTCCAGGGATCATTCTCGCAAACCTCCTCTGGACCCTTTCCAAGGCCAACACATCCTTCCTTAGATACGGGGCCAAAAACTGCTCACAATATTCGTAAAGGGGTCTGACCAGAGCCTTATACATCCTCGGAGCTACATCCCTGGTCTTGTATTCTAGCCCTCTCGACATGAATGCTAACATTGCATTTGCCTTCCTAACTGCCGACTGCCTGCTAACCTTAAGAGAATCTTGAACAAGGGCTCCCAAGTCCCTTTGTGCTTCTGATTTCCGAAGCCTTTTCCCATTTAGAAAATGCCTCCATCCTGCTGAGCAAGGTGCGTAACCTCACACTTTTCCACGTTGTATTCCATCTGCCACTTCTTTGCCCAAATGAAGTAACTTCCTTTGTAAACATTTTGGAGCAGGTAGAAGTGGTTTGAGAAAGATGCTTTGAAGTGGGTTGTGGACAGACTCTAGCATAACCTTATCTCTTCCGTGCAGGTACTGATTGAAATGTGTCGTGTTCGGTACACTGGTCTAACACTGGCTGCAACTGGATGCAGCTTAGATCAAAAAGATACTCCAGACCTTGAAGTTAGTTCAATCAGGTTTATTGAACTAATACCACAGTTTGCACAGTTCTCTGTGAGTTTGACTCTTTGCTAACTTCAGTGCGGTTACTCTGTCTGACTGAACCAGACTAGCTCTTAGCCACGTGGTGGAGGTGTGAGATTGCAACGTCACCCTTGACTGACTCTCTAGACGTTCATCAGTGGAAAGAGGCGGAGTGTGAGTGCCTCGTGTCTTTTATGGTCAGATCCCACCCCTGAGTGTCCTGCCTGCCTATTGGTCATGTCCTGTTCTCTGTGTCCATTAGCTGCTTGTCTGTATATCATTATGTGTGTGTCTGCATATCATGACAAAATGCTCACAAATAAAGACAATATCCAGACACTCTTTCTCAATCTGTGCATAGCATCATTCGGTCGGTGTTAATGCTCTGAATACACAAAAAAACTGGTTGTCTTTGCTGCACGAGTGTTGCTCCAAGTCCTGTTTCACTGGTATCACATTGAAGGGTGACTCCATCATTGGCATCATAGCACCTCAGAACTGGCGTTGCCATCACTAGCTGTTACCAAGAACCATCGGCGTCTTTTCTTGACCCCACAGTGTGAATGCCTCTCACGGTTGGATTGCAATTTACGTTTCTTTCAAAGTTGTTGGGTCAGATCTGGCTAAATTTGGAGGGTTGGCACGGAACCATTCCGAGTGAACCAAGGCCCTGTGGAGATCCCAGAAGGCTCTGCCAGGGCAGACTGTGACAACAGATCCTAATGAAACTGTGAAGCTGCAGCCACCTATTCTGTCTGCAGTGCGAACCAGAAAATTCAATTTTAAAGCAGCAATTATTCTAATTATAAAACACAGCGTGTTTGGAGCATAACTTGCCCTTAAAAGTCTAGCTTTAAATCAAATTCTCTGCTACTTTGGAAAAATAATGAACCCTGCCAGGTGTGTAAGTGTACAGATTAGTTTTTAATGAAGATATAAAACCCTGAAAATATCAGCAAGCCTGGGCAGTGTTGGCGGGGCGGGAGTGGGGGGGGTACAGAAACAGTTCAGTCCAATGATTTTCCGTTGGAACTCTTTCCAAAACACCCATCGCTTTGACCGCGTTTTCACTCATGTTGCCTGACACCTCCTCACGTTGCCCAGGGTCAATCTTCTTTGATAATGTTCGCTCAGCCCAGACCCTCTGCTATTGAAAAGGGCAAGGAAATAATTATCCGCCACATTGAAGGTGACTTGATGGATCCGTTGGAATAAAAAGACGGGCTTTCATTCATATAGTGCCTTTCCCAACTTCAGGACGTCTCAAAGCGCTTTGAAGCCATTGACGAAATGTTGCGGGTGGTTGAGGGCAGCAGGTGGTCACCGAGGGCAGTGAGGTAATGAATGGAGCCAATTTGGGTTTGGTTCCATTGCTCCTCATTGTCCAGACTGACACATGAAGAACAGCCCCTTGGTGGGGAAGCACCGGGTAGGAGAGTGGTTTTCAATGATGGATGTACGGTCTTGACAAGGAGAGGAGAGACGAAACCACAGGTCACAGCAGATCGGGCGCTGCCTCGGTGTTGAATGTAGGCATTTCAGATACATTGCATTATTTGTATTTGTTGCAGTAAGGGTTAAAGCCTGGGTTAGTGTGTGTGATTGCTGCAGTCACGTTTTTTTAAAATCCTGGTTGGCAAGACAGCTGGCCTTTTTGGGAGCCAGAGGTGCAATTAAAGCATTGTAAAAGTTTGGACGAAATGGACTTTTATTAATATTAAGTGGATAGTTAATTAGAGATATTCGGCGTGATTCACTGACCCCATGGCGCCCGGTGTGGGTCTGGGCGCATCCTGCCGGGCCACCAAAAAAACCCCCCAGCGTGCTGTTTCACGGCAGGGTCGTTCGCACCACTGCAAGTGCCGGGGAAGAGCCCTCTGATTCCACCCAGAACGGACGCTGCTTTTTTTCATCGGGTTAGATCACACCGACAGGGCTGTAGCTACAGTGTTAATATGGCTGGACCAGTTTGCCTAACTGCCCATGAGAAGGTGGTGGTGAGCTGCCTTCTTGAACTGCTGCAGTCCATGATACGTTTGTGATCAATGCTAACCCACCCCGCAACTGCCCCCCCCCCACCCCCCACTGATGTTGCAAGACGCAACTTGCGGGATGGCGGCTCACATCCAAATAGCCCTTCCCCCCCATCAAAAATGGCCTTTAACGTGATCACACACCGGGGCGACAATGCAAACGGGTCATTACTGCGTCTTTGATTGTGGTGCAGTGCTCATCTTGGAGCGAGATTAGCCCCACGTTTTAACAAGGTGGGGGGGTAGAAAAGAGTGTACCTTTAAAAGGTATTTCCATCAAAGTAGTTGCTGATATTATAGTGCAGTACTGAGGGAGCGTCGCACTGTCAGAGGGTCAGGACTGAGGGAGCGCTGCACTGTCAGAGGGTCAGTACTGAGGGAGTGCCGCACTGTCAGAGGGTCAGTACTGAGGGAGTGCTGCACTGTCAGAGGGGCAGTACTGAGGGAGTGCTGCACTGTCAGAGGGTCAGTACTGAGGGAGTGCCGCACTGTCAGAGGGTCGGTACTGAGGGAGTGCCGCACTGTCAGAGGGTCAGTACTGAGGGAGTGCTGCACTGTCAGAGGGGCAGTACTGAGGAAGTGCCGCATTGTCAGAGGGTCAGTACTGAGGGAGTGCCGCACTGTCAGAGGGTCAGTACTGAGGGAGTGCTGCACTGTCAGAGGGTCAGTACTGAGGGAGCGCTGCACTGTCAGAGGGTCAGTACTGAGGGAGTGCCGCACTGTCAGAGGGTCAGTACTGAGGGAGTGCCGCACTGTCAGAGGGTCAGTACTGAGGGAGTGCTGCACTGTCAGAGGGTTTGTAGACTACAGTCTGAGGGTTTTTGAAGGGGGGATTGCTTGTAGTTGGAGAATGTGCTGGAAAATAATGGGCATCCCATAAATATACCATCTGGGGTAGGACGGTTGCCCTTCAATTAGCAAATTCATCTTTTATCCAGAGGGAGCCAGCTAGCTGAAACAACAGCTTGTTTACATCCATAGTTTAATTCCCCTCAGAAAGAGGATTCCTGCTCCACATTCAAGGGAAGGTGCCGGGGTCAACCATGGTCTCCTCAGAGTGAGAGAAGTGGAGTCATTGTGTTTGTTTAACCCCCCCGTCAGTGATGTCAAGGGCATGTCATGTGCCGCGACATGGTGGGAAGTAAAGGCGATGTGGGGACGGTGCTCAACGGCCAATGTGGTCAGCTTAAAAGGGAAGTAAAGAACGGGGCGGGAACGCGAAGATTCTTTGCATAGTATGTGGAAACATGTTTTTAAAATTAGCAGAAGGCTGAAAGCTTTCAGCGAGAGGTCAGGCTGAGGTGGTGTCATGTGATACCATCTCGGATACTTCATTTACTGCTGGCAGTAAAGAATCACATATAAAATCCGTAGCCCCGGAGTGGGGTCTTCTAAATCCCGAGGGATTGCCGAGGAGGGGAGAGTCTTCCCGAGAGTCCCAACTCTTTTTGTTGATCTTCATATCGAAGATGCTTTACACGTGAATTAGTCGAAGGACTTTCAGCAGCATCCCTTCCAATTCCTCAATATCACACATCCAGTAGAAAAATACCAGTAAAAGCTGGGAATAAGAATACTGATCCGAACAGTCTTTTTCCTTCTGGGCTGTGAGGTGATCAAGGCTAGACTCAGTAATCCAGCTGACGCCTCATTAACATCTGACATCAGAACATCATTTTATAATCAACTGGTACATGAGGTCAAAACTTGAGGCTGACATTATAGTGCAGTACTAAGGGAGTGCCGCACTGTCAGAGGGTCAGTACTGAGGGAGTGCCGCACTGTCAGAGGGTCAGTACTGAGGGAGTGCCGCACTGTCAGACAGTCGGTACTGAGGGAGTCCTTCACTGTCAGAGGGTCAGTACTGAGGGAGTGCCGCACAGTTAGAGGGTCAGTACTGAGGGAGTGCCGCTTTGTCAGAGGGTCAGTACTGAGGGAGTGCCGCTCTGTCAGAGGGTCAGTACTGAGGGAGTGCTGCACTGTCAGAGGGTAAGTACTGAGAGAGTGCTGCACTGTCAGAGGGTCAGTACTGAGGGAGTGCCGCACTGTCAGAGGGTCGATACTGAGGGAGTGCCGCACTGTCAGAGGGTCAGTACTGAGGGAGTGCTGCATTGTCAGAAGGTCAGTACTGAGGGAGTGCTGCACTGTCAATGGGTCAGTACTGAGGGAGGGCTGCATTGTCAGAGGGTCAGTACTGAGGGAGTGCTGCACTGTCAGAGGGTCAGAACTGAGGGAGTGCCGCACTGTCAGAGGGTCAGTGCTGAGGGAGTGCCGCACTGTCAGAGGGTCAGTACTGAGGGAGTGCCGCTCTGTCAGAGGGTCAGTACTGAGGGAGTGCTTCACAGTCAGAGGGCCAGTACTGAGGGACTGCGGCACTGTCAGAGGGTCGGTACTGAGGGAGTGCCGCACTGTCAGAGGGTCAGTACTGAGGGAGTGCTGCACTGTCAGAGGGTCAGTACTGAGGGAGCGCTGCACTGTCAGAGGGTCAGTACTGAGGGAGTGCTGCACTGTCAGAGGGTCAGTGCTGAGGGAGTGCTGCACTGTCAATGGGTCAGTACTGAGGGAGTGCTGCACTGTGAGAGGGTCAGTATTGAGGGTGCGCTGCACTGTCAGAGGGTCAGTACTGAGGGAGTGGTGCACTGTCAGAGGGTCAGTACTGAGGGAGTGCCGCTCTTTCAGAGGGTCAGTACTGAGGGAGTGCTGCACTGTCAGAGGGTAAGTACTGAGGGGTGCTGCACTGTCAGAGGGTCAGTACTGAGGGAGTGCCGCACTGTCAGAGGATCGATACTGAGGGAGTGCCGCACTGTCAGAGGGTCAGTACTGAGGGAGTGCTGCATTGTCAGAAGGTCAGTACTGAGGGAGTGCTGCACTGTCAGAGGGTCAGTACTGAGGGAGCGCTGCACTGTCAGAGGGTCAGTACTGAGGGAGTGCTGCACTGTCAATGGGTCAGTACTGAGGGAGTGCTGCACTGTCAGAGGGTCAGTACTGAGGGAACACTGCACTGTCAGAGGGTCAGTACTGAGGGAGCACTGTATGTCAGAGGGTCAGTACTGAGGGAATGCTGCACTGTCAATGGGTCAGTACTGAGGGAGTGCTGCACTGTCAGAGGGTCAGTACTGAGGGAGCGCTGCACTGTCAGAGGGTCAGTACTGAGGGACTACTGCACTGTCAGAGGGTCAGTGCTGAGGGAGCGCTGCACTATCAGAGGGTCAGTACTGAGGGAGTGCTGCACTGTCAGAGGGTCAGTACTGAGGGAGTGCTGCACTGTCAGAGTGTCAGTACTGAGGGAGCCCTGCACTGTCAGAGGGTCAGTACTGAGGGAGTGCTGCACTGTCAGAGGGTCAGGACTGAGGGAGTGCTGCACTGTCAGAGGGTCAGTACTGAGGGAGCACTGCACTGTCAGAGGGTCAGTACTGAGGGAGTGCCGCACTGTCAGAGGGTCAGTACTGAGGGAGTGCCGCACTGTCAGAGGGTCAGTACTGAGGGAGCGCCGCACTGTCAGAGGGTCAGTACTGAGGGAGCACCGCCCCTTTGAAGGGTGTTGTAATTTAGGTGAGACATTACCCTGAGGCTCTGTTTGTCTGTACTCTAAAAAAATCTCATGGAACTATTTGGAAGAAGATCCGTGGAGTTTTCTCCAATATCCTAGCCAATATTTGTCCCTCTATTGACATCGCCAAAAGAACGATGACCACATTGCTGTTTGCGGGATCTTGCTGTGCGCAAATTGGCTGCCACGTTTCCCACTTTACAACAATGACTACGCTGAAAAAGTACTTCAGTGGGTGTAAAGTGTTTTAAGATTGGGCAGAGCGATTTATTTAAAGTAAATCTTTTTTTATCTCCTATCACTGTTCACAGGACAACACTCTTCCAATCCCACTGATCTATAAACATGCTCACAAGGACAGGGGTCAAAATCCCGGGCAAAGGGTCGCCTGTAGCTGCTGTCAAGCCCAGGCAGGCAGGGAAGGCCTCTCAGCCTGCCTGGAGTAGTGGTCGCCCCGAGCAACCGCCAGAAGGCAGAAAGTGAAGCCCACATCCTGCAATTATCTGTGGGTTTCATTTACTCTCTTGATGTTTTGTTCGTTCAGAGGTACATCACTCACCCATTTCTGCCACCTCTTCCTATACTCCACAGAGGCCATTACAAACATGTGGTAAGGAACGGTAAGATATTCGGCCAGGCGAATTCAGAATGACAACTGCATGCGAGTTCAGAAGAAGTCTCTTATAGGACTCGAGTTGTTAACTCCTGGTTCTATCTCCGCAGATGCTGCCAGACATGCCACGTTCCTCCAACTCCTTTTCTTTTTATTTCAGAACTGCACGGGCGGTTAAAATTTCCCTTCCAGACTCCCTCAAGCGGTACATGCGCGCATGGTGACCTCAAGTGGGCAAGACGCACGATGCGATTTTCAATCCGCTACGGCGGGGTGGAGCTGCTGGAGGAGAGTGGGAGGGGAGAGGGAAGCGGATAAAGGGGGCCACCAATCTCATCGACTCCTGGGAGCAACGATGGCTCGCCTTTGCTGGCTTCTCAATCAACCAACCAGAGAAAAACCCAGTGAAACCTGGGAAATGACTGTTCTGAACTGGAGTCCCATTAAGGTACACAAGACCCATCCAGACCAGACCGGTTATTCCCCCTCGTTTCACTGATTTTTCTTTTTGCTTTGGGAAGGGATGGACGGCAACTAAATGGACCGTCCTCCATTCTCGAAAACTTGGACTGAAAAATGCTGGATTGATGGAGCTAAAAGTGCGGATTAACGGAGTTTAAGGCCTTGGCAGAAGCTAAGAATCTTCCAAGAATTTATGATCCAAGATCATTTAATTTTGGCACGGTTTCACAGAATGCGTTTAAGAATCGCAATTAAACGGATTTAGACCTCCCAACAAAATTATGCTCCTCTTTAAGTGCCAGAAATAGTGATGGAGGATCAAGCTTGCCAAAACCAAAGGTTTAGATTCCAGGGGAGATATTAGTGAGGGACCCCGAGGAAATCAGAGTCTAAATATTCGGGCTTCCTGTCTTTCTCTCGCATGCTGAAATGCGCAGTGAGGTTTAAATCGCAGACTGATGGGGCGCACACACACACACGTCACTCAGTCTCGTCTGCGGTGGCTCTTATGAAGGAGCTATCCAATTAAGCTCCCCCCCCACCCCTGTAACACTGCCAATTCCTTTCTTTCCAATTCTCTTTTGAAACTTATCACTGATCAGATTCCGAAACATGAGTCGCCGCATTAAAAACATTCTCCTCATCTCCCTTTGAGACCTTTGGCTAATTTATCCTAAATCTGTGCCACCTGTGGTTCTGCCAATGGAAACAGCTCATACTTATTCACTGGATTGGATTGGATTTGTTTATTCGCACGTATATCGAACTACAGTGAAAAAAATTTCCGCGAGCAGCTCAACGGGTCATTAAGTACATGGGAAGAAAAGGGAATAAAAGAAGATACATAATAGGGCAACACTAGGTGCTACTCCATCAGAACCATTCATAATTTCGAACAGGACCATTAAGTCTCTAGTCTCACCACGTAACCGTGGTCCCTCACCCCTGATATATCTCTAGTGGATCTCCACTCCAAGGCAGACCTAAAGTAGTCTCAACATTAATCAAATCATGTCTGAGCCATAAACCTGGAATCAACACGCTGTGACCATGCTTGGGTAACTGGCCAGTCGGTAAGAGTGAATCATGCGATGGGCAACGAAGCAGTCACAGACTGTTAGGAGGGACACCCAAGAGGCATGTGCCCGGTTGAAAATAAAGTCATTTTTGCATGACTCTGTAGCAAAACTTAAAATCGAACAATCTGAGCACATGAAAGATTGGCTGAGACTGAGTTAAGATCATTTAACACCATTGTTCCTCGGATTGGGCACGGTGCTCCAACTGCGGCTTGTTCAGCGATTGATAGAGGTTTTGCATATTGTTACGATCAGGTTAGGAGGGGTAGACGGACTACCCCTCTTTTCCCACTTGTTTGACCGCAGAAAGTTTGTTTTTTGGATTTCCTTGCCAATTCAGTGAGGGTTTACTGTTTAGACGCTGGGATCGTAACAAACAGACATGTTTCTCTGCAAGTTTTAAAAAAGAGAATTGTATTTATTGTATTTAACACCCAGTCCAAATGAAATAATAAAAACGCTCTGGTTCTCACGCACACACGCTCAGGTACGTTACAGATTGGGAGGATAAGTAGTTTTTTTAAGTCCAGGAAACATTGGTGGTAAACATATCTTGTAAATTGGTGACTTGGATGACTTCAGCTTGTGCTTGGTGGTCCCTTCCGATTCGACGTTGAGAGTTTAAAGATGTTGACGGACGAGTTATTTGTTCTGCGAGAAGCAGAAGTTGCTGGGTTAACACTTAAGACATCGCCTTCAGCGAGTGGATGGTCAAACAATTGGCAGGGCCCGTGGATAGGTGGGAACAGGAGGAGAGAAAGGGAGCGAATGCGTATATTGACTGAGGGGCTCTGCCTGTTGGGTATAACTCCCTCCGTCTGCCGCCTGGAGAAGAGCAATTTCTGAAACACAAGGTGGGTCGGGGTGTGGGCAGGTTAGTTGCTCATCACATGATCCCCTCTCGCCAACTGGCCAGTTACCCAAGTATGGTCATATCATGCAGATTGCAGGCCCAAGGCTCAGACATGATTAGATTACGGCTGTACTTGTTTTTTTCTCAGCCAGAGTTCATTAACCAAAGTGATTTATAGCGAATGGCTTCCTTCCCTCCCAGTTAAACAAACAGGGGATTGGCCGTTTTGTGAATGGGTCAGGCAATGGTCCATTCACACTCCACCAAGGTGGTTGACCCTAATGGAGTTTTCTAGTCGGGCTAACTCAATCTTAATGGATTGGGATGTTTAAGGAAGAATAATTCACCATTTAACGTCACTGGGAAGCAGCTTCAATCTTTGAAAGCCAATCAGTGGGTGATCAGGCCACTAATTAAACAAAGTCATTTTCGATATAATGCATGGCTCTGTAACAACTTAAAATCAAACAATCTGAGCAAATGAAAGGTTGGTTGAGAGTGAGTTAAGGAGGAAGAAGGTTGTTCTTGCGATCCGGAACTGGAGGGACAACAGGATTGGAGGAAAGCATCTGACCAAGACCGAAACAAATAAAACTTCTCGAACCACCTAATCCATCAGCCATTCGCGTGAGGAATCATGGTTCCAATTTGGAAGGGTTCTTCCCGGACCTCCATGGTGTCGCTCTCAGCTCCGAATCACAAGCCCCACTGCAGAACTTCAGCACCAAAATCTAGGCCGACACTCCACTGCAGTACTCAGCACGTGCTGCATTGTTGGCGATGTTGTGTATCATTAAACCGAGGCCTTATTTGCCTGACATCAATCTGGTTCTCATGGTCCTATTTTGAAGAAGAGCAGGGCAGTTACCCCACTGTCCTGGTCAATATTTATCCCTCATAAAACATCACAAAACGTCAGTGTGTACACAGAGACTACAGGAGTGTGTCAGTGTGTACACAGAGTCTACAGGAGTGTGTCAATGTGTACACAGAGTCTACAGGAGTGTGTCAGTGTGTACACAGAGTCTACAGGAGTGTGTCAGTGTGTACACAGAGACTACAGGAGTGTGTCAGTGTGTACAGAGTCTACAGGAGTGTGTCAGTGTACACACAGAGTCTACAGGAGTGTGTCAGTGTGTACACAGAGACCACAGGAGTGTGTCAGTGTGTACAGAGTCTACAGGAGTGTGTCAGTGTGTACAGAGTCTACAGGAGTGTGTCAGTGTACACACAGAGTCTACAGGAGTGTGTCAGTGTGTACACAGAGACTACAGGAGTGTGTCAGTGTGTACAGGAGTGTGTCAGTGTGTACACAGAGACTACAGGAGTGTGTTAGTGTGTACGCAGAGACTACAGGAGTGTGTCAGTGTGTACACAGAGTCTACAGGAGTGTGTCAGGACATGGCCTAATGGAGTATTTTGGTATCTGCTGTCGAATTGGTCATTTTCGCTGCTGCCAATTCCAATCCATCGTCTCCAACCTCCAGCAGGCACTTTGGGACAATTTTATGGACAGAAGGTGGCTTTGGTAGTTTGTTTATTATTTTTCAGATCAAAGTGGAATACTTTGAGTATTTTTGAATACGTTCCCAGCTTCCATGCCTCTGTAATTGTTCTCTAAACGTGTTGCTGACAGGTTCTTGGAATCACTGGCACCATTTTGCCTCTACGGAGCCTGATTTGCGTCTCAGTTCAGATCTGATGTCGGTGTCCCAAATGCCGGCTCCTTTGTCCTCAAGCAAGCTGCAATACAACCAGTTTAAACAGATCTTGCCCTGCCGCTCTGTCGCTGGGGCCTTGTGTCAGTTGGCCTTGAGTTTCCAGTGGGAGCCATTTTGTGATCTCTGACCCTCATCTGAGGCCCACATGGTGGACGTGGTACTTTGATTTCCCCTTATTCTCGCAGGCCACGTCGTGTCACTGGGCTGGAGTTCAGAACTGCTCCCGCTTCCAGCTCCATTTTAACTTCGACATACCGGTCCTGAGGCGGTGTGTAGCACAGGAGGAGCTTGGGCCTCTTGAGAAATGGTTGTCTTGAGCACGCAAACCTTTGATTCACACCTCGAGGATGTGAAAAACAGTGCGAGTTCCAATTCTTGATATGATAACGTCCAATCAGAGTCGGAATAAGAGCGAATGTCGAAAGTAAACTAGTTGCAACAGCAGAGAACTGCAGCTCAGAGGAGGTTTAGTCAACTAATACCTGGGCTGAGCGGGTTGTCTGTGAGGTAAGGTTGGAAGAGGTTAGGTTTGCATCTGCTAGAGTTTAGAAGATTAAGAGGCAACTTGATCGTGACCTTTAAGGTCCTGAGGGTTATCAACAGGGTGGAAGTGGAGAGGATGCTTCCTCTTGTGGGAGAATTGAGAACGAGGGGGTCACTGTTTACAAATAAGGGGTTGCTCATTGAAGACGGAGATGAGGAGAATTTGCTTCTCCCAGAGGACTATGAGTCTTAGGAACTTACTTCCTCAAAAGGTCGTGGAAGCCACCAAGGGGGGGTGAAAGGTTATCGGGGGTCGGCAGAACCGTAGGGTTGAGATTACAATCAGTTCAGTCATGATCTTGTTGAATGGCGGAGCAGTTTCAATGGGCCGAGGGGCCTTCCCCTGCTCCTAATTCATATGTTTGCATGTTCACAACACCCGAGGCAAGTGTTTTGCCACGTGGCCCATGTGGTGAATGTCACTTAGTAATTCACACTGTATTTATCAATACTATTGGAAGCGCAGTAGCGTCATCCGACCACTAGGGGGAGTAACTCTGGGAATGCTCAGGAGTTTGTACAGGGCTCCACCCTTGGCTCCGCCCACGACTCACCCCCCTAGACTGCTGTATAAATAACCATGTCTAGAGCCAGCCTGAGTTCATCGAGAGTTCAACGGGTAACAGGCTGGCTCTGAAGTAAGTAGATTAAAACCACCGTTCATATCTGAAAGCACGTGTCTCGTGAATTGATGGTTCCATCAGCCCACAGCACTGAGTGTCATTAGAAATTTACACATTTGTTCATGCTGAAAAATGATGAATTCGGGAATTGAAATCGGACCGATAGACATGTCGGATTCTGAAGGGAAGCTTGACATGGTAGCTGCTGAGATGTTGTTTCCTCATGTGGGCGGGTCTAAGACCAGAGGGCATAATCTTGGGCGGCACGGTAGCACATCGTTAGCACTGTTGCTTCACAGCACCATGGACCTGGGTTCGATTCCCGGCTTGGGTCACTGTCTGTGCGGAGTCTGCACGTTCTCCCCGTATCTGCGTGGGTTTCCTCCGGTTTCCTCTCACAAGTCCCGAAAGACGTGCTGTTAGGTGAATTGGACATTCTAAATTCTCCCTCCATGTACCTGAACAGGCGCCGGAATGTGGCGACTAGGGGATTTTCACAGTAACTTCACTGCAGTGTTAATGTAAGCCTACTTGTGACAATAAAGATTATTAAACTCAGAGTGATGGAGTCGCCCGTTTCCGACAGAGATGAGGAGGAATTTCTTCTCTCAGAGGGTAGTGAATGTGTGGAATTCTTTACCGCAGAGAGCTGTAGAGGTTGGGGCGTTAAGTATCATAGAATTTACAGTGCAGAAGGAGGCCATTCGGCCCATCGAGTCTGCACCGGCTCTTGAAAAGAGCACCCTACCCAAGGTCAACACCTCCACCCTATCCCCATAACCCAGTAACCCCACCCAACACTAAGGGCAATTTTGGACACTAAGGGCAATTTATCATGGCCAATCCACCTAATCTGCACATCTTTGGACTGTGGGAGGAAACCGGAGCACCCGGAGGAAACCCACGCACACACGGGGAGGATGTGCAGACTCCGCACAGACAGTGACCCAAGCCGGAATCGAACCTGGGACCCTGGAGCTGTGAAGCAATTGTGCTATCCACAATGTTACAAAGTATGTTCGAGGACAGATTTTTAATCAGTGAGGGAATCGAGTGTTCTGGGGATAAGGCAGGAAAGTGGAGTTGCGGATTACATCGGGGACGGAATTCTGCGGTCGACGAATTCTCTTTTCCCGCTAGCAGCACGTCTCCACCTGCGGGATCAGGTGGCTTCCGTTGGAAATTCCATTGACAAGTGGCGGGAAGATGGAATCCCGGCGCCAGCGAACGGCGCGGCTGCGAGCAACACGGGGACCGGAGAATCCAACCCCGCATCGTTCACAACCTCCTTGACTGGCGGAGCAGACTCGATGGGCCGAATGGCCGACTTCTGCCCCCTAGGTCTTCGACCTTAACACCTGGCTTTGTGAGGCAGCCGTGCTAACCACTGCGCCACCGTGCCGCCCGTTGAAAGTTTCTAGGCTGACAGGCGGGCCCATTCCAGATCGCAACAACTCCCTGTGTAAAGAAACTTCTCTGCTCCTGCTGGTTCTTTCCCCAAATACGTTACATTGGCCGCCAGACAGAACCATCCAATTAGTTCCATTTCCCTGGCCTGCTTCTAATTTTTGAATATTTTTCCACTTCTCTTCTCGAAGCCAATGGATTTTCCATCCGTCAATGTTCCTGCCAGGACACGGCCAAAAACCCTCTTGGTTAACGCGACGTTCTCCCAGCTTTATTCCTACATTCCATTACGTTTTCCACCCTTTAGCTGCTGCCTGACCAGTCAGCGGAACCTTACAAAGTAAAAATGGCCGCTTTGATCATATTCTCTCTTCGGCTGTCCCTCGTGGGGCTCGAAGAATGGCTCTCTTCCGTACTCGGAAGGAGTCCTCAGGCGAGTGAGGAGCCCAACGCGCTGCCTACGCTCTCTCTCTCTCGCTGGCGGGGCAGGCGCTGGTCGGGGGAGCGGGCGGGTCGGTGGGAGGGGGGATTCCTGGATTGCCACGCTCTCCGATCACCCTCGAGGTTTGGCTTCGGCTTTGCCATCCAACTCGTGCAGCAACCTTCCCGGACGCCTTTCCGTTTTGGGCTAGGGATTCCCGGGTGTCGGTGGGGTGGGAGGATGTTGCACTTTTTCCCAGGAGGATTTGAAGGTGCCCTCGAGGGGGGGGGGGGGGGGGGGGGGGTGTTCCTCGTCCTTGCTGGGGTTCGCTTGCCGTGTCGGAGCTCCGTGTAGACCCCTGTTTCGCAAATCTTGTGCCAGGCATCGTTCACGACCGCGACGCGTCACAAATGCTTTGACACATCAAAGTCGTCTTTGAAGAGGAGTCACTGTTGTAATTCTTGTGACCACAGCAGATGTTAAATGCTGGAATCCAAACCCTCAGAGGGAAACGTAGAGCCATGGAGTTTTTACACCACAGAAAGAAGCCCTTCGGCCTGTCATGTGTACAGGTTAGCTTGGGTTATGGGGGTAGGATGGAGGGTCGTGGGCCGAGGTAAGGTGCGCCTTCGGAGGGTCAGTGCAGACCCGACGGGCTGAATGGCCTCCTACATTGTAGGGATTCGGGAGATTCTCGGGACATTTTCCAGCACTTGATTCGTAGCCCTGTGCAAGGGGAATTTCAAACACTCAGCTAAATGCTTCTCAAATGTTGCCTCTGTCACCCTTTTAGTTCCAGACTCCCACCACCCTTTGGGAGGAAAGGTTTCTCCTCAAATCCCCTCTCAATCTGCTGCTCATGACCTTAAATCGATGCCTCTGGTTATTGACCTCTCGACTAAGGGGAAAAGTTCATTCGTTTCTACCCTATCTGTCTTCCTCATGATTTTGTACACCTCGATCATGTCGCCCCTCAGCCTTCACTACTCCAAGGAGAACCCTAGCCTCTCCTCAGAACTGAAACGCTCCAGGCCAGCCAACACCCTGGTGAATCTCCTCTGCACCCTCTCTGGTGCAGTCACATCCTTCCTATAGTGTGGTGACCAGAACTGCACACAGTGCTCTAACTGTGGCCTAACCAGCGTTTTATACAGCTCTGTCATAACCTTCCTACTCTTAGGGTTTAGCTCACTCGGCTAAATCGCTGGCTTTTAAAGCAGACCAAGCAGGCCAGCAGCAAGGTTCGATCCCCGTACCAGCCTCCCCGAACAGGCGCCGGAATGTGGCGACTAGGGGCTTTTCACAGTAACTTCATTGAAGCCTACTCGTGACAATAAGCCATTTTCATTTTTCATTATAGTCAATGCCTCGGTTAATAAAGGCAAGTATTCCATATGCCTTCTGAACCACCTTATCTCCCTATCCTGCTTCCTTCAGGGGATCTATGGACATGCACTCCAAGTGGTCGCTGTCATGTTATGCAGGTACACACACACACACACAAACAGACACATAATGATATACAGACAAGCAGCTAATGGACACAGAGAATAGGACATGACCAATAAGCAGGCAGGACACTCAGGGGTGGGATCTGACTATAAAAGACACGAGGCGCTCACACTCCGCCCCTTTCCACTGACGAAGGTCTAGAGAGTCAGTCAAAGGGTGTTGTTACAATCTCACACCTCCACCACGTGGCTAAGAGCTAGACTGGTTCAGTCAGACAGAGTAACCGCACTTAAGTTAGCAGAGAGTCAAACTCACTGCTAACTGTGCTATTAGTTCAATAAACCTGATTGAACCAACTTCAAGGTCTGGAGTATCTTTCTGATCTAAGCTGCATCCTGTTGCAGCCAGTGTTAGACCAGTGCACCTAACGCGATAGTCGCCACACTGATCCTCTGTTTTCCTGCTCACTGTTTTTAAATTTTGGCCAGACCCTAATTTGGAATCGTAAAAATGAGAAGACGACGCACTCATCTCAACATTCCACCCAGGGCAGAACTGTTCCCAGGAATTGGCTCGTTGCCAGCGGCACTGTTTTTTTTTTCCCAGTTTTTATTTGTTGGACTATTTTTAGCCCTTGCCCGCCTACATTTCTGACCCAGCGGAAGCCTAAGAATCCTGCCCCCTGCCCAGAGCTGCGATCAACATTCAGAACCAAAGTTACGAAAGTCCGTTGCGACTGCCAGGCCATGGAGAGATCACGGCCCTTGTTATTTTTAATCAAGATGGGGAAGTGGGATTGAGATGGAGGAAGCAAAAAAAAAAACAAAACGCACGCGCGCAAGCATTGTCTCAGGGTGGGAGATCCACCCTCTCTCTCACTGAGGGAAAAGAACATCCATGAGGAGCGACAGGACTTGGCAGCACCATCTGATCTCGTTGCATCTATTTGTATCCTTGTGGAGCTGGTGCTGCAGTGACGTCATCACTGGACCTGTAGACCCAACATTACTCTCTTGGAACCCGGGTTCCCAATTTTGAATTCCATAGAAATCTGCAATTAAAAGTCCGTGAAACTACCATCAATCGTTGCAAAACCCATCTGGTTCACTAATGTCCCCTTTAGGGAAGGAAATCTGCCGTCCTTACCCGGTCTGGCCTACATGTGAATCCAGATCTTTGCTTTTTCAGTTCTTTTTTGTGCGTCGCTGACTGTGCCAGCATTTATTGCCCATCCCTAACTGCCCGCCATCTCAGAGGGCATTCCAAGTCAACCCCACTGGGTCTGGAGTCATATGTAGGCCACGTTTTGTTATGCTCTTGACGTAGCATAAGCTGCTTCCTTGATGTGCACTCTGACAAAGGATGGTTCAGACGTGGAGATAGCTTCAACACGTTTATTGAACTATTAACAATTCTCCTACTTGGATTCGACTCTACTGTTAATCCTGCTGTAGCTACTCAGACTGATGAACCAGTCTGCTACAATCCACGGGGTGGGTGTGATGCTCAATCAACCCTGTGTCTGTACTCACTGAGTGTCTCCACTGGAAAGAGGAAGATCATGTGGGCTGTGTCCTTATATATGGGTTGGTGTAATGCCCCCCTGTGGTGGTGTCACCTCTGTGTGTATCGTGAATGCCCATTGGTCGTGTCCTATCTTACTGACCTATTGGTTGAATGTCTGTGTGTCATGTCTCTGGTGTTCCCTCTAGTGTCTATCTAGTCTACGTGTATTTACATTAACCCCTTGTGTATTTACAGTGATGCATATCACCACAGCCAGACCGTGTAAGGACGGCAGATTTCCTTCCCTAATGGACATTTGTGAACCTGGTGAGTTTTTAACGGCAATGGCCATCATTAGACCTTTTTTAAATTCTTGAATTCAAATTTTGTCATCTGCCGTGGTGGGATTCGCACTCGAGTCCCCAGATCTTGGACCTCTGGATTGCTAGTCCAGTGACGATACCGCTACGCCACTGCCTCCCACAGAAACGTGGTCGACTCCCGTCTGCTCCCCAGAAATGGTAACGAGCCAATCAGTTGTACCAAACTGCGTGAAAGTCTCAAAGGGGTGGAACTGGATGGGTCACCCGTCATCGGGCCAGGCAAACTCAGCACAGTGGGTGTACCTACACCTATAGGCACTTCCACGATTCAAGATGGTGGCTCACCACTACCTTCCCAATGGCCAATTAGGGAGGGACAATAAATTCTGGGCCTAGCCAGCAATGCTCACATTCTATGAATCAATGAATAAAATAAACACTATCTTGAAAAAGAACAGGGATTACATCCCGGGTGTTCTGGCCAACATTTATCCCTAAATCAACATCAGAAATACAGGCTATTTAGGCACCCTCCCCTCTTTTTCCTTTACTTACTCCACTGCACTACTGAGAGAGTGCTGCTCTGTCCAAATAGCCTTCTTTCAGATGACACCTTGAGTTAAGCTGCTATCTGATTGATCGAGGGGGTGCTAAGCATCCAATGAGCACTATTTTGACAGATAGCAGTGGAGTTTATTGATAAACATTGCAAGAAAAGCAAATTGCCTGGTCATTGTCACGTTGCTGTTTGCGGGAGCTTGCAGTTGCTAGGATACCGGCAGGAACCCCAATATTGTATTTAGTTTGTAAGACGGCGAGGAAAGGAGACTGCTCCAGGATTCACACATAGGAAATGGTATATTAAAACAGTAAGACGTTTTACAACACCAGGCTAAAGTCCAACAGGTTTGTTTCAAACACTAGCTTTTGGAGCGCAGCTCCTTCATCAGGTGAATGAAGAGGTGGGTTCCACAAACACATATATAGACAAAGTCAATGATGCAAGATGATACTTTGAATGCGTGTCTTTTGCAGGGCATTAAGTCTTTACAGGTCCAGACGGTGCAATTGGAGAGAGGGATAATCACAGGTTAAAGAGGTGTGAATTGTCTCAAGCCAGGACAGTTGGTAGGATTTCGCAAGCCCAGGCCAGATAGTGGGGGGGGGGGGGGGGGAGGTTAAATGTAATGCAACATGAATCCAAGGTCCCGGTTGAGGACGTACTCATGCGTGCAGAACTTGGCTACAAGTTTCTGCTCAGCGATTCTGCGTTGTCACAAGTCCTGAAGGCCGCCTTGGAGAACGCTTACCCGGAGATAAGAGGCTGAATGCCCATGACAGCTGATGTGTTCCCCGACTGGAAGGGAACATTTCTGCCTGGCGATTGTCGCGCGATGTCCGTTCATCCGTTGTCACAGTATTTGCATAGTCTCGTCAATGTTTAATTATATTAAAACAGACTTTATTGCAACACAGGATTAAACTACCTTTAATATCATACAAGAAATAGCTTTCAATTACCAGTTAAAAACGCTTAACAATAAAATGGAACCCGTTGATTCATAACTACTATCTCCTTTATCTCCAATCAAGCAAACCCCATCTCTGGTCAAAACCCACTTTTAACTAGAGGTATCAAACACAAGATTACTTGCCAAATATTGGACAGAGGTCTTTTGAGGCTGCTTGAAGAGAGAGACCTGGCACCCTGTCAGAATAATGCCGAATCGCTGGCTGTATTCTTGAGAACCCTTCTCAGCTCGCCTGCCAGCCTCCCGAAAATAAAACGCAAAATTCCACACCTGACTGCTTCAGCCACTGACTGCTCCCATTAACTGCATCATCTCTATCCCACTAAATGGATTATGACCATGAAATGAATGAATGAAAATCGCTTATTGTCACGAGTAGGCTTCAATGAAGTTACTGTGAAAAGCCCCTAGTCGCCACATTCCGGTGCCTGTTCGGGGAGGCTGTTACCACCTGACTAAGGCTAGACACAATGGGGGGGGGGGGCGGGGGGCGCGGAATTCTCTGTCTTGCTGCGCACATTTTCTGGTGCGCCCCGCCAGCAGTGAGATCATCCGTTGATCCGTTGAGGTGGGAGGGGCGGACCCGCCACATGTGGAGCCTCAAAGTCCCCACCTCTCTCCCTCTCCCCAAGATAAATCCTTCCAAAGCGTCATGATTCCCCACGAGGACGACGCGGAAAACAATCGTCAACCTTTCCCCCGTGGGACCCGCGGAGTACGGGCTCCCCAGGTCGGCGGCGGAGGCCAACCACCTGGGGCTCGTTATGAGCCGTAGATAAAAGCAGGTCCCACTCAGGGCCTGGTGCGGTTAGTCCTCCCAGCCAGTAGTGGGTGTGAGATACTGCGTTATGCAGACCTTGGTGAATAGTGTTAATCGCTGGCTTTTAAAGCAGACCAAGCAGGCCAGCAGCACGGTTCGATTCCCGTACCAGCCTCCCCGGACAGGCGCCGGAATGTGGCGACTAGGGGCTTTTCACAGTAACTTCATTGAAGCCTACTCGTGACAATAAGCGATTTTCATTTCATTTTCATTTCATTAAATCTACGTTCGTTTACCGCCGCCCTCCTTTGAGTCATTGGCAAAGAGGGTTAAAGGTTATCGGATGGGGTTCGGGGGGGGGGGGCGTGGAGGCTGGAACTGGGGCTGGGCCGTGGGTCTGATTGAATGGCGGGGCAGTCAGGAGGGGCCGAATGGTCCCTACATTGCTAACATTTCACACCTGCGGTGAAACGGTCGCCCGGCTGCCTCTCAGACCCTGAACATCGCTCACTGGGCAGCTTCTGAATTTCATCTCGTGTTGTTTTTTTTTCTCGCTTTCCGAATCGCTGCCAAGGCCTGTGAATGTTTATTGGAAGAATTTGAACCATAAAGGCAAAGATATTGCTTTCTCGGGATGAGAAAAGCTCTTGTTTGTTATTTGTTGGCAGTGCACCGTTCACACACACACACACACAAACACATTCATCTACGCACACACGCACAAAGATCAATTGGCAATGAGTCACTGAAGACCACAGGTTTAGGCCGAGGAACCACATGTGAGTTTAGAAAGCAAGTGAGTACGTGGGGACAGGCCATGTCTGCTCCAACAGTCTGTGTTGACCGCTTACTGTTCACGCGAGCAAGCGGTGCAGTTCTGTGTCAACTCGTCTGGCCAAAGGCCACGGAGTGGAAACGCGATTCGTGTTTCTCTCCACAGATGCTGGCGGAAACCACTGAGTATTTCCAGGTGTTTCTGCTTTCGTTGAGGTGCTTTTATGTCTTTCCTGTCGATTGTGGGTCCAGTGGAGCACAGACTCCACCTCGGAGTCGCCAGGCCGTGAATTCAGGTCCCGCCCTCAATGTGGGGGGAGGGGGGGAATCGGAGCAACTAATCCAGGCTGACACAGTGCAGCACAAAGGGAACGCCACAGACACTGAATACCGAGTTGTAACGGGAACAACGATTTATACTATATGGGAAGAGAGTGCTGGCTGGTGGGAAAGTGGATTCCGATTGTCAACCAATCAACACTCTCTTCTCACGCGCTACATTTAGATCTGATGGAAGAGCAGAGGGGACCTCCGCAGTGACCCAGTTAATATTTATTCTTCAACGAGCTCTGCTGAGGGACGGGGGAGCTGGCCTATGATCAGGTTGCTGTTTTTGGGATCTTGCTGTGTCCTTTATCCTTTCATGGTTATAAGGGCGTACCCAGCAAGGCAAGCCTTTGTTGCCCATCCCTAATCGCCCTTGAGCTCAATGGCCAGACCACATCAGAGGGGCAGTGGAGATGCATAAAATGCATAGAATCCCTGCAGTGCAGGTGGAGGCCATTCGGCCCATCGGGTCTGCACCAGCCCTTTGAAAGACACCCTACCTCGGCCCAGTCCCCTGCCCTATCTCCATAACTCTCTAACCCCACCTTAATTTTGGAAAATCAGAGGCAATTTAGCACGGCCAATTCACCTAACCTGGACACCTTTGGACTTTGAGACAACATTGCTGTGGGGTCTGGAGTCACGTGTAGGCCAGACCAGCTAAGGGTGGCAGATTTCCTTCCCGAAAGGGGACATTAGCGAACCAGATGGGTTTTTTAAAAAAGTAATTTTATTAAGGTTTTGCAGAACTTTTCATAATAAAACAGTCGTAACAATAATAACACAACAAACTAGGGTCAATATTAACATAGTGCAAAAAGAGAATATACAATAACAATTAAATAGACATTACCCCACACAACCCAGTCTTCCCACACCATCCCAATGAAGCACTCACTCCCCCCCCCCACCCCCCCATGCTGCTGCTGCTGACATTTTCCCCGAGAAAGTCGACAAACGGCTGTCAACTCCGAGAGATCCCTAGCGTAGACTCTCTTAAGGCATTTATTTTCTCGAGGCTGAGAAACCCAGCCATGTCGTTAACCCAAGTCTCTACTCTCGGGGGGCTTCGAGTCCCTCCACATCCGTCTCCGGGCTACTAGGGAGGCAAAGGCCAAGACGTCGGCCTCTTTCGCCCCCCCTGAACTCCCGGGTCTTCTGACACTCCAAAGATCGCCATCTCTGGACTCGGCACCACCCGAGAGTTAAGCACCTCGGACATTGCCCTCGCGAACCCTTGCCAGAACACTCTAAGCTCCGGGCATGCCCAAAACATGTGGACATGGTCTGCAGGGCTGCCCTTGCACCTCAGGTGGGTTTGTAACGATAATGGAGAATGGTTTCATGGCCACCATGAATGAGACCAGCTTTCAATTCCAGATTTGGGCAGATTGATTGTGATAATTTCTCTGCTGCAGCAACGACGGCATTCCAAAAAGTTTTCAGGTGACTCAGAGCATCCTGAGATCACGAAAAAGGTGCTAAATGCAAATATTTTGTCACGGAGGCGGACCTACTCTGCAAAGAGGAACAAGAAAATGTTAAAATCAGAGTGATGAAAGATTGGTCAATAATACCCGCTTTCCAAAGGTGTTATTGCAAAGTTTATGTGTTTTCTTCTGTTGATTACACATGTTTCCTTTGTGATTGATCCAACTATTTTCTTAAATTGGCTCTGATCGCAGACAGAGAAACCACAGATATTGGGAAATGCTGCAGAGACTGGAAGGCCCAGTGTGTGAGAATTACATTGCCCGGTGGATCACGACAGGTGGGCCGCGCCGAGTTTAGATTTAGATTTATTGTCAAGTGTACCAAGGTACAGGGCAGCACGGTGGCCTAGTGGTTAGCACAGCCGCCTCACGGCGCTGAGGTCCCAGGTTCGATCCCGGCTCTGGGTCACTGTCCGTGTGGAGTTTGCACATTCTCCCCCGTGTCTGCGTGGGTTTCGCCCCCACAACCCAAAAATGTGCAGAGTAGGTGGATTGGCCACGCTAAATTGCCCCTTAATTGGAAAAAATAATTGGATAATCTAAATTTATTAAAAAAAAGTGTACCAAGGTACGGTGAAAGGTATTGGCCGGGATTCTTCAAAATGGTGGCTAAGTGTTGACGCCGGCGTACACACCGACGTGTTTCATACCGACGCCAACAGGCCTCTTGGCCTAGCGATTCGGTGGCCCACAGGGGGGCCAGCACGACGCCGGAGTGCTGAGCGCAGTTCCGGCTGCCGATATGCGCCCTTCATTGTTCCCCACGGATCCGCGAATGCACATTGGTCGCTTCCGGGCCGGCCTCGCGCGACATGGCGGACCCACACAGCGGGCCGGCGCGGAAGGAGCGCGCCCGCCGATTGGTGGCCCCCCCCCCCCCACGCGGGTCTGGCCGTCGTGGAGGCCCCCTCCCCCGGAGTATGATCCCACGCCCCCCCACCAGGTCGGCCACCACAGCCGCGACGCCGAGCTCCTGCCCGGTGGAACCATAGGTGAACCACGGCCGGCGCGAACTCGGCCGGTCGACCGTGGAGAATCGGCGTGGGGGCCTCTTTCAACGGCCCCCGACCGACGCTGCATCAACCGCGCCTGCGAGACCGACGCCGATTCTCCGGTTGCCGGAGGTCCGCGTCCCGGAGTTGGACCCGATTGCGGGTCTGACGCCCCATTCAGGCAGCAGGGTAGCACAGTGATTAGCACAGTTGCTTCACAGCTCCAGGGTCCCTGGTTCGATTCCCGGCTGGGTCACTGTCTGTGCGGCGTCTGCACGTTCTCCCCGTGTCTGCGTGGGTTTCCTCCGGGTGCTCCGGTTTCCTCCCACAGTCCAAAGATGCGCAGGTTAGGTGGATTGGCCATGCTAAATTGCCCTTTGTGTTCAAAAGAGGTTAGGTGGGGTTACTGGGTTACCATAAGACCCAAGACATAGGAGCAGTATTAGGCCACTCGGCCCATCGAGTCTGCTCCACCAGGGCCGGCCCAAGGCACCGGCAACTCGGGCAGTCGCCCGGGGCGCCATGTGCTAGGGGGCGCCAGAGACTCAGGTCCCGCGCATGCGCAGTTGGGCCGGTGCCAAATGCGCATGCGCGGTGGCCGCCCTCCCCCAGGGCGGCCCCCTCCGCCCCGCCCCCCTCGCCTCGGGCCCGCCCCCCCACCTCAGGCCCGCCCCCCCCGCCTCGGGCCCGCCCACTCCGCCTCAGCCCCCCCCCGTCTCGGGCCCGCCGCCCCCCCCCGCCTCTGGCTCGGCCCCCCCCGGGCTCGGCCCCCCCCCACCACCCCACCTGGGCTTGGCCCCCCCCCCCACCTGGGCTCGCCCCCCCCACCTGGGCTCGGCCCCGCCCCCCCTCGGCCTCGGCCCCCCCCTCGGCCCCGCGACCCCGCCCCCCCGCGACCCCGCCCCCCCGCGACCCCCGACCCCGAGGGCCGGCGCTGTGCTCCACCATTCAATCGTGGCTGATATTTTTCTCATCCCCATTCTCCTGCCTTCTATGCCGCCCATAGACTAGCCCATGTCTCCAGAGATTGAAGACCTACAACTAATCCTGTTGTTCCGGAGCTGCGGGGGATTGTGGGGGGAAGGGGGATGGGGAATATTGCGGTGGTGAAGCCTATCGCAGTCAAATAGCCCAGGATTGAGGGGGAAAGCCTTTGAAGAGGGGTGAAGTTATTTTCGACTGCCCACGTTACTAAGGGAATCAAGCCGGGATAACTTCGCAGTGAACTGTTTTTGCGGAGCAGCCAACTTCAGGAGTTATTTTTGGAGGGGGGCCAGTGTGTGCATATTTCGTTTGAGAGTTTGGCTCCAGGCTGCAATGGTCCGTGCCGAACGGGTCTGGAAAACAAGTACAGACCCGATTAACGCTGCCGTCATTTCTGCTCATTGTCCTGTTGGGTGTCGAACACAGCAGGGAGGAGCTTGCCAAATAAAATAACACATGGGTCTGCTATCACTTGAGCTTGTGGCTGGCAATGAATTTGCTTTTCCATTTTCGCCTTCTCTGCACCCCCTGCCCACATAGGCCCAAGGGCTCAGTTGTTCCCTCACTCCCGGGCATGTATATCTAAGTAATAATAATAATAATAATCGCTTATTGTCACAAGTCGGCTTCAATGAAGTTACTGTGAAAAGCCCCTAGTCGCCACATTCCGGCGCCTGTTCGGGGAGGCTGGTACGGGAATTGAACCCACGCTGCTGGCCTTGTTCTGCATCGCAAGCCGGCTGTTTATCCCACTGTGCTAAACCAGCCCCCGAAAGTGGCCTTTCTTCCCTGGATTGCTGGCCAGGGTTCGATCTTGCCCCGACCCAATGCAATGCGTACGAACCTGGGTTTGGAGGGGACGAAATGGGTCTGCGCAGACCCTTTTCTGAAAATTTAGAGTACCCAATTCTTTTTTTTCCCCCAATCAAGGGGCAATTTAGGGTGGCCAATCCACCTAACCTGCGCAGACACGGGGAGAATGTGCAAGTTCCACACACAGACACTGACTCGGGGCCGGGATTGAACCCGGGTCCCCGGCGCCTGAGGCAGCAGTGCTAACCACTGCGCCATCGTGCGGCCCCCTGGCGCAGAATCTTGATGAACCTTCAGCACTGGTTCTTCACTCTTTTGTGGGATGTGATTTGTGACCAGCATTTGTTGCCCTTCCCTAATTGCCCTCGACCTGAGGCCATTTCAGAGGGGGGCAGTTCAGAATCGACCACATTTGCTGTGTGGGTCTGGAGTCACGTGTCGGCCAGACCGGGTAAGGACGAAGGATGGCAGATTTTCTTCCAATGAAGTGTTAGTTTTTGATCAGCGATAGTTGTCACGGTCGCCGTCACTGAACCTAGCCTCATATTCCAGATTTATAAATTGCATTGGAAATCCCAGGAGCCCTGGCGGGATTTGAACCGCTGTCCCTCGGAGACTGGCCTGGGCCCCGGGATTAATGGTGCAGTCACATTGTCATGATGCCACTTCCTACAGCGCCAGCATTCAATGGCCTAGGTGGCAGTGGGTGGGTGGGTGGATATGGGGTGGGGGGGTGGGGTGGGCGGAGGGAGAGCGGGGTTGGGGTGGGTGGGGGTGAGTGGGGGTGGGGTGGGCGGGGGAGGGGTGGGGGGGGGAGAGCGGGGGTGGGGTGGGCGGGGGAGGGCGGGGGGTGGGGTGGGTGGGGGAGAGCGGGGGTGGGGTGGGCGGGGAGAGCGGGAGGTGGGGTGGGTGGGAGAGAGCAGGGATGGGGTGGGTGGGGGAGAGCGGGGGGGGTGGGGTGGGTGGGGAAGAGTGGGGGTGGGGTGGGTGGGGGTGGGGTGGGGGTGGAGTGGGTGGGAGAGAGCGGGGTTGGAGTGGGTGGGGTGGGTGGGGGAGAGTGGGGGGGGCGGGTGGGGTGGGTGGGGGAGAGTGGGGGTGGGTTGGGTGGGGGAGAGCGGTGGGTGGGGTGGGTGGAGGAGAGCGGGGGGTGGACTGGGTGGGGGAGAGCGGGACTGGAGGGGGTGGGGAGAGCGGGGGTGGGGTGGGTGGGGGAGAGCGGCACTGGTGTGGGTGGGGGAGAGTGGGGATGTGGTGGGTGGGGAAGAGTGGGGGTGGACTGGGTGGGGGAGAGCGGGACTGGAGGGGGTAGGGAGAGCGGGGGTGGGGGAGAGCAGGGGTGGAGTGGGTGGGGGAGAGCGGGGGTAGAGTGGGTGGGGGAGAGCGGGGGTGGAGTGGGTGGGGGAGAGCGGGGGTGGGGTGGGTGGGGAAGAGCGGGGGTGGGGGGGTGGGGTGGGTGGGGGAGAGCGGGACTGGTGTGGGTGGGGAAGAGGGGGGGTGGAATGGGTGGGGAGGGCAGGGGTGGGGTGGGTGGGGGAGAGCAGGGGTGGGGAGAGTGGGGGAGAGTGGGGGTGGGGTGGGTGGGGGAGAGTGGGGGTGGGGTGGGTGGGGGAGAGCGGGGGTGGGATGGGTGGGGGAGAACGGGGGTGGGGTGGGTGGGGAAGAGTGGGGGTGGGGTGGGTGGGGGAGAATGGGGGTGGGGTGGGTGGGGGAGAGGGGGGTGGGTGGGTGGGGGAGAATGGGGTGGGGTGGGTGGGGAAGAGTGGGGGTGGGGTGGGTGGGGGAGAGCGAGTGTGGGCTGGGTGGGGGAGAGCGGGACTGGTGTGGGTGGGGAAGAGCGGGGGTGGAGTGGGTGGGGAGAGCAGTGGTGGGGTGGGTGGGGGAGAGCAGGGGTGGGGGAGAGTGGGGTGGGGTGGGTGGGGAGAGTGGGGGTGGTGTGGGTGGGGAAGAGTGGGGGTGGGGTGGGTGGGGAGAGTGGGGGTGGTGTGGGTGGGGGAGAGCGGGGGTGGGGTGGGTGGGGGAGAGCGTGGGTGGGGGAGGGTGGGGGTGGGGTGGGTGGGGAAGAGAGGGGGTGGGGTGGGTGGGGGAGAGTGGTGGTGGGGTGGGTGGGGGAGAGCGGGGGTGGGGTGGGTGGGTACCTCCCCCCCCCCCCCCACAGAAGGAGGCCATTCGGCCCATCATGCCTACTCTGGCTCTGCAAACGACCATTTTAGTGCCGTTTCCCTGCCTTTTCCTCCTGTAACCTTCTATTCAAATAATCATCTAACACCCTCAGGAAAGCCTTGATTGAAGCTGCCTCCACCACACTTCCAGGCCGCACATTCCAGACCCCAACCACTCGCTGGGTGAAAAGGTTTTCTCTGCTTCTTTTGCAAATCCCTTCACATCTGCTACCCTCTCGTTCTCAATCCTGTTACGAGCGGGAACAGTTTCTTCCCGTCTACTCTGTCTGGCCCCCTCCTGATTTTCAACATCTCCATCAAATCTCCTCTCGGTCTTCCTCTCTCAGAGGGGAACAGTCCCAACCTCTCCTCATCGCTGAAGTTTCTCATCCCTGGAACCGTTCTTGTAAACCTCTTCTGCTCTCTCTCCAATGTGTTCACATCCTTCCTATAGTGTGTTTCCCAGAACTGTGCACAATATTCCAGCTGAGGGCTAACTCGTGTCTTGTACAAATTCAGCATAACCTCCTCGCTCTTGGATTTTATGTCCCTATTAATAAAAAGTTCACATAATGATACATATGCTCTTACTAATGTAAGGATCCTCATGTTTAAACCTTGCTTGCCTGGTGTACTTCCTTTATTTTCTGTTCTACTGGCATCTACAGTATCCCAGCCTTTATTTGAAATAAGAACAAACCCCAGTGTAAGGTGCTAATTGGACAGGTCTAAGAACACCCCTCCCAGTACATTGTGTTTTGGCGTGGTCCATTGATGTCACATTTTGATGGACTTGGCCAGCAACCAATCGGCTCCACTGAAATCCCAGGACTTGGCAAATACTCAAAGCGGATTGGTCCGGAAGGCTCCTTGCCACGTGACTCTATTTGTTTTCAGTTTGATCTGAATGGGAGCTGAGCAGATCTCTGGTAAGTATCTCTCCCAGAAAAGGGTGGATCTCTCTCTCTGATATCTCGGCTGGAGCTCACTCCAGGTAAACAGAGCAGCCAGTGTTTTCTCTCTATCCAGCTAGTGAGTATTTAGAGCCTGAAGATAGAACTGGAGGGGGCATTTCTGGATTCCTCTCCTTGAAACCCGATCACTCTTAAGGTCCCGTCAACACAGGTTAAAGTGTGTTAGAGGGAATCTCACTGCCTGACAATCTAGTCTGAAGGTTACAGCTGGAAGATCCAAACCAGCTGATGGTTTCCACACTCTGTGTCCGAGAGGATAGCCGACTACAAAGACTACAACCTCGGCAGCAAAGACTCTCATCTCTCGTCCCTTTTAATCCCCATTTTGATCCTTCCCTTCCCCCGCTGTGTGGCCACATGGGGAGGCAGTGGCGTAGTGATATTGTCACCAGACAAGTATTCCAGAGACCCAGGGTAATGCCTTGGGGACATGCGTTTGAATCCCACCAGGGCAGATAGTGGAATTGAAATTCAATTTAAAAAGTCGAATAACATCCCGTAAATGAATAATAAAAAAAATATGCCACCATAATGTTGAAAATGAATGAAGGTTTCTGAATGTAAACACATCTGTGGAACGAACCAACAAAGGGAATGAGTCGATCCAAGTGTGTAAAGTTTGAATTTGCCAAACCAAATGTTTAATTTGTCCCAAACTGAACCTCGACTAGCGATTCCTAGACTTAAAAGATTTCCTGTATCTAGAGATGCATAATACAGATCAAGCACATGCTTACATCTGTTTTCCATTTCTTGTTTTTCCAGGAGTAGGCCGCTAGAGGCTATTAGCTTGAAGGGATCCACTTGTGACATCAAGCATGGCTTCCCAGGAGTCTCTCCAGTGCTTACTGCCTGCTATTGTGTTGGAAGGGTTTGTACATTGACCATCAGCCTGGCCGGGGGCATTTTGAAAGCACTTTTCTTGGACATCACGTTCTGGGGTGGGACTTGAACCCAGAGCCTCTGCTCAGAGGCAGAGTGGTACTCACTGCGGCTCAAGACCTTCCTCCTATGAATATGCATTTGCAGCCAATGCCAAGCATTTCCAGATGTAAGACAAAGTTAATGGCCACCGATTTTATAGGGCAATGTGGAGCAGGGCACACAAGAAGCCTCCATCTTTATAGGGGGCAATGTGCAGCAGGGCACTAGAGCGGTCTCCATCTTTATAGGGGGAAATGTGCAGCAGGGCACAAGAGCGGCCTCCATCTTTATAGGGGGCAATGTGCAGCAGGGCACAGAGCGGCCTCCATCTTTATAGGGGGCAATGTGCAGCAGGGCACAAGAGCGGCCTCCATCTTTATAGGGGGCAATGTGCAGCAGGGCACAAGAGCGGCCTCCATCTTTATAGGGGGCAATGTGCAGCAGGGCACAGAGCGGCCTCCATCTTTATAGGGGGCAATGTGCAGCAGGGCACAAGAGCGGCCTCCATCTTTATAGGGGGCAATGTGCAGCAGGGCACAAGAGCGGCCTCCATCTTTATAGGGGGCAATGTGCAGCAGAGCACAGAGCGGCCTCCATCTTTATAGGGGGCAATGTGCAGCAGGGCACAAGAGCGGCCTCCATCTTTATAGGGGGGGCACATGTACAGTCATCACTGCCCCTGTCAGCAGGAGGAGAGAATGGTGTGCTTTCCCATACTAGACTGACGGCAATGGAGTTTGGCAACTGGATTTGGTGGGGTTTTTTAAAATAGGAAACTGAAATCTTTTCCTTGTGGGATATTTTACCGCAGTCACGTTGGTCAGGGTTTCAGAACTCAGTCTCACCTTGTGATGTAAGTCTCGGTGTTACTGAGGTTACGCCTGCCCCCACTCAGCTTCCTGAAGCAGCACCGTTCAGACAGTAACGCAAGTGGATTGTAGGTTGCTCTGAGACTATGGTGCCTCTCCTTATTCTCCACCACTTCCCCCACTTTGAGTTCCAAGCTGAACAGTGACAGTGTTGGATTTCTATAGACACATGGACCAGAGCGACGCCCAGAAGGTTTTGGTGGCCATCTTGAGCGGCCATTTTGCGCTCCCATACTGACAATGAGTGCTCATTGTCATCCTCCTGCTCCTTCAGAGCTCACGCGTGTTTCGTGTTATTTTGTCTGAGGGTATAAGGCAATCGATGACATCAGAAACTTGACAGTACCGGCAAAGATTGTTCTGAATTCCGATAAGGCCGCTGGTATTGAATTAATTTACATTCACTGTTGCTGGGTCAAATTCCTGCTGGTCCCCCCTAACTGCACTATGGGTATACCTACATCACAGGGACTGCAGTGGATCAAGAAGGAAGCTCACTACCATGACTTGAAGGCCAAACAGGTTGAGTGTGTCAACCTGCAAAATCCTTCCAAACACGTCAATGTCTGCCGTAGGACCATAGAATAGAATAGAATCCCTGCAGTGCAGAAGGAGGCCATTCAGCCCATCGGGTCTGCACTGGCCTTTGGAAAGAGCACCCTACTTAAGCCCACGCCTCCACCCTATCCCCGTAACCCCACCTAACCCTTTGGAAACTAAGGGGCAATTTAGGCAGCCAATCCACCTAACCACCTTTGGACTGTGGGAGGAAACCGGAGCATCCGGAGGAAACCCACGCAGACGTGGGGAGAACGTGCAGACTCCGCACAGTCACCCGAGGCTGGAATTGAACCCGTGTCCCTGGAGCTGTGAGGCAGCAGTGCTAACCACTGTGCCACCGTGCTGTCTGGCGGTAAGAGCGGGTGAGACTCCCCCGGTCAGCCACACTTGACATGGGATGGCACCTGTGATGAATGTTACCAGTAGCTGATATAATGGTACCTTACCTTTAATGCATTGGCTCTTTAAGACCGGGCTTGGAACCCTGGGGGACTCCGCCTCTGGCTCCGCCCCCAGGAAACGGTATATAAGATGAGGCTCACTCAGGCAACATGTGATGAGCACACTTCTCGGCTGCTGTTCAGTTCTCAGATGATTAAAGCCTTTGAATCATCTATCTTCTCTCCTGTGTCGTGATTGAGGGTATCTCAGCGCCCATCCAGCTATAAGCCCCTGGCAACAGAGTAGCGGCCTGTTCCAGAAATGACTAGCTATGGGAAATGACAAAAGTCAGCCTTAGTGATCCCTAGGTGTGAGAAGAGGCAGATGTTGGCATAGCAAGCGACGACCCATAAACAAATGCTCATATTCTTCATATGACCATCACACACGCGCACACGTGGGCACACGCACACACACACAAACAGATGGGCGCACGCACACACACTGTAAGTATTGCCCGCAATTAGGAGTTGTAGATCTCTGATCTCTTGGGCAATATTCTCTATGAGAAACCATCCTCCCCAAGAACATACATTCCACTAATTGGTCCCCTTGCTCTTTGAGTCACACACCTGCATCCCGCTGCATTTTAACGCCATGACTTGTTTACACAATTGCGCTTGGCTGTTTTGTGATGAATGGGCTGAATTTCCTGAAGATTTAAAAACTTTTCCAGGGTTGGCTGGCATTCAGTTCTGATAAAACACTCTTCAAGGCTGTTTAAAGATAAAGATTTATTTCTAAAAAATGGAAAATGTTGCCCAATGACCTCACTTAAATAATTATGCGCTTGACTTCACATTAAAAGCCTTAAACAGACTTAAGGAATGGTAAGTGTTGTTTTTATGTGTTGAACTGATCTCTTTCAAATAAATGTGATGAATTGCAAGGATTTAAAAATAGAGCTAAATCTTTTTGAGGAGTTGATGTACAACTGAGATCTCCCCCAGGATTATAAAGACTGTCATCACCACATCCTTTCATCCTTGTCTGATAATTGACTGCAGCAATGGTGGTTTTCAGAATCCATGACAACGGCAATTGAGTCAGGGTAAAGATTGGCGGGGGAGGAACTTTAGAGTGTCCTCAGCTTCATTTTCACCTTTCGCCACCATTTGTGAACTGCGAGTGTTTGTCCCATTTTTCCTTCCATTGAATGCGAAATGTCGACACTTACCTCTGCTAAATTCTATTTCCTATTGCGCTGTCTACTGACACAGCTTTCCTAAATCCCCGTGTCGGCTGAGGTTATCCATGAAGGCCTCGCCTTCTCCATCTTGCCCCTCGCCTGAGGTGTGGTGACCCTCAGCTCTCCCCCCTCAAAGGGGAAAGCAGCCAATGGTCATCTGGGACTGTGGCGACTTTTCTTTACTTAATAAATACTTGATGTCCGAAGATTATGGGAGATAGGAGCAGGGGTAGTATTTTGGGCCTATTGAGCCTGCTCGCTCCGCCATTCGATAAGATCATGGTTCTTCTGGCCTTAGCTCCACTTACCTGCCTCTCTGCCATAAACCTTGACGATCCAAAATCTGCCTAACTCGGCCTTGACTATATACAGCCTCCACTGCCCTTTGGCGGAGAGCCTTCCGGAAACTACCAGCCATCTGAGGGAAGAAATTCCTCATCTCCGTCTTAAATGGACAACCCCTCATCTTTGAACTGTGCCCCCTTGTTATAGATTCTCCCACTAGAGGGAAGCATCCTCTCAGTATCTACCCTGTCAAGCTCCCTGAGGATCTGGTGTGCTTCAGTAAGATCATCTCTCCTTCTTCTAAACTCTAGTTAGTATGGGCCAAACTGCTCAACCTTACCTCATGAGACAACCCTTTCATCCCAGTAATCAGCCTGGTGAACCTTCCCTGAACTGCTTCCAATACAAGTGCATCCCTCCTTAAGGGACACCCAGGTCCCTCTGTACCTCAGCATCCTGCGGCCTTTCCAAGTGAATAATATTCAGCTTCTCCATTCTTCCTTCCAAAGGGAGGAACCCAGCACTGATTCCAGCTGCTCTCCACGAGTTGTAGTTTGCCACCCTGAAAGTGACCCATATATCCTGGCTCTCTATTTCCTGTTCGTTAACCAATTCTCCTCTATCTGTGCGAAGACAGCACCTCCAGCCCCCCTTTCGCATTAACCTCATTACATACCGTTTGAGAAATCCAAATACGTTACATCTTCTGGTCCCCCTTTATCCACCCTGCTTGCGACATCCTCAGAGCACTCGAATAATTAATCAAAAATGGTCCCCCCCCCCCCCGCCCCCCCCCCCCCCCCCCCAACTCCAACAGGCCATGTTCAGCATGTCTCGATGGGGTCAGTGTCGGGTCCTCAACTGCTCACCCTGTTTATTGACGATGGAGATGATGGAATGGAGAGCCGCATAGTTGCTAGGAGATATTGATAAATTGAGTGGATGGGTTAAATAGAAGCGAATGTGAGATTGCCCAATTTGGACCCACAAAGGGTAGATCACAGAAAACGGTTTAAATTTCTAAGAGCGAGAAACGATGGAGGTTTAAAGGATTTTGTACTCCCAGAACACAGGGCAGGTTTTCCCGACTCCACCCTCCCGCCACGGTGTGTTTTCCAGTGGCGAAGATGACTCGTCATTGGCCGATCTTCCCTTGCCTTGTTAGTCCTCCCAGAATGCATCACCTCACACTTTTCAGGGTTAAATTCCATCTGCCACTCTTCTGCCCGGCTGACCAGCCCGTATTTACCGTCCTGTAATCTAAGGCTCCCCTCCTCGCTATTTACCACCAGTTACATCTTCAATCATCTCCTTTAATACCCCCTCAGGTAGCTCAGTGCCATGTTTTGTTTGGCAATCAATGCCGTGAGGCACCTTGGTACACTTCTCTATGTTAAAGGCCCTAAATAAACGCAAGTTGTGGCTGTCTTTGGAAATGCCCGCACTGGGGCTCCACTTGGACATCAACAAGGCGACAAAGTGAGGTGAGAAACATTTATTATTTTACACATCAGACTCTGAACATCCAAATCTGCTAGCGGCCAAGGTGAATAGCTCCATGCGGACGCCGGAGGGGGCCGGTCTAGCTCAGTTGGCTGGACAGCTGGTTCAGTGACTGCGCTTCCAAAAGCACTACGCTGGCTGCAAAATCACTTTGGGGGGGGGGGGAGGGGTGGCCTAAGGCTGTGAAAGGCGCTACACAAATGCAGGTCTTTGGGCAGGATTTTCTGGCGTTCCCAACCGGCAAAATGCCGTGGGCACCGCCGGCACTGGGAACCCCCGCCCATGGCTGATGATGAGTCGCCTCCGCCGCTGCAGTGAAACATACCGCGAGGAAGGGTTGGAAGATCCCTGCCTTTATTTCTCTCCTTCTGCAAGCAGACTGGATGGGCCGAATGGCCTCCTTCTGCACCATGGTTCAATGAAGAAATGTAGTTACAATGATATGTTGCAGTAGCTACTTGGGGCTAAGAGTAGATTTGTTTGGGGTGACTTCCAGTGGTGGTGATGAGATGAGCAGGCGCACACGAGGTGGCTGGCCTGGGGTTTTGGTGTTTGACCCTTTGGACCCGTTTTATGGGTGGTTTTTTTCAGGAAGAAAGTGGTACAGGGGGACTGAATTAGATTCCCTCTGTCAGGTGGGTGTCTGAGGAATAAGCCGGGCGCGGGATTGTGGTAGTATGACTAGGGGTATTACGGTACCTGGGAGTGTGAGCTGCCATTGGTGCAGAGGGCTCGCTGCCCATTGGCCCAAGTATTGTGTTCTCCGTATTCCCATTGGCTAAGAGGAAGGTAGCTCCGCCTACGTGGCGGGGTATAAGAACCCGTGGCCCCCTGCAGCCAGGCCATTTCCTGTACGTCTGCTGCCGGGCTCGCTTCTTGCTGATTAAAGCCTTTCGTTTCGGACTTCACCTACGTTTCGTGTCCATTGATCGTGCATCAGGGATCTTCGTCCCATTCAGAAGTCCTCCGAGCCTCAGAGGATGAGAAAACGGCAGAGGCCTGTGTGGCATCTCTGCTCCCTCAATGGGCGACCGGGAAGTTTTGTCGGGGGGAATTCAAGAAACGGGGACCAGCGGTTGCTGATGATTTGAGGAAGGCGATCGAGGGTGGCCGTGGCACCTATTCGTGCCTTGGACAGGTTGAATCGGCAGGTGGAGGTACAGGGGACCGTGATTAATAAGGTGGAAGAGGTGCTCAATGATCACAGTCCTCATTGGAGGCAGGGATTGTGTTGGCTGGGGAGCGAAAGATGTTAAAGGCCAAACTCGGCGACTGGAGAACCGCTCCAGATGGTAGTATTTAAGGGTGGTTGGTCTGCCAGAGGGCCTGGAAGGTACAAGCGACATGGACTAGGTATCGAAGATGTTTGGGAAATTGGTGGGGGAGGGGATCTGTTTGACCCCCTCTGGAGTTGGACCAGGCCCATCGATTGCTGAGACAGAAGCCCAGATCGGGGGGAGCCACCACGGGCAATTATTGTCGGATTCCATGGGTACCTGGACAAGGAGCGGGTCCTGAGGTGGGCGTGGGACAATCCAGAGTGTGGATGGTGGGCCATTCCATTCAAACACGTCAAGATGTCGGGGCAGAGTTGGCAAGAAGGCGCGCAGCGTTCATAAGGCCAAGGCGGCCCTCTCCAGCAGCAACGTGCGTTTTGGGAACAGTGCATCCCGCTCGACCTCCTGTTACTTTCTGAGATAGAGATTAATATTTCGACACTCCGGACGAGGCAAATGACTTTGTTGATAAACATGGGTTGGGGTGTTAGGGGGGTGGGGGGGCTGGGGGGGGGTGGGGGGGGGGGGGGGGACTGATGGCTTTGAGCACTATGATTCTTTTTGTTTGATTGCTCTGTGTTCTCCTGTATGTAAAAAAAAATGTTTTTGTTTTGTTGTGTGTGAGATGGTTGTAAAGTGGGGGATGGAGTGTTGTGATGGAGTGTGCAGGTTTGGAGGGTGTTTATGGTGTTGTTACGTACATAGAATTTACAGTGCAGAAGGAGGCCATTCGGCCCATCGAGTCTGCACCGGCTCCTGGAAAGAGCATCCTACCCAAGGTCAACACCTCCACCTTATCCCCAAAACCCAGTAACCCCACCCAACACTAAGGGCAATTTTGGACACTAAGGGCAATTTATCATGGCCAATCCACCTAATCTGCACATCTTTGGACTGTGGGAGGAAACCGGAGCAGCCGGAGGAAACCCACGCACACACGGGGAGGATGTGCAGACTCCGCACAGACAGTGACCCAGCCGGGAATCGAACCTGGGATCCTGGAGCTGTGAAGCGATTGTTGGAACGGTTGGATAGAGGGGATTGAGGTGGAGTTTCTCTTCTCTTCCTATAATGTTTGATATTAAAGCTGGGTTTGGGTTGGAGAGTTGTTATGGATACAGGGTGTGGTAGGGTTTGTCTTTGTCTTGTCTTTTTTTATTTGTTGTGTGTGGGGGAAGGGGGAGGGTGGGTTTTTGGCGGCTGTTTGGCTGGTGTTCGGAGGGGCTGAATTGGAGAGATGGGAGGGGTTGGGGGGGGGGGGGGAAGCATAGTTCGCTGACGGTGCACATTCCTTTGTTTTTGAACTGGTTGGATGTAGGTGATGGCGGCCATCTTGGGTGGGCCGAATCTGGCACAGGCCACGGGCCCGCCGGACTGACTCGCGGGAGGGATATGGCTGATACTGGGAAGGGGGGGTGGTCGGTGGTCCCCTGTCCAGGCAAATGGCCCAGTTAATACTCGGCGATAGTAATATCGGATCATGCCCCACCTTAGGTGGATCTGCTGTTCGAGCTGGGTCTCTCTCAGCGATCCCCGTGGAGGTTGGACGTGGTGTTGCTTGCGGAGAAGGGTTTTAGCGAGCGGATATCCTTTACCATTAGCGAGTTTGCGGAGTTGAATAAGAATGGGGACATCTCGCCTTCCATGCTCTGGGAAGCATTGAAGGCGGTTATTAGTGGGGGAGATCATTTCATATAAGACATGTGGGGATAAATCTGACAGGGTGAAGAGGCAGAGGCTGGGGGACTCTATCCTGGAGGTAGACCCCCAATATTCGGAATGTCAGCGCAGGGGCTTTTGGCAAAGAGAAAGGAGTTACAGATGTACTTTGAATTGTTGCCAACGGGGGAAGGAAGGGAGCCAGCTGCTTCACACGAGGGTTTATGGGTATGGGAAGAAGGCCAGCTACATGTTGGCTCACTAGCTGAGGCGGCAGGCTGCATCCTGGGAAATAGTTCAGATCAGGGACTCAGGGGTGGGGCGGGGGGAGGGGGGGGGGGCAGGGGGTTGGTTTTTGCACCAACGGTCAATGAGGTGTTTGAGGCCTTTTACTGTGGGCCCATCGAGTCTGCACCGACCTACTTTAAGCCCTCACTTCCACCCTACCCCGTAACCCAATAACCCTGCCCAACATTTTTGGGCATTAAGGGCAATTTATCACGGCCAATCCACCTAGCCTGCACGTCTTCGGACTTGTGGGAGGAAACCGGAGCACCCGGAGGAAACCCACGCAGACACGGGGAGAACGTGCAGACTCCGCGCAGACAGTGACTCAGCGGGGAATCGAACCTGGGACCCAGGGGCTGTGAAGCCACAGTGCTAACCACTGTGCTACCGTGCTGCCCGTGTTGGCTCTTTGTCCCGGGGGGGGGGGGAGTACTGCCGGCCATGCTGGCACAGACATCGATCTCCTTGTCTTGAAAAAGGAGAAGGATCCAGCGGAGTGTGGGTTGTACCGACCTATTTCCCTCTTAAATGTTGATGTGAAACGGTTGGCTATGGTGCTGGCAACTCACTTGGAGCCTTGTCTGGCTGGGGGTGGTGTTAGAGGAGCAGAGAGGGTTTGTTAAGGGCCGGAGCTGTCGCCCAACATAAGAAGACTATTGAATGTGGTGCTGTCGCCCTGCTCTGTGGCCGTGTCAAGACGGTTATCGCGATGGACGCTGAGGAGGTGTTTGATCGGCTGAACCTTTTTGAGGTTATGGAGCGATGTGGTTTTGGGCCGAAATTTATCAGTTCGAGTTTTTTATATGGATCTCCCACTGCGAGTGTCCGAACCAACATCCTGAGCTCGGGGCACTTTCGATTGATCTGGCGTACAGGGCCGGGGTACCGATTATCCCCGTTTGCTTTAGCAATCGAGCCACTGGCCATTGCGTTTAGATCGTCTCCCAAATGGAGGGGGATAGAGCCGGGAGGGAAAGAGCCTCGGATGTCCCTATGTGCAGATGATTTGTTATTGTCTGTTACAGACCCTCGCTCCAATGTGGGGGTGCCCAGGAAGTTTGATTCCTTCTCAGACTATATGTTAAACCTTGGCAAAAGTGGGTTTTTCCAGGTGAACTCCCCAGGGATGGAAGCTGACCTGGGATGGCCTCTGTTTGGTCCAGCCAGGACTCGTTTCCGGTCTCTGGGAATTCGAGTGGCTCATGATTGGGCTTCACTTCATAAAGCTAACTTTGCCAGTCTGGTTGCTGGGGGGATGGCTGATTTGGGGAGCTGGGAAGCCCTTCCTTTGACTTTGGTGGGAAGAGTCCAGACAGATAGGGGTTGGGTTGGGGTCAGGATCAGGGTCAGGGTCCTGGTTCGGGTTATAGGGTTACGGTTATGATTAGGGTTAGGGTTAGAGTTCGGGTTAGGGTTTGGGTTAGAATTCGGGTTACGGTTAGGGTTAGGGTTAGAGTTCAGGTGTGGGTTACGGTTGGGGTTAGAATTCGGGTTACGGTTAGGGTTAGCGTTCGGGTTAGGGGTTGGAGTTGGAGTTGGGGTTGGGGTTAGGGTTAGGGTTAGGGTTAGAGTTCGGGTGTGGGTTACAGTTGGGGTTAGAGTTCGGGTTAGGGGTTGGGGTTGAAGTTGGAGTTGGGGTTAGAGTTGGGGTTAGGGGTTGGAGTTGGGGTTGGGGTTGGGGTTGGAGTTGAGGTTGGAGTTGGGGTTGGAGTTGGAGTTGGGGTTAGGGTTGGGGTTGGAGTTGGAGTTGGGGTTGGGGTTGGAGTTGGGGTTGGGGTTGGGGTTGGAGTTGGGGTTGGGGTTGGAGTTGGGTTGGGGTTGGGGTTGGAGTTGGAGTTGGGGTTGGGGTTGGAGTTGGGGTTGGGGTTGGGGTTGGGGTTGAGGTTGGGGTTGGAGTTGGGGTTGGAGTTGGGGTTGGAGTTGGGGTTGGGGTTGGAGTTGGGTTTGGGGTTGGGGTTGGAGTTGGAGTTGGGGTTGGGGTTGGGGTTGGGGTTGGAGTTGGGGTTGGGGTTGGAGTTGGAGTTGGGGTTGGGGTTGGAATTGGGGTTGGGGTTGGGGTTGAGGTTGGAGTTGGGGTTGGAGTTGGGGTTGGGGTTGGTGTTGGGGTTGGAGTTGGAGTTGGGGTTGGAGTTGGGGTTGGAGTTGGGGTTGGGGTTGGAGTTGGGGTTGGAGTTGGGGTTGGGGTTGGGGTTGGAGTTGGGGTTGAGGTTGGGGTTGGAGTTGGGGTTGGAGTTGGGGCTGGAGTTGGAGTTGGGGTTGGTGTTGGGGTTGGGGTTGGAGTTGGGGTTGGAGTTGGGGTTGGTGTTGGGGTTGGGGTTGGGGTTGGAGTTGGGGTTGAGGTTGGGGTTGGAGTTGGGGTTGGAGTTGGGGTTGGAGTTGGGGTTGAGGTTGGGGTTGGAGTTGGGGTTGGGGTTGGAGTTGGAGTTGGGGTTGGGGTTGGAATTGGGGTTGGGGTTGGGGTTGAGGTTGGAGTTGGGGTTGGAGTTGGGGTTGGGGTTGGGGTTGGAGTTGGAGTTGGGGTTGGAGTTGGGGTTGGAGTTGGGGTTGGGGTTGGAGTTGGGGTTGGAGTTGGGGTTGGGGTTGTGGTTGGAGTTGGGGTTGAGGTTGGGGTTGGAGTTGGGGTTGGAGTTGGGGCTGGAGTTGGAGTTGGGGTTGGTGTTGGGGTTGGGGTTGGAGTTGGGGTTGGGGTTGGAGTTGGGGTTGAGGTTGGGGTTGGAGTTGGGGTTGGAGTTGGGGTTGGAGTTGGGGTTGAGGTTGGGGTTGGAGTTGGGGTTGGAGTTGGGGCTGGGGTTGGAGTTGGGGTTGGGGCTGGAGGTGGGGTTGGAGTTGGAGTTGGGATTGGGGTTGGGGTTGGGGTTGGTGTTGGGGTTGGGGTTGGAGTTGGGGTTGGTGTTGGGGTTGGGGTTGGAGTTGGAGTTGGGGTTGGAGTTGGGGTTGAGGTTGGAGTTGGGGTTGGGGTTGGAGTTGGGGTTGGGGTTGGGGTTGGAGTTGGGGTTGGGGTTGGGGTTAGGGTTGGAGTTGGGGTTGGGGTTGGAGTTGGGGTTAGAGTTAGGGTTGGAGTTGGGGTTGGGGTTGGGGTTGGTGCTGGGGTTGGGGTTGGGGTTGGAGTTGGAGTTGGGGTTAGAGTTAGGGTTGGAGTTGGGGTTGGGGTTGGGGTTAGGGTTGGAGGTGGGTTTGGGGTTGGAGTTGGAGTTGGGGGTTGGGAGTTGGTGCTGGGGTTGGGGTTGGGGTTGGGGTTGGAGTTGGGGTTGGGGTTGGGGTTGGGGTGTTCTTCCATGGATTTTGTTTCAGTATGTCCTAGTTCTTTATTTGGCAAGGTCAGTAAGTTAATTACTACTTTTGTTTGGGTGAACAAGACCCCCTCAGCTCCATGGGGCTCTTTACAGAGGGATAGGCAGTCGGTGGGCGGGTGTTGATATTACCTAATTTGCTGAGTTATTACTGGGCAGCATTGATAAGAAACGGGGTTGGTTTAAGGCCCCGACTCTAAATGGGGGCCGATGGAGGAAGCTTCTTGTTTAGGAACGAGCTGAGGGCTCTGATTACTTCTCCCTCCAGTGAGACTGTCGTCCATCCCAGTGGTATTAGCCTCTTTCAGAATTTGGATCGAACTTAGGCAACATTTCAAATTCAGCAATATGTCGCTGTTGGCGGGAATCTCTGCCGGCAGGATTCTCCTTTTGCTGGCAGTGCATCCACACCCACGAGTTTCCCGGTGGACCGGGGTGGCCACAATGGGAAATCCCATTGTCCGCTGGCGGTATTGGAGATTCCTGCTGATGGCGCCATTCCTGCTGCCTGGCACCAAAGGTCACCTCACGAAACCCGGTCACTGGGTTTCAATCAAACCACCTTTTTTCTCCACCTCTGTTATTTTCCTAACTCGCAAACAAAGAGAATGAAAAGGGTAAAAAAAAGCACACACAGGCACACAGTTTTGAAGGGATTTATCGCCTCGGTTGTGGCGGTTGATTAATCTTTAATTCCGAGGGAGTCGGGGCAATCCTGGAGGAGTTGGAAACCCGCTGCCGTCATCATTGGTTCGATGATGCCCTTTTGGAGCGCAGTCCGTGTTGCAAAGCAGGAAACACAGCAGCCATTCCGCGCACAGCAAGATTCCACAGAGAGCAATGTGATAATGGCCAGCTCATCTGCGTCGGCGTCCACTAAGGAGGCTCCCCGACTCGTCTCCAACAAAACAAAATCACCGCTGGGACAACTTTACATCCATCTGGTTTCTGGTTTAACGAGCATACAGAAGGACGCTCCTCCAACCGTGCCGCACTCCCTCGCTACGGCACCGCAGTGTCCTCCTGGATTACGTGGTTCAACCTTTCATCATATCCCTCCCATATTCCTTTCTTTCGCTGCCAAAACTCTGGTGGGTAAAACTCAAGAGATATCACACATGGGAGTTAGACTGAACAGCGGTGGAGGTGGTGTGGGGGAGGGGGGGGGGGGGGGGGAGGAGAAAGCTGATGTGCATATGAGGGAACATTTGTCCGTGAATGCATCTCCCTCCCAATGCCCGTTGGTGCCGGAGAGCATGGCCCCATTTTCAAATTTAACCCGACAAATGGGCTGCACGGTGGTTAGCACTGTTGCCCCACAGCGCCAGGGACCCGGGATCGACTCCGGCCTTGGGTGACTGTCTGTGCGCAGTCTGCACTTTCTCCCCGTGTCTGCGTGGGTTTCCTCCGGGTGCTCCGGTTTCCTCTCGCAGCCCAAAGATGTGCAGGTTAAGGTGGATTGTCCGTGCTAAATTGCCCCTTACTGTCCAAAAGGTTAGGTGGGGTTACTGGGATAGGGTGGTGGATTGGGCCTGGAAGTTGTGCTCTTTCGGAGGGTCAGTGCAGAACTCGATGGGCTCAACGGGCCCCCGTCCGCACTGTGGGGATTCTATGATTCAAATAAAGAGCTCTGAATTGTCCGAGAATATCTGAGATGGGACGATGAATCTCCCAGGCTTACTGTCAGTAGCTTGGGAATATCATGTTTGCCTGAGATTCCTGCCTGTAGGTTTTCCCGATCAGGTACAATCAAACCTCCAGAAATCTGCACGCGGTTTGGCCACCTCACTCCTATGGTTGACGTGCTACATTGAACCTAATGGGTAAACAACCTCAACCTTTTCCAAAACTCAAGCCATGACCTTTCCATCCTCTCCCTTCTCTGGCCATTGGCCTAGATTCGCTCTCAGTCCCCGCATGATCCCCATTTCTAATTGCCAGCTAATTTTCAAATCCGCCCTCCCTCCCCTCCATTGGCTTTGTCCCTTCCTGCCTCTCTGTAAGCTCCGCAGCCCTACCACCCTCGGAACCCTCTGCGCTCCTCCTAGCCTGGTCTCCGGCCTCTTCCCGATGTCCTTCACCGCACCACTGGTGCCTTTAGCTCGCTAAATCCCAGGCTCTGGAATACCCTCCGTCAGCCTGTCTGCCTCTTTCTACCCCTCTGGAGACCCTGGTCGGGATTCTGCGTTGTGAGCCCGCCTCGCTATCTCTGCTCGCGAGGGTGGAAAATTTGGCGGAGAACCCTCCCATTCACTGCGGCAAGATCGGAGAATCCCGCCCCCTTGTCTCTTTGACAAAGCAGTCTCAAACGCCTCCTAATTTGGCTTAAGCTTGCCAACCCTCCAGGATCAGCCTGGAATCTCCAGGAATCGAAGATCAATCTCCAGGACACTGCTGTCTGCGCGACCCCAGAGAAAAACCATCCAGACGTTAAAATTATTGTTTTTTTCTGTCATTTCCAATAATGAAAATGGGGGGGGTGTGGATTCATAGAATTTACAGTGCAGAAGGAGGCCATTCGGCCAATCGGGTCTGCACCGGCTCTTGGAAAGAGCACCCTACCCAAGCCCACACCTCCACCCCATCCCCATAACCCAGTAACCCTACCCAACACTAAGGGCAATTTTGGACACCAAGGGCAATTTAGCATGGCCAATCCACCTAACCTGCACATCTTTGGATTGTGGGAGGAAACCGGAGCACCCGGAGGAAACCCACGCAGACACGGGGAGAACGTGCAGACTCCGCACAGACAGTGACCCAAGCCGGGAATCGAACCTGGGACCCTGGAGCTGTGAAGCCACAGTGCTACCGTGCTGCCCGTGGTGGTGGGGGAGGAGGGGGTGGGGGAAACCAGTTTGGCCGACAGTCAAACATCATCCAATTGGGTAATGGGGTCTTTTTGCTTTCATATTGGCGTAGGAAGGCCGGACGTCACACGGACGGATGAGTTGACTTGAGTGTTGGTGGGAGGGGGGGGGGGAGTCATGTAATGTAATCTCCAGGAATGGTTTAATGGCAGCTGGCAACCCTGCCTTGGATTGGCGTCCATTTTTATTTCATATCCAGGAAGCATCATGGAACATTTTAGTGAAGTAAAGGTTCCGTAAAATCACAGGATGATGCGAGGTTTGGTATTTGTTAAGAAACACAAACACACACAGAATGATGGAAAGCCAATGGGCAGTCGCTCTCTTGGATGTTTGATGAGGTTGTCTTCTGTTATTCAGCTTTGATAAAGTGGACAGTGCACATCACATCAGGTACAAGAATAGTAAGGCGACAAGGTACACATTATCTCCGACATAAACATAGCAGGCCAACGGTGGTGTTCCGGAAGAAAGGGGAATATTCTCTTCCTATCCATACCAGCTCAGTTTTCATGTTGCGGGTTAAGCATTCCCTCAAGCGATGATTCAATAAATTGAGGATTTAAACGATGGCAAGAAACATTTAACCATTAATTTAAATATAAATATCTTGAATTATTTACTCTGACACAAAATAAAGGGAGAAAATCTCACATCATTTTCTGGAAACGGGCAAGCGCGCACTCCTTGTACAACACGGAGTGCATCAGATCATAGACACCAGACAGCACAGACATCGAGACACCAGACAGCACAGACATCGAGACACCAGACAGCACAGACACCGAGACACCAGACAGCACAGACACCGAGACACCAGACAGCACAGACACCGAGACACCAGACAGCACAGACACCGAGACACCAGACAGCACAGACACCGAGACACCAGACAGCACAGACACCGAGACACCAGACAGCACAGACACCGAGACACCAGACAGCACAGACACCGAGACACCAGACAGCACAGACACCGAGACACCAGACAGCACAGACACCGAGACACCAGACAGCACAGACACCGAGACACCAGACAGCACAGACACCGAGACACCAGACAGCACAGACACCGAGACACCAGACAGCACAGACACCGAGACACCAGACAGCACATCGCGGACACCAGACAGCACAGACACCGAGACACCAGACAGCACAGACACCGAGACACCAGACAGCACAGACACCGAGACACCAGACAGCACAGACACCGAGACACCAGACAGCACATCGCGGACACCAGACATCACAGACACCGAGACACCAGACATCACAGACATCAGACATCACAGACACCGAGACACCAGACATCACAGACACCGAGACACCAGATATCAGATTACAGGCATCAGACAGCACATCGCAGACACCAGACATCACATCACAGGCATCAGGCAGCACATCACAGGCATCACATCACAGGTACCAGACATCACATTACAGACACCGAGACACCAGAGATCGCTTCACGGACATCAACAATCCATCACGGGCATCAAATCACATCACAGAGAAAAGACATCCCATCGCAGACACTACATCACAGACATAAGAACATAAGAACTCGGAGCAGGAGTCGGCCATCTGGCCCCTCGAGCCTGATCCGCCATTCAATAAGATCACGGCTGATCTTTTTGTGGACTCAGCTCCACTTACCCGCCGGCTCACCGTACCCCTGAATTCCGTTACCGTTTAAAAATCTATCTCTTTGCCCTAAAAACATCCAACGAGGGAGCCTCAACTGCTTCACTGGGCAGAGAATTCCACAGATTCACAACCCTTTGGGTGAAGAGGTTCCGCCTCAACTCAGTCCTAAATCTGCTATTTTGAGGCTATGCCCCTAGTTCTAGTTTCACCCACCAGTGGAAACAACCTCCCTGCTTCTATCCTATCTATTCCCTTCATAATTTTATATGTTTGTATAAGATTTCCCCCTCATTCTACCAAATTCCAATGAGTATAGTCCCAGACTACTTAGTGTCTCCTCATAAGCCAATCCTCTCAACTCCGGAATCAACCTAGTAAATCACCTCTGCACACCTTCCAGTGCCGGTACATCCTTTCCCAAGTAAGGAGACCAAAACTGTACACAGCACTCCAGATGTGGCCTCACCAGCATCCTATACAGCTGCAGCACGACCTCCCTGCTTTTAAACTCCATCCCTCTCGCAATGAAGGACAAAATTCTATTTGCCTTCTTAATTACTTGCTGCACCTGCAAACCAACTTTTTGCAATTCATGTACAAGGACACCCAGGTCCCTCTGCACAGCAGCGCGCTGCAATTTTTTAACATTTAAACAATCGTCCATTTTGCTGTTATTCCTACCACAATCGATGACCTTACATTTATCAACTCCATCTGACAGACCCTTACGCACTCACTTAAACTATCTATATCCCTCTGCAGACTTTCAGTGTCCTCTGCAACTTGGCTCTACCACTCATATTAGTGTCATCTACGGACTTTGACAGATTACACTTAGTCCCCAACTCCAGATCATCTATGTAAATTGTGAACAATTGCCGAACCCAACATTGATCCCTGAGACACACCACTAGCCACTGATCGCCAACAAGAATAACATCCATTTATCCCCACTCTTTGCTTTCTGTTAGTTAACCAGTCCTCTCTCCATGCTAATACACCAATCCTCTATCCATGCTAATATATCACCTGTAACGCCATGCACCTTTATCTTATGCAGCAGCCTTTTGTGCTGCACCTTGTCAAATGCCTTCTGGAAATCCAGATACACCACATCCACCGGATCGCCATTGTCCACCGCGCTCCTAATGTCCTCAAAGCATTTTAGTAAATTAGTTAAACATGTCCTGCCTTTCATGAACCCATGCTGCGCCTGCCCAATGGGGCAATTTCTATCCCCAGATGTCTCGCTATTTCGTCCTTGATGATAGATTCAAGCATTTTCCTCACTATAGAAGTTAAGCTAACCAGCCTGTAGTTACCTGCCTTTTGTCCACCTTTTTAAAACAGTGGCGACACATTTGCTGTTTTCCAATCTGCCGGAACCACTCCAGAGTTCAGGGAATTTTGGTAAATTACCACGAGCGCATTTGTTATTTCCCCACCACCTCGTTCAGTACCCTGGGATGCATTCCATCAGGGCCAGGAGACTTGTCTACCTTCAGTCTCAGTAGCTTGCTCAACACTACGTCCTCAGTGTTAATAATAGTTTCTAGTTCCTCACCTGCCATATGAAATGAAAATAATGAAATAGCCTCCTTGCCAACAATTATTGGCAAGTTATTTGTGTCCTTCAACTATGAAGACCGACACAAAATACCTGTTCAATGTCTCTGCCATTTTCTCATTTCCTATTATTAAATCCCCCTTCTCATCTACTAAATGACCAATACTTACCTTAGCTACTCTTTTTGGTTTTATATATTTGCAGAAACGTTTGCTATCTGTTTTTGTATTTTGAGCTAGTTTACTCTCATAATCTATCTTACTTTTCTTCATAGTTTTTTTTGTGGCTTTCTATCGATCTTTAAAGATTTCCCAATCCTCTAGTTTCCCACTAATCTTTGTCACTTTGTGTGCCTTTTCTTTCAATTTGATACTCTCCCTTTATTTCCTTAGATATCCACGGCTGATTATCCCTTTTTCCTCCAGTCCTTCCTTTTCTCTGCTATGTACTTTTCTGTACTTCACTAATATGTACACTGTGAAAAATCTCTTTGCAAGTCCTCCACTGTTCCTCAATTATCACCAGACATACATCACAGACACCGAGACCAGACGTACATCACAGACATTGAGACCAGACATCACACCACAGACATTGAGACCAGACAGCACACCACAGACACCAGACATCACACCACAGACACCACATCACAGACGCGGAGACCAGACATCACATCACAGACACCAGACATCACATGACAGACACCAGGCAGCGCATCACAGTCACCAGACAGCGCATCACAGACACCAGACATCACAGCACAGACATCACATCACAGACACTAGACAGCATATGCAGTAATAATTTTGAGGTGTCACACGGAGGGAGTGCTATTTTTCTCACAGATGGATTCGTGTCTCAGGTTTGCAGAAAAGTCTATTCTCTGCAGGAGCACTTTACAAAGAAAGTTCAACTAAAAATAAGCAGTAAACGGTCAAACTCTTAGAACTCTTTCCGAACATCATGGTGTCAAGACGTTAGAACATTAAACTCCTCGTGTCTTATATCAGATCGGATGTAATGGACCGCGTTATGTATACAGTCCAACACTTCGGGATTTGCTTGTCTTTATTGCAGTACAATTATTTCAGATCCAGGAGTTGCTCAGGGTGATGTCTCAGGACAAGCCACCTTCATGAATGGGGGTCTTTCTGTAATTCAGGAGTGGATATTTTCGCTAATGATTGGAGTGTCCAGTCCCATTCACAACGCCTCACATACTGAAGCAGTTTATGTGTTAATGCAACAAACCTGGCTGTATTCAAACGTGGGGCTGTTAGCTGCAAGTAACATTTGAGCCACACAAGTGCCAGGCAATTAGCATTTCCAACAAGAGAGGATCTAACCATCTTCGTTTCACATTCAATGACATTGCATCGCTGGATTGCACACTATCTCTATCCTGGATGTTTACCATTGTTTTAATTGGACCAGGCGTATAAATGCTGCGGCTACAGGAACAGGTCAGAGGCTGGGAATCCTGTGGTGAGTAACTCACCTCCTGACTCCCCCAAATCCTGTCCACCATCTACAAGGCACAAGTCAGGAGTGTGATGGACTCTCCACTTGCCTGGATGAGCGCGACTCCCAACAACACTCAAGAAGCCTGACACCATCCAGGGCAAAGCAGCTTGATCGACACCCCATCCTCCACCTTAAGCAGTTACTCTCCACCACCGACGCACAGTAGCAGCCGTGTGTACCATCGACAAGATGCACTGCAGCAACTCACCAAGGCTCCTTTGACAGCACCTCCCAAACCCATGACCATCTAGAAGGACAAGAGCAGCAGGTACCTGGGAACCCCACCATCTGGAGGTTCCCTCTCACCAGCCTCTGACCCGTACCAGCCTCCCCGGACAGGCGCCGGAATGTGGCGACTAGGGACTTTTCACAGTAACTTCATTGAAGCCTACTCGTGACAATCAGCGATTCTCATTTCATTTCATTTCACCATCCTGACTTGCAAATGTAACGCTCGTTCCTTCATCATTACTGGGTCACAATCCTGGAAACCCCCTCCCTGAACCACGAGAGTACCTTTGCAACAGGGACTGCAGTGGGTCAAGGAGGCGGCTCACCACCACCTTCTCAAGGGGTGATTCGGGATGGACAATAAATGCTGTCCCTCGCCTACGAAGCCCGCATCCCAGGAGTGAATTAAAAACAAAAATCTTTGTCAGATACCTGAGCATCAGAACATTTTCCAGCAATGTGCTCAGGGCATCATTTCATACATAACGCGATTAACAACATCTCCTCGCTCCGATTATAAATTAATTCAGTCTGGTTGGCATGTGGTTCAATAGTTTAATCCTAATTTTCGGGTTAAAGCAAAAAAAAAGGACCTCTGAACTCAGGTTATTGTTAACACTGATCGATCTGTCAAAGGTTCACCCTGTAAATTGATGGATGGAGTGAGGGGTCGTTGAGTCAGAATAAAGTTCGCTCCCCCGCCCCCTCTTTAAGAGGGTCAAAGTTCACCCTTGCCAAGGCAGGAAATGTCACAGAAGCTGGAGGAGTCAATAAATGCTGGGTGAAAGCACTCGTCTCCTTTCTTAACCATACCTGTTCGGACCAATGCCACCCACCGCACCACACGCTTAGCGACCGCCATTTGTCTTTGGCGCCCCCGCCTCCCCCCGGGCTGGGCACTGTGCCAGTCTCTTTGCCAGTCTCCCTTGGACTGTCCGCCTGGCTCCACCCTAACCCACCTCTCCAAGCAGCCCTTAGTCAACATAAGGAGATGCTCTGCTGTTTTAGCCGATCCTCGAAGGCAGTGTTGTGGAGCGACACGGAGAAACGGCAGCAAAGAATCCGCTGAATGTTCCGGAAGACTGATTTCCGGAGTATGATGAAGAGCCAGGGGTCGACGATGGGATTGAAGGCGTAGAAGCGGAAGGCCACGAGATCCTCCTCGTCGTTCTTGTTGGGCGAGATGGCATTGACGAATCCGCGAATCTGTGGCAAGGGGGGGAGGAAACAGAAAGAGGTGAACAATAACCTTCATCTCGACGCCGTTGGCGACATTGTGTCAACAGTGAAAATAAATCGATAGATCACATCAGAAGCAATGAATTGTGTGTTGAACAGAAAGGCTGAATACTACACAGTCAGTCCTCAGCAGATATGGCAGCAGACGGATTTATGGAGAGCTGGGCCAAGTTCAAATCCCACTCAAGTATCGACTCAATTTTCATTTATTTATGTTGAATGAAAAAACGTTGTCAACAGGGGAGGTGGTGGCAGAGTGGTATGATCACTGGGCTAGTAATCCAGCCCGGGTAATGTTCTGATGACCTGGCTTCGAATCCCACCATGGCAGACAGTGGAATTTGAATTCAGTACAAATCTCAGCATGAAACCAATGTTAATTGTGATAAAAAAGCTATCTCTTTCACTAATGCTCTTTAGGGAAGGAAATCTGCCATCCTTACTCGCTCTAATCAGTTGATCAGCGGCTGCTTTCCCCTTTGAAGGGGAGAGCTGACTGGTGGTGATTTAACCCGAGGGTCACCACACCTTAGATGAGTGGCATGTCCCTGATCCTGGTCACACCGGCAACCACAGCTCGCTCCTCCGCCACCCAGCATGTCCCTGATCCTGGTCACACCCAACATGAATAACCTCAGCCGGTACGGGGAATTGAACCCGCGCTGCTGGCCTCGCTCTGCATCACCAACCAGCTGTCCATCCCACTGAGCTAAAGATTCTGCAAAACTGGAGTTACGATAAAACACTCAGCGTGGAGACATGCCCATGTGATCTGGCTGTCATGGGCCAGGAACTCAAAACGAAAACCTATTGAAATACCAAGCGGCAGTCTCAACACCTTTACCTATTGTCTCATAGAATTAGGACAGCTACCTTTTGAGAGCGACAAATACTTCAGTGGGGAAGCAGAGAAGGAGTGATAACAACCAAGCAGGATGATGGTTAGAGCTTTTTTTCTGTTGGAAAGGAAGGGAACAGTTGGGGGTCTTGGAAATTTAAGGAATCTTGCTGATGGTAACTGGATCCAGGAAACTTGGGCTTAGTGGAATGATTGTTGAAGGACACTGGAAGTTTTGACCTGGCGTGGCAGGGAGGTGTGAGCCCGTGGGAGAGACGGGAGGGACTGGGGGAGTGTATTGACAGTGCTGCCATCTTTTACCATTGATGGGGAGATGAGAACTGTGGAGGACACAATCGAAGGAGGAGAAGAAGAAGAATCGAAGAAGAAGAATCGAAGAAGAAGAATCGAAGAAGAAGAATCGAAGAACCTTTTAAGATGGAGATGAGGAGATTTGTTTTCTCTCAGAGGATCGTTAGTCCGAGGAATTCTCTTCCCAGAGAGCAGTGGGGGGAGGAGGGGGGGTGGGGGGGCTGGGTCATTGAATATATTCAAGGCAGAGATTAACGGATTTTTCATCGACAAGGGAGTCAAAGGTTTGGGTAGACAAGTGGAGAATAGGCAAGAAAGTGAAGTTGAGATCACAGCCAATTCAGTCACACGATGAGAGATGGGGTTCGGACGACCACACTCGAAGGGGTTGGTTTTAAGGAGGATCATGGAGGAGGAGGGAGGTGTGGGAAGGTTTACAAGGGGAGGGGAGTCCTGAGCTCAGGGCCCAGGCAACTAAAGGCATGGCCGCCAATGAAGGATCAATTGAAACTGGGATGTGCCAACACCGGAGGGGTGCAGGGATTATTCAAGGGCTAAGGGATGGAAATTAGGGTTTTTGGATTAAAGCTTCGATGAAAAACCCTTCCCAATCTCCTCACAAAATATGTATATTGTATTTGTGATCTTTATTTATAGCTTAATGGTAATTTGAAAACTTGAATATTAAGCTCGGATGTCTTCACTCCGGCAAAATGTTAATTTCTTTAACAGGAATACAAAGATGACTAGAGTAGAATAAGAAGCTGTTTATTTTCCCGCAGAACTAACATTACAGGCCAATTATCTCGAATAAAAATGGATCCTTTCTCTGTTCTTTCCTGTTCATTATTCTGCTTGTTGAAGATACAACGTTTATGAGGCACTTTGAACAGTTTCTGTCAAATGTGATGGTCTTATCTCTGTGTTGCCTTGCAGTGGACTCTGTGCATCACATGCGAGATATTGGACGCGTGCCACCGACCATGTTGCGCTCTCCCTGGAGCGTGGTGGGCCCTCTCACGGGCTTCCTGGAAATCTCCATGCCTTGCGGGATTCATCCAAGTGCCGTGCGGCGTCGGAGTCAGAATTCCGCCCACAAAGGCGGGATCTAACAGCGCGCCGATGCCGGTTTTAAACCAAATTCGGCAAACTTACCCAGGATGCACTGGCCTCCCCTGTGAGGCCGCAACCGGGCGCTTTTCAGCACTGGTCCTCACAAATGTGGACCAGGCGGAACAGCACCCAGTGGGTCTGAATGGCCAAGGTGCCCCCCCCCCCGGCCAACCCGCTGGACAGTGGACATCTTGCCACTGCCCACTTGGCACTGCCAAGGTGCCCATGTGGCACTGCCGTGGGGGGGGCCATGCCCATGAAAGGGGGTTTGAAGGGTAGGGGTGTGCAGGGCAGGTATGTAGGGGTTTCTGGGAGGCTGGGCCGATTGTTGGGTGGGGGGGGGGTCCTGGAAGAGAGGGGCTGCTGGAATTGGGAGGGCCTGAAGAGTCGGTGCCCCACAGCGACCCCATAACGGGGTGTCCCCATTTGGGGGATATGGGGTAGTGCCCATGTGTGTGCGGGGTGACATTGCCCATGGTAGGGGGCCCACCAGCTCACTAAGAGATCGAGGCACCCTTTCAAAATGGCGGCCCGATCTCAGAGTTCAGCTCCCCCAGTGCTAGAAATAATTCTAAAGGTGGAATCCTCCGGCTCCATTCGCCTAGTAACCGGAGATTCCCGCCCAAGGTCAATGGACTTTTCCGTTGTCCGCATTTCGCCCGTGGCAATCTTGCGATGGGTGGGGCGGAAGAATCCAGCCCGAAGTGTCGGCTAAACCAGAGAAACTCTCCAGGGCCCAAAGAAGTGACTAATTGTCATTGAATATCTGTGAGGAACTCACTGCCAGAGCCAGCCGCCAACTCCCTGAAAATCCCGCCACAAATGATTTGAGAAATTTTCACACCCATTATGAACTGTTTTCTAATTTACAAACCAAATATCAGCAACAAACACTCCGAGGACAGGTACAGCACGGGGTTAGATACGGAGTAAAGCTCCCTCTACACTGTCCCCCATCAAACACTCCCAGGACAGGTACAGTACGGGGTTAGATACAGAGTAAAGCTCCCTCTACACTGTCCCCATCAAACACTCCCAGGACAGGTACAGCACGGGGTTAGATATAGAGTAAAGCTCCCTCTCCACTGTCCCCATCAAACACTCCCAGGACAGGTACAGCATGGGGTTAGATGCTGAGTAAAGCTCCCTCTTCACTGTCCCCATCAAATACTCCCAGGACAGGTACAGCACGGGGTTAGATACAGAGTAAAGCTCCCTCTACACTGTCCCCATCAAACACTCCCAGGACAGGTACAGCACAGGGTTAGGTACAGAGTAAACCTCCCTCTACACTGTCCCCATCAAACACTCCCAGGACAGGTACAGCACGGGGTTAGAGACAGAGTAAAGCTCCCTCTACACTGTCCCCATCAAACACTCCCAGGACAGGTACAGCACGGGGTTAGATACAGAGTAAAGCTCCCGCTACACTGTCCCCATCAAACACTCCCAGGACAGGTACAGCACGGGGTTAGCTACAGAGTAAAGCTCCCTCTACACTGTCCCCATCAAACACTCCCAGGGCAGGTACAGCACGGGGTTAGATACAGAGTAAAGCTCCCTCTACACTGTCCCCATCAAACACTCCCAGGACAGGTACAGCACGGGGTTAGATACAGAGTAAAGCTCCCTCTGCACTGTTCCCATCAAACACTCCCAGGACAGGTACAGCACAGGGTTAGATACAGAGTAAAGCTCCCTCTCCACTGTCCCCATCAAACACTCCCAGGACAGGTACAGCACGGGGTTAGATGCTGAGTAAAGCTCCCTCTACGCTGTCCCCATCAAATACTCCCAGGACAGGTACAGCACGGGGTTAGATACAGAGTAAAGCTCCCTCTACACTGTCCCCATCATCACTCCCAGGACAGATACAGCACGGGGTTAGATACAGAGTAAAGCTCCCTCTCCACTGTCCCCATCAAACACTCCCAGGACAGGTACAGCACAGGGTTAGATACAGAGTAAAGCTCCCTCTACACTGTCCCCATCAAACACTCCCAGTACAGGTACAGCATGGGGTTAGATACAGAGTAAAGGTCCCTCTACACTGTCCCCATCAAACACTCCCAGGACAGGTACAGCACGAGGTTACGTACAGAGTTTTAAAAAATTAATTTACGGGCTATGGGCATCGCTGGTTAGGCCAGCATTTATTGCCCATCCCTAGTTGCCCTTCAGAAGGTGATGATGAACTGCCTTCCTGAACCACTGCAGTGCGTGATGCACCCTCTGCGTTGTCCCAACTATTCTCGGAACCTTCTGCTGTGTTAAAGCTTTCTGGCGCAGGCACGTTGTGGTCTGAATCTGGGCTGGATGGGAAGCCAGATGCACCCCAGAGAACGCTTGTAAATAAATGTTGAGAAAGTAAAAATTACTTCAAGCTACAAGTCTGGGACTATCTTGGCCATCGAGCTGGAAGAACTGACTTCCAGAATTTCAATGTGGTTTGGAGGTTGTTCCCTGTCCAAGCCTGATCTGTCTCTGTCTGCAGGCAATGGAATATTGAGGAACAAACATGACTTTTCACTTTGCGTTGTTAGTTAAACCCATACGCCATAGCATCTGATAAATATTATTCCGACCCAATAATTTGGAGACACTCTCGCAATTTTAGGATCATGTGGTAATCATTATAGCTCCGAGACATACATGTTTGTCCAGGTGTTTACGCTGTTTCTCAGCAATAGGCACCTCGGCATTGATTTAAGGTTTTTTTTCCCAGCCCGGTCGCATTTTATTCACCCTCTTGGGGGCTAGCAACAGGCAGATGAATGGCCTGATTTGCTGATCTGACTCAGTGCAGGTTATAAAATGGGCCGAATGGCCTGTTTCTGAGCCGTGTGTAAGCCGGTGCAGCCATGTGGAGGCAAAGATTCGACCTAGGTCATGGCAGGACAGTGGTTAGCACCGCTGCCTCACAGCGCCAGGGACTCGGGTTCGATTCCGGCCTTGGGTCACTGTCTGTACGGAGTCTGCACGTTCTCCCCGTGTCTGCCTGGGTTTCCTCCGGGTGCTCCGGTTTCCTCCCACAGTCCAAAGATGTGCAGCAGGATTGGATACGCTAATTTGCCCCTTATTGACCAAAGATCAGGTAGGGTTACGGGGCAAGGATGACGCGAGTAGGCCTGGGTAGGGTACTCTTTCGGAGGGTCATCGAAAGGTCGAATGGCCTCCTTCTGTCATGTAAGGATTCGATGAGTCTATGACGCCCTCCGCACTGGGGAGAAATGTGAGCGAGGAAACCACGTTTGGTTTTTGTTTTGGCTTGCAAGACCTCATTTCTCTTCAGCCGGTGAAGGACCCTCCCTGTGTGTAATTATTTGGGCCCAGGGTTTGTGGATGCAGATGTGAAAGATCACGCAGCGCTACTGGGGCAGCAGGGTAGCATGGTGGTTAGCATAAATGCTTCACAGCTCCAGGGTCCCAGGTTCGATTCCCGGCTGGGTCACTGTCTGTGTGGAGTTTGCACGTCCTCCCCCTGTGTGCGTGGGTTTCCTCCGGGTGCTCCGGTTTCCTCCCACAGTCCAAAGATGTGCGGGTTAGGTGGATTGGCCATGATGAATTGCCCGTAGTGTCCTAATAAAAGTAGGGTTAAGGGGGAGGTTGTTGGGTTACGGGTATAGGGTGGATACGTGGGTTTGAGTAGGGTGATCATGGCTCGGCACAACATCGAGGGCCGAAGGGCCTGTTCTGTGCTGTACTGTTCTATGTTCTATGTTCTAAGAACCAGGTGAATTCCCCCCTTTGGTGCCCCAGGGCCGATATTTAACCTCGCCCCACATTGTTAAAAAAACAGGTGACCTTGTCAATGTCGCACTCCGGATTGTGGATCTTGTTGTGCGGACGTTGGCTGCCAAGTTTCCGACATTACAACATCGACGCCAGTTCAAAAAAGTGCTTCTTTGGCAGCACTGTGCATAGTGCTGATGTAAATCCAGATCGTTTACTTGCTTCGAATTTGGCACCTCGACAGCATTCTCCAAGTGTTTTTTTTAAATTCTTTATGGGATGCGGGCATCGTTGGGCCGGGTCCAGCATTTGTTGCCCATCCCTAATTGCTTCTCGAACGAGTGTCTTGCGCGGCCGTTTCTGGAGCGAAGTTTAGAGTCAACCACATTGCTGTGGGTCTGGAGTCACGTGTAGGCCGGACCGGGTAAGGGCGGCAGATTTCCTTCCCTAAGGATATTCGTGAGCCAGACGGGTTTTGATGACAATCGGCAATAGATTCATAGAATCCTTACCATACAGAAGAAGGCCATTTGGCCCATCGAGTCTGCACTGACCCTCCGAAGGAGCACCCTAGCGAGGCCCAATCTCCTGCCCTATCGCCGTTGCCCCACCTGACCTTTTTGGACACTGAGGGACAGTTTAGCCAGTCCATCTATCCAGCACATCTTTGGACTGTGGGAGGAAACCGGGGCACCCGGTGGAAACCCACGCAGACACGGGGAGGACGTGCAAACTCCACAAACACACCCTGTCACCTGAAGTTGGTCATCATTCCCGTACCAGCCTCCCCGGACAGGTGCCGGAATGTGGCGACTAGGGGCTTTTCACAGTAACTTCATTGAAGCCTACTCGTGACAATAAGTGATTTTCATTTTTTCATTTCATTTCATTTCTTGCTTTCAATTCCAGACAACATAGGTTGTAGAAAAATACATTTCTAAAATATGTTATACATAAACATATCAGGATCCTGAGGGGATTTCACCAGATGGAAGGTGAAAACATGTTTCCCTCTTGTGGATGGGGCTAGAACTAGGGGACATGGTTTAAAAATAGGCGATTTTCCATTTCTCCCAGGGAGTTGAGAGGATTGGGGATCTGTGAAACCCTCTTCCCCAGAGAGTGGTGGATGAAGGGTCATTCAATCTTTCGGAGGCTGCATTGGGTAGATTCCTGACTAACAGAGTTTGAAAGGTGAACAGGGATGGGTGGGAATGCAGACACCACAATCAGATCAGCCATGTTCTCATTGAATGACAGAGGTGGCTCGAGGGGCCGAGTGGCCTCATCCTGCCCCCAAATCCACGTTTGCGTTCGTAATGAGTTTACTTTAGGTTCTACGGTGGTGGGGTTTGAACCTATGTCCCCAGTGCATTATCCTGGGCCTGTGGGTTATGAGCCAAGTAACATTACTGTGGTTAGCACTGCTACCTCACGGCGCCAGGGACACGGCTTCGATTCCGGCCTTGGGTGACTGTGTGTGTGTGTGTGTGGAGTTTGTACCTTCTCCCCGTGTCTGTGTAGGTTTCCTCCGGGTGCTCCGGTTTCCTCCCATAGTCCAAAGATGTACAGGTTAGGGGGATTGGCCATGATCGATTGCCCTTAGTGTCCAGGGTTATGGGGATTGGTGGGGTGGGGGTGGTGGCAAAGCTGGGAGCTCTTTCGGAGGGTTGGTGCAGACTCGATGGGCCAAATGGCCGCCTTCTGCACGGTAGGGATTCTACGATTGCCACCACCCCACTGTACTGCCACGACGGAAGCAACTCTTCCCTTCCCGCTAAAACCCTCCTCCTTGTGGGCAGGACAAGTCTGATTGGAGCCAATGGGCAAATCATAAACCACCTCTTCGCGCAGCCCCAATGGGCTACGTAGAGGGAAGGAGAAAATAGAGGGCGGGGTTCTCCGATCTTGAGGCTAAGTGTTGACCCTGTCGTAAAGGCCGTCGCGTTTCCCGACGGCGTCAACACGGCCTCAGGATCAGCAATTCTGGCCCCTACAGGGGGCCAGCGCGCCGCTCCAGCTGCCGACCGAGGCGTCAGATGGGCGCCGTGGGGTCCGTGCGTGCGCAGTGGCACCAGCGCGATTTCCGTGCATGCACGGTGTCTCCCTTCTCCGCACCAGCCCCGATTCAACATGGCGGAGGGCTACAGGGGCCCGCGCGGAACAGATGAGGCCCCCAGCCCGAGAGGCCGGCCCGCCGATCGGTGGGCTCCCATTACAGGCCAGGCCACAGCGGAGGCCCCCCCCCCCCCAAAGGTCGGACCCCCCTTTTCCCCCCACCCCGCAGGTCGCCTTCCACGCCAAGGTCCCGCCGGGTAAGAGCAAGTTAGAACAGCCCAGGCGGGACTTGGGTTTTTTGATACGGTCGCCCGGCCCATCCCGGGCAGAGAATCGCCGGGGGGGGGGGGCCCCGTAGAGCGGCTCCAGCCGGCGCCGCGCCAACTGCCCCGATGCCGGGGTGGCGTGGCGCGATTCGCCCTGGTCGCGGCAATTCTCCGGGCCGCCCCGGGGTGAGAGAATCCCGCCCAGAGGATCTTGTGTTGATACGCTACCTTCCCAAGGTCTTTACAGTCAATAATATTCTTCTGAAATGGAGGGCAAATATGTCAGTCAATTTGTAGAAGGCGAGTTCTCCTTGTGGGAACCCCACCACCTGGAGGCTCCCCTCCAGGTCACTCACCACCCTGACTGGGAAATACATCGGTCGTCCCTTCACTTGTCGCTGGGTCAAAATCCTGGAACTCCCTCCCTAACAGCGCGGTGGGCGTACCTACACCTCGGGCTACAGCGGCTTCAAGAAGGCGGCTCGCCCACCACCTTCTCAAGGGGCGATTAGGGATGGACAATAAATGCTGCCAACATACCGTGAAAGGAATGAGACAAAGGCTTCCTCGAACAGCGGCGAGACAACGGGCGAACAAATCTCCTTTTTGTGACGGGTAAGGTGAATGTGTTGGCCATGGCAACACTCCACTATTCTATTTAAATAATTGCAGGGAGCTTTCCATGTGCTCCTGAGCAGGGGGTCTCGGGCCTACAGTCCCAGCCGGGCCTGCTGTGGGATGTGGCCACAGCCTGGATCCAGTGCTGTTCTTGAGGGGGCGTGTCACGACCAGTCTCCAGGTGAGGGTTAGGGTTGCCAACAGTGAGGACATGTATTCCTGGAGATTCTATCACCCCCCCCCCCCCCCCAACCACACCCCACCACAACGCTCCGGCCATTATTAGGCCAACACGTCCATCCTTGTGACTTCCGGCCTTCTTACGTCAATCGGAAAGGAGAAAACACTCATTACCCAAATGGATGATGTTTGACTGTCACCCAAACAGACATTTCCTCCCATTTATCTGAAGTGAAATGTTCACAGAAAATGACAACAAAAAAAAAGATTCATTTTTAATGTTCTGATGATCTTACTCCAGGGTCACACGCAGCAGCGTCCTGGGAGATTGATCTTCACTTCCTGGAGACTCCAGGCCAGTCGTGGGGGTGGGGGGGTGTGGGGGGGGAGGGGGGGGGGGCGGGGGGGGGGGGGAATGGAAACCATTACCGATCTCCCAATGGGGCATGTGGAGTACAAACTTCCCAGGCAGTGGGTGGAGGCCCACCCAGTTGGATTGGCTTGGATTGGATTTGTTTATTGTCATGTGTACCGAGGTTCAGTGAAAAGTATTTTTCTGCGAGCAGCTCAACAGATCATTAAGTACGTGGGAAGAAAAGGGAATAAAACAAAATACATAATAGGGCAACACAAGGTACACAAAGTAACTACATAAGCACCAGCATCGGGTGAAGCATACAGGGTGTAGTGTTAATGAGGTCAGTCAATAAGAGGGTCATTTAGGAGTCTGGTGACAGTGGGGAAGAAGCTGTTTTTGAGTCTGTTCATGCCTGTTCTCAGACTTCTGTATCTCCTGCCCGATGGAAGGAGTTGGAAGAGTGAGTAAGCCAGGTGGTGTTATGTTATGCTTCTTCTCGTAGCATAAGCTGCTTCCTTGATGTACACTCTGACAAAGGAAGGTTCAGACTTGGAGATAGGTTTAACACATTTATTGAACAGTTAACAATTCTCCTACTTGGGTTCGACTCTCCTGCTAATCTTGCTATAGTAACTCAATCTAACTAACCAGTCTGCTCTAAGCCATGCGGTGGGTGTGATGCTTCCTGATCTGCCCCTGTCTCTCGGAGTGTTGCCTATGGAAAGAGAAAGAACATGTGTACTCTGTCCTTTTATATGGGTACTCTGTCCTTTTATATGGGTAGCCCCCTTGTGGTAGTGTCACCTCTGGGTGTGTCTTGACTGCCCATTGGTCGTGTCCTATCTTACTGATCTATTGGTTGAATGTCTGCATGTCATGGTCCCTCTAGTGGTTACTTAGTCCCAGTGTATTTACATTAACCCCTTGTGTATTTACAGTGATGCATATCACCACAGGTAGGAGGGGCCTTTGATTATGCTGCCCGCTTCCCCCAGGCAGCGGGAGGTGTAGATAGTCAATGGATGGGAGGCAGGTTCGTGTGATGGACTGGGGCTCTTTAGAACCTAGAATAATAGCCGGCCCAAGCAGGGACTGGCAGCTTGGTTGCCCCAACGGTGGACGATTGTAGATAGTTATAAAATAAATCTATACCTTCCCACCACTGGCTTCTTTTGACATTAAAGCTGGCGACCCCCCCCCCCCCCCCCCCGTCATTTAATTGGCCGGTTGGTCCTGCAGCGTCAATCCCGTCAGGAAGCAGCTGGTTCCCACTTGGCATGGCCCAGCCTTAAATAGGCCTCCGGGAGAGACAAGCCAAGCTGTGCAAACAGGAAGCGGATCCCAGCCTGCGTGCTGTCCTGTAAACATTCGCAATCCGGACGATCGCAACATCAGGATCACTTCTCGCAGGGGCTCGCAGTATGAGAGAGATGTTTTCAAACAGCCTCGGCTTCCCTCAGAGCGCCGCCCACCAACTGCGTTTGGGTAGCGCCGTCAATGCACCGACAAATCCTCAAGGCTGCGATTTGTTTACCAAACGCAATTTTACACCGAGCAACTCAACATAGAACATAGAACATCACAGCGCAGTACAGGCCCTTCGGCCCTCGATGTTGCGCTGACCTGTGAAACCCTTCTAAAGTCCCTCTACACTATTCCCTTATCGTCCATATGCCTATCCAATGACCATTTGAATGCCCTTAGTGTTGGCGAGTCCACTACTGTTGCAGGCAGGGCATTCCACGCCCTTACTACTCTCTGAGTAAAGAACCTACCTCTGACATCTGTCCTATATCTATCGCCCCTCAATTTAAAGCTATGTCCCCTCGTGCTAGCCATCACCATCCGAGGAAAAAGGCTCTCACTGTCCACCCCATCTAATCCTCTGATCATCAAGATGTCGGGATGGCTGAGTAGAGGTGGCGGCTAAGAGGAGGAGGGGAGGGAGGACAAGAGTCGGAGAGGTTTCAGGATAGAATTCCAGAGTCTTTTTAGCCCTTCCCTTCGGTGCTGTGGATAGAACGGAATGAGATAGAAGTTGACTGACGTTCAGCTTTATGTGTCCCAGTTCTCCAAAAAAGGCGTTGCCTTTCCTTCAATGCTATCTCAAGGTTAGCCACCTTTGAACCCTTGTTAATTAGTCACGAAAGGTAAAAATAAACATAGCTGGAAAAAGACAGTGTTCCTTATAGCTGCCAATGAAAGGCGGCGATGAATTTCCTCAGTTAAGTCCACGTACCAATCTCATCGGCACTTTTAGAGTAGTGGCCAATATAAAGAGAGGAGGTAACCTTTTCCTTGCTCTGTGTGTCGACTAGGCCACCCAGAACAGCACCGAGGTTCAGCTACAAGAATAAAGGGAGCTTTGCACCCTCACTGTCACAACACGCCTGTTCCAGTCTGAGAATCCTGGCTTTAATCGCTCGACCATTGGGAGCCATACTTTCACCAGCCAAACCCCTAACTCCCCCTGCCACTCTCTACCACTCTCTCAGAAGAGAAAGGCTTGCATTTATAGCGTGCCGAATGTCTCAAAGTGCCGTGAAGCCATGAAGTCCTTTTTGAAGGATAGTAGCCAGTCTCATCATAGACCCCCCTGCAGTGCAGAAGGAGGCCATTCAGCCCATTGGGTCTGCACTGACCCTCCGAAAGGGAACTCAATCTAGGCCCCACTCCCCCGCCCTATCCCCATAACCCCGTATCCCCACCTTTGGACACTAAGGGGCATTTTAGCGTGGCCAATCCACCTAACCTGCGAATCTTTGGACTGTGGAAGGAAACCGGAGCACCCGGAGGAAACCCACGCAGACACGGGGAGAACGTGCAGACTCCGC